>NC_092119.1:21455827-22055827 GCF_045679555.1 Salvelinus alpinus
TCAAACTTTTAGCAGGAGTGAGAACCTTGTTTAGGGAAATGACCTGTGTTGTGAGCATTGCTGAACTAGCACTGCTGCCCTGAGGTGGAGCAAGGGAGGGGTGGCAACCTTCCTTAGACTGGGTTGCTTCCTGCCTGGGTCCTGATCTTTCACTACTCATTTAAAGCAGTGGTTCCCAACCAGGGGTACAGGACCCCTGGGGGTACATGGCCTCACGTACCCACTGTGGATAGAAGACTGATGAGACCATAGGACTCACCAGACCATACTGGTGAAATGCAGATGAGGGGCTACTTCAGTGGTACTCCGGGCAGAGCAAAATTCTGTTGGGAACCACTGATTTAAGGTAACAGTCTCTGTGGAGGTTGCAGCTCTGATGTATGAGACCAGGCAGGTGTGGATTGAACATGGGACTAGACAGGACTAGACAGGATGGGAAGAAGGGCATTAGGGAAAGATTTGACTCGTTATTGAACTGCTTTTGTGATGGTGGTCCACTGCACTGTGCAGACCACCCCTCTCATTGTTCTCTCAGTCAACTAGCAGTGTTGTAAATTGTACCCTCTCTCAGGGAAGCACCCATCAAACTTGTCATTCAATCATTACAGGAAATCGTCTTCTGAGCTGCTTTCTGCTTGACAGAGATCTTTGGCAGAGACTTGTAAAGACTGAAAACGTGCAACTCATCTCTTTCAATGGATACATGATGGTACGACCAGTGACATTATCGACAAGAGATAAGTATTTTCCTTGACAGGTCCATTCGGTTTTGTGAAACAGGCTGTCATGAGCTCATGACATTCAATCAATGTTAGAATTTTTCCTCCAAAACATTCTCTCCATCTACCCTCCGATTATTTTCCTTTCTTCTCAGGAGACAAGTGTAGATGTAAATTCTTCAATACAACGAAGAAGTTTCTCTGGGTGTGTTCCAATAATATCTCCTGTCTCCTGAAGTGTACACTTGTTCACAAAAAAAAGCATTTGGATTGTTGGAGGCATGGGATAAAGGGAGTTTACACCATATTCCTCATACAAGTAATTTCCTTTCAAATCAGTGAAGGGAAGTGAACAAGTGCACACTTTGGGAGGAAGGAGAGATAATTGGGGCGTAGTCCGTGTGATATTTGTTCCACTTTTTGCCATTTGTCTTCTTCTTCTTCCAATATTAGTGAGTTGTAAGGAGCAGCCAGTTGTGGAAGGTTTTGAAATGCAGACCCTTTCACATCCCCAAGAACAGAGGATAATGATGTCTACAGGGAGACACCCACAATATTTCTGACTGCTATCTGTGGTAAAACATTCATTCTCATTCTTTTTGTACTTCCTTTAGAATAAAGACTGAGATCTATGAGACATTAGAACACAGAACGTTGAGACTGTTGTATGAGAGACATTCCTTGTACTAGACTGAAGTTTCTGGCCTTCAATATTGGAAAAACATGACATATTGATCAGTAGTACAGCCCGTTGCCAAGGTGTTCAATATGATAGCTGGTATATAGAGCGCTCTATGTTCGAGGCAAATATATGCATTTCCAAAAAATTATGGGTACCATCTAGAACCTGATGAAGGAAAAAGGAAACCGCACACTGCTCTTGATAGTATAACCGATATTTAATAAGCTTACGTATCGGCCACACGGCCTTCGTCAGAGCTTTTGGGAGCTTTTGGGATTTTTTGAAAGTTGCACCCTTATGTTGACCTGGCCCCACCCACATCCGTTCTACACATCGAAGGGGGTTGGAGGCAAAGGAAAAACAAATAAGTGCTACCAAATATAACAATATGCATTTCATAAATATTACAAAAGTGTATAAATAAGGAGTATTGAACACGTCTGTATAACCTCAATGAGGACATAGCAAGTTTTCATTAGTCATTGGGTACATCATACGAAAAACATCTGAATAATCTACAAGAGACACATATTTCATGTTCAAATTCACAACATAACATACATGTTCATGTACATGTTTCATCATTAAGTCCTTTCGGAAATAATGTCTGAAGGGTGAAAATCCCAAAACATTCTCTTTTACTCAGATTATTATTGATATCTCCTCCCCTGTCTGATATCTTAACTTTCTCTATGCCACAAAATCTAAAAGGTGGAAATATCATGCTTCAGGTCATTGAAATGTACAGCGACTGGGTAATCCCTGTCGTTTCTCCCGATTTAACTTTTATGTTCACTAATTCTCTGTTTGAGAGAGCGGGTGGTTTTACCGACATAACAGAGCCCACATGGACATTTAATAATGTAAATAACATGGGTGGTGGAACACGTAATAATGTCATTTATTTGGACCCGTTTTCCTGTGTGTGGGTGGCAGAAATATTCACACTTCATCATATTGTTGCACTGTGCGCATCCTCTGCATTTATAGCTACCATTTGGTAGAGGGCGTAAAATTTTATTTTGTGGCTGGCAGTTGGCATGAACCAATTAATCGCGTAAATTGCGACCTCTCCTATACACAATAAGTGCTGGATATTTAAATTCAGCCGGCAAAGCTGGGTCCGATGATAAAATATGCCAGTGTTTCTTGACCACACCTCCCACTTTTCACGAATTCAAAGTATATGTAGTTGTGAACATTACGGAGTGTTCTTTGGCTTTAGCGGGTCCTTTTTGTAGCAGTTCATCTCGTGTTTTTTCAATGCCAAATTATGAGCTTCATCCACACATTGTGACGAATAGCCTCTTAGAAACCTCATGTGCATCTCCGCTGCTTTTTCTAGATAATCCTCTGTGGAGTGGCATATATGGCGCAGTCTAAAAAATTGGCTTCTTGGAAGTCCTCTTTTTAATGGCTCAGGGTGGAAGCTGTCACCCTGTAATAGAGTATTTCTGTCCATTTCTTTTCTATACAGAGTTGTAAACAGGGTTCCATTTGATTTCTCAATCCACATATCAGATAATGAACACGTTGAGTGTCACGTTCAATAGTGAATTTGAGATTAGGGTCAATGTCATTGAGTAGTGCCATAAAATCTGACAGTTCTTCTTCAGTTCCTTCCCATATACAAAAAATGTCATCAATATATCGATACCACTTCAGGACTTTATTCAAAAATGGATTCTCATTTTCATTATTAACAAAACGTTCTTCAAAAAGACCCATATAGAGGTTAGCATAGCTCGGAGCAAATGTAGAGCCCATCGATGTTCCATTCGTTTGGAGATAGTATTCATCATCAAACCTGAAATAGTTGTACGTCAAAACATATTCAGCCAGCTCTAGAATGAAGTTTGTTGGTGGATATTCATTAGTATCTCTCTCCCAAATAGTGTGCTAGTGCTGCCAGCCCCCCCACATGGGGAATGCTGGTATATAGACTCTCGACATCTAATGTGACCAAAATACAGTCTTCTTTTAAACCCGTTATTGGTGAGACCTTGTTTATGAAGTCTATAGAGTCTTTTACATATGATGGCAATGATTGCACATGAGATTTAATAAAAGAGTCTACAAAGTTCGACAATGGCTCTAGCATTGAGCTTATTCCTGAAACCACTGGTCTGCCTGGATAGTTGCCTTGTTGTGTTTTAGGTTTGTGTAATTTCGGTAAAATGTATAAGCATGGACGTATGGCACATTTGCAGCAAAGATATTCATATTCAGGTTTTGAGATAAGGTGGTTTAATAGGGCTTGCTCCAGATTCGAGAATATATCCCTTTGGAACACCTGTGTGGGATCAACACTCAGTTTTCTATAGAAACGTTCATTGCTGAGTTGTCTCTGAATTTCTTCTTTATATTTTTCATAGTCTAAAACAACCACAGCACCCCCCTTGTCTGCAGGTTTTATAACCAAAGATGAATCTTTCATTAATTCATTGAGTGCCAGTTCTTCTGTTCTAGTGAGATTCTTCTGAATATGATTTGTTTGTCTCGTATATACTGACATGGCTTCTTGTTCGACTAACCTACAATAGGTATTAATCAAGGAGTTGTTAACCATGTGACAGAATTTGCTTTTGGGCTTAAAATGGGTACCAGTTCTTTGATGTGTTACTAGGCTTGAATCAATGTTTTGCGAAAACACATGCTTAAGTTTAATCTTGCGAAAGAATTTAAACAGATCTACTTTCATTTCTTTTCTTTCGTGGAGCCCTCTGTTGCTTCCGGGCTAAAAAAACAGACTGTGTGCCATGGTAGCTGGAGTCACTGTCTGTAGGGAATTCGCTCACGGTGGATGCCTCTGTGTCCAAGTTTCCATGTCCTCCCGCTGCTGCGTATCTGCGTCCCCCTATCAGCGGTGCGTCCCTCCGTCGGCCTCTCCGTGCTCCTGTCCTTGGGCCTTCCCATGCGTACACCTGGTTGAGCTGGTAGTCCTGTGTCTCGCTGGTATTTCTTGATCTTTGTTGCTTGTAGAGAGTCTCTGTATTTCCTAATGGACTGCTTGATCGTGTCGTCTATGGCTGAAAAATTGGGGCCTAGAATCTCCATTATAGCCTCATGTTCGCTAATCTTAACTTCAACTTCTTTCACTTCCTTCGACACACGAATAATAGCATTAAATCTAAATGAGCATTTGTTGAGTATTTCACCCCATTGCTGAACGAAAATTTTGTCGTTTTTCCCTATTGTAGGCTCCTTCTGTATTCTCAGTCCTCTTGGAATGCGCTTGTTGCGCCAATACTCGCTAAGAGTGGTGCCATGCAGGAACAAACGTGTTTCTTTCTCTCGGAGTCTCTGGAGTTGGATTTTGAGTTCGACAGTCGAGCGTGGAACTGGGTTGTCCATGTTGGAGGTAGGAAAAATAATCTTATTGGCGTCTTCTTGTGTGAATGAAAGGGTACTCGCACAATGCGTGGTAAGTGAGTTGATCTCTCCTAGTGGATCCATTGTATACTTGGTACGTCTTTTACTTTTGTGTATACTTACAAGATTTCAGAGTGCAGAGTGGAAAATAGTTAAACAAAATTCAAAAGGCAAGCAATCTCTGAGCAATCTTATTTGCAGGTGCATGGCAACAATAGAACCTAAAAGGGTTTGTCGGCTGTTCCCATAGGGAAACACTTCGAAGAACATTTTAAAGTTCCAGGTAAACCCCTTTTGGGTTCCATCTTGAACCCTTTCCACAGAGGGTTCTAAACTCAGCAAGAAAAGAAACATCCCTTTTTCAGGACCCTGTCTTTCAAAGATAATTCGCAAAAACCCAAATAACTTCACAGCTCTTCATTGTAAAGGGTTTAATGAACATGCACCTGTGGAACTAACAGCTTACAGATAGTAGGCAACTAAGGTCACAGTTATGAAAACTTAGGACACTAAAGATGCCATTCTACTCACTCAAAAACACCAAAAGAAAGATGCCCGGGGTCCCTGCTCATCTGCGTTAACGTGCCTTAGGCATGCTGCAAGGAGGAATGAGGACTGCAGATGTGGCCAGGGCAATAAATTGCAATGTCCGTATGTGAGACGCCTAAGACAGCACTACAGGGAGACAGGACGGACAGCTGATCATCCTCGCAGTGGCACACCACGTGTAACAACACCTGCACAGGATCGGTACATCCGGACATCACACAGGATGGCAACAACAACTGCCCGAGTTACACCAGGAATGCACAATCCCTCCATCAGTGCTCAGACTGTCTTCAATAGGCTGAGAGAGGCTGGACTGAGGGCTTGTAGGCCTGTTGTAAGGCAGGTCCTCACCAGACATCACCGGCAACAACGTCGCCTATGGGCACAAACCCACCATGGCTGGACCAGACAGGACTGGCAAAAAGTGCTCTTCACTGACAAGTCGCGGTTTTGTCTCACCAGGAGTGATGGTCGGATTCACGTTTATCGTCGAAGGAATGAGCGTTACACTGAGGCCTATACTCTGGAGTGAGATCGATTTGGAGGTGCAGGGTCCGTCATGGTCTGGGGCGGTGTGTCACAGCATCATCGAACTGAGCTTGTTGTCATTGCAGGCAATTTCAACACTGTTCGTTACAGGGAAGACATCCTCCTCCCTAAATGTGTTACCCTTCCTGCAGGCTCATCCTGACATGACCCTCCAGCATGACAATGCCACCAGCCATACTGCTCATTCTGTGCGTGATTTCCTACCAGACAGGAATGTCAGTGTTCTGCCATGGCCAGTGAAGAGCACGTCTTTGACCTGTTGGATCAGATGGTGAGGGCTGGGGCCATTCCCCCCAGAAATGTCCAAGAACTTGCAGGTGCCTTGGTGGAAGAATGGGGTAACATCTCACAGCAAGAACTGGCAAATCTGGTGCAGTTCATGAGGAGGAGATGCATTGCAGTACTTAATGCAGCTGGTGGCCACACCAGATACTGACTGTTACTTTTGATTTTGACCCCCCCTTTGTTCAGGAACACATTATTCCATTTCTGTTAGTCACATGTCTGTGGAACTTGTTCAGTTTATGTCTCAGTTGTTGAATCTTGTTACGTTCATACACATATTTACACATGTTAAGTTTGCTGAAAATAAACGCAGTTGACAGTGAGAGGACGTTTCTTTTTTTGCTGAATTTACATGGAACCCAAAAGGGTTCTACCTGAAACCAAAAAAAGTATAAAGTAGATACATATATAGTATCAGTCAAGTTTGTACATACGCCTACTCATTCAAGGGTTTTTCTTTATATTTACTATTTTCAACATTGTAAAATAATAGTGAAGACATCAACTATGAACTAACATATATGGAATCATGTAGTAACCAAAAAAGTTAAAAAATATATATATATTTTATATTCTTCATAGTAGCCACCCTTTGCCTTGAGTTTTGCACACTCTTGGCATTCTCTCAACCAGCTTCACCTGGAATGTTTTTCCAATAGTCTTGATGGAATTCCCACATATGCTGAGCACTTGTTGGTTGCTTTTCCTTCACTCTTTGGTCCAACTCATCCCAAACCATCTCAATTGTGGATTGAACATGGGACTAGACAGGATGGGAAGAAGAGCAATAGGGAAAGATTTGACTCGTTATTGAACTGCTTTTGTGATGGTGGTCCACTGCACTGTGCAGACCACCCCTCTTTGGTCAGGGAGGTGACCAAGAACCTGATGGTCACTCTGACAGGGCTACAGAGTTCCACTGTGGAGGTGGGAGAAACTTCCAGAAGGACAACCATCTCTGCAGTACTCCACCAAACAGGCCTTTATGGTAGAGTGGCTAGACAGAAGCCACTCCTCAGTAAAAGGCACATGACAACCCGCTTGCAGTTTGCCAAAAGGTACTTAAAGGATCCCAGACCATGAGAAACAAGATTTCTCTGGTCTGATGAAACCAAGATTGAACCCTTTGTGCTGAATGGCAAGCTTAACGTCTGGAAGGATCCTGGCACCATCCCTGCGTTGAATCATGGTGGTGGCAGCATCATGCTGTGGGGATATTTTTCAGCAGCAGGGACTGGGAGACTAGTCAGGTTCGAGGGAAAGATGAATGGAGCAAAGTACAGAGAGAAACTTGATGAAAACCTGCTCCAGAGCGCTTAGGACCTCAGACTGGGGCGAACGTTCACCTTCCAACAGGACAACAACCCTAAGCACACAGCCAAGACAACACAGGAGTGGCTTCGGGACAAGTCTCTCAATGTCCTTGAGTGGCCCAGCCAGAGCCCGGACTTGAACTCAATCAAACATCTCTGAAGAGACCTGAAGATAGCTGTTGCATCGACGCTCCCCATCCAACCTGACAGAGATTGAGAGGATCTGCAGAGAAGAATGGGAGAAACTCCCCAAATAAATGTGTGCCAAGCTTGTAGCGTCATACCCGAGAAGACTCAAGGCTGTAATCGCTCCAAAGGGTCTGAATACTTATCTAAATGTGATATATATATTTGCAAAACTTTCTAAAAACCTGTTTTTCCTTTGTCATTATGGGATATTGTTTGTAGATTGATGAGTGGAAAAAAACAATTTAATACATTTTAGAATAAGACTAACCTAACAAAATGTGGAAAATGTCAAGGGGCCTGAATATTTTCCCTAATGCACTGTATATATTATATGCAGTATGTGTGTGTGTATATATACACTGCTCAAAAAAATCAAGGGAACACTTAAACAACACAATGTAACTCCAAGTCAATCACACTTCTGTGAAATCAAACTGTCCACTTAGGAAGCAACACTGATTGACAATACATTTCACATGCTGTTGTGCAAATGGAATAGACAAAAGGTGGAAATTATAGGCAATTAGCAAGACACCCCCAATAAAGGAGTGGTTCTGCAGGTGGTGACCACAGACCACTTCTCAGTTCCTATGCTTCCTGGCTGATGTTTTGGTCATTTTTGAATGCGTGTACAACCCACACAAGTGGCTCAGGTAGTGCAGCTCATCCAGGATGGCACATCAATGCGAGCTGTAGCAAGAAGGTTTGCTGTGTCTGTCAGCGTAGTGTCCAGAGCATGGAGGTGCTACCAGGAGACAGGCCAGTACATCAGGAGACGTGGAGGAGGCCGTATGAGGGCAACAACCCAGCAGCAGGACCGCTACCTCCGCCTTTGTGCAAGGAGGATTAGGAGGAGCACTGCCAGAGCCCTGCAAAATGACCTCCAGCCGGCCACAAATGTGCATGTGTCTGCTCAAACGGTCAGAAACAGACTCCATGAGGGTGGTATGAGGGCCCGACGTCCACAGGTGGGGGTTGTGCTTACAGCCCAACACCGTGCAGGACGATTGGCATTTGCCAGAGAACACCAAGATTGGCAAATTCGCCACTGGCGCCCTGTGCTCTTCACAGAGCAGGTTCACACGCACATGTGACAGACGTGACAGAGTCTGGAGACGCCGTGGAGAACGTTCTGCTGCCTGCAACATCCTCCAGCATGACCGGTTTGGCGGTGGGTCAGTCATGGTGTGGGGTGGCATTTCTTTGGGGGGCCGCACAGCCCTCCATGTGCTCGCCAGAGGTAGCCTGACTGCCATTAGGTACCGAGATGAGATCCTCAGACCCCTTGTGAGACCATATGCTGGTGCGGTTGGCCCTGGGTTCCTCTTAATGCAAGACAATGCTAGACCTCATGTGGCTGGAGTGTGTCAGCAGTTCCTGCAAGAGGAAGGCATTGATGCTATGGACTGGCCCGCCCGTTCCCCAGACCTGAATCCAATTGAGCAAATCTGGGAGAACATGTCTCGCTCCATCCACCAACGCCACGTTGCACCACAGACTGTCCAGGAGTTGGCGGATGCTTTAGTGTATATACACTGCTCAAAAAAATAAAGGGAACACTAAAATAACACATCCTAGATCTGAATGAATGAAACATTCTTATTAAATACTTTTTTCTTTACATAGTTGAATGTGCTGACAACAAAATCACATAAAAATTATCAATGGAAATCAAATTTATCAACCCATGGAGGTCTGGATTTGGAGTCACACTCAAAATTAAAGTGGAAAACCACACTACAGGCTGATCCAACTTTGATGTAATGTCCTTAAAACAAGTCAAAATGAGGCTCAGTAGTGTGTGTGGCCTCCACGTGCCTGTATGACCTCCCTACAACGCCTGGGCATGCTCCTGATGAGGTGGAGGATGGTCTCCTGAGGGATCTCCTCCCAGACCTGGACTAAAGCATCCGCCAACTCCTGGACAGTCTGTGGTGCAACGTGGCGTTGGTGGATGGAGCGAGACATGATTGCTAATTGCCTATAATTTCTACCTGTTGTCTATTCCATTTACACAACAGCATGTGAAATTTATTGTCAATCAGTGTTGCTTCCTAAGTGGACAGTTTGATTTCACAGAAGTGTGATTGACTTGGAGTTACATTGTGTTGTTTAAGTGTTCCCTTTATTTTTTTGAGCAGTGTATATATATATGTGGGGGATTGGAAATGATGCAGACAATTACATTGATGGAATCTACAATCTGCAATAATAAAGCTGATTTACCCCAAAAAAACAAAACAATGAAGCAGCCCATGGCAGCTGATTCTGACTGGAGCAATAGGTAGGCTGTTAATATAATTTTTTTACAGTCTTTGTTTCATAGCCTCGGATATGCGCCCATTCACAGTGGTTGAGAATAGGGGGTTTCAGCACCTTATGATAGTGTTCAAACCATATTACAAACTTCCCTCTTGCACCCATTTCAGCAAAAAGGTAGCACCCGCTCTATATAAGCAAACCAAAGCCACAAAGTTTTCAGTGAATTAGCCCAAGCATCCCTGTGTAGTGCTTACTTAACAGTGACAGCCCATCACATTACCCTGGAGTGCTACAGACACTGGAGTGAACCGTCAACATCAGATCCTTAAAAATAAAAACAGTGGATGGCATGAAAGATGGCAAAAATAATGATAAGAATTGAGATACTGGAACGAGTTGCCGACATCTCCATGACCAGGAGGAACAATCTCAGCTGCTGAGAGATGAGATTCAATGAGTTTATCATACAGGCAATGTATAAACAATACAAATACTCACAACATTACAAGACAATCACACAAAACATAAATAGAACTGTAGAGAGGCAAGTAAAATAGTACAGTACTAGTGTACAAAAGAAAATAAAGTGACTGGGTAGTGTAGTGTGTTGACTGCGACCTGGTCTTGTTGAAGGCCCAGATGGCAGTGGGCAAAAAGGTTTTAATTCATATTGATATTAATGAATTTGACTCTCTCTCTGACAAAAACACAAATTGCTCTCTAACACACACAAACACAACCTACTAAGTCATCATTCTTACCTTAGCTGAGTGCTCCTGTCACGCCCTGACCTTAGAGATCATTTTTATGTCTCTATTTGGTTTGGTCAGGGTGTGATTTGGGGTGGGTATTCTATATTATTTGTATTTCTATGTTTTGGCCGGGTAGGGTTCTCAATCAGAGACAGCTGTCTATCGTTGTCTCTGATTGAGAACCATACTTAGGTAGCCCTTTTTCCCACCTGTCTTGGTGGGAAGTTAACTTTGTTTGTGGCAGATAGCCCTTTAGCTTCACGGTTGTTTTTGGATTGTTTATTGTTTTTGTCGGCGTCATAATAATAAAGGAATATGTACGCTCACCACGCTGCACCTTGGTCTACTTCTGTTGACAGCCGTGACAGCTCCATGTTGAAGACCACCTTTGATCCAGCGCTGGCCACCAGATCCATGAGCCTGCCCATTCCCTTCACCATCTTACCCTGAGGGGAAAAAAACATGTTTCAGGCTTGTTTACTTGGGTCCACAATAAAGTCAATTGTAATGTAGACCCACATGTAAAAACACACAAAGATGTAAACTTAAAGATTGCCCTTGATTTATTGATAGACAAAACTATTATGCAGTCAAACAGACTTTTCATGCTGTTACGCGAAACTGAAATGCCTTATTGTTTTGCTTTTATAGGAGAGGTTATAATTTTCGGACCAGCGAATATACTGTTGGAGAAACTCCAGTCAATCCATTTCAACTTAAAATATGTTGAAGTGTTCTGTTTGCTGCAAGGCCTTGTAAATTAGTCCAGACTATTGTGTTCATCACAATACACAAGAGGACCTTTTTAGTTTTCCAATCTAAAAACAAGGCTAATAGAATACGTTATTTCTTGAAATGCTTGCATTGTTGGGAAGCAAAAAATATGAAGTTTACTATGCAGTCATAACTTATGCTATGGAGTCACCAGTGGTGGAAAAAGTACCCAATTGTCAGACTTGAGTAAAAGTAAAGATAACTTAATAGAAAATGACTCAAGTAAAAGTGAAATTCACGCAGTAAAATACTTAGAGTGATGGTCTAAAAATATTTAGTTTTAAATATACTTAAGTATTAAAAGTACAAGTATGAATCATTTCAAATTCCTTATATTAAGCAAACCAGACGGCACCATTTTATTTTTATTTTTTTACTTTACAGATAGCCAGGGGCACACTCCAATACTCAGACATAATTTAATAACGAAGCGTGTTTAGTGAGTCCGCCAGATCAGAAGCAGTAAGGATGACCTGAGATGTTCTCATGATAAGTGAGTGAATTTGGCAATTTTCTGTCCATAACCATTCATAATGTAATGTGTACTTTTGGGTGTCAGGGAAAATCTATGGAGTAAAAAGTACATTGTTTTCTTTAGAAATGTAGTGAAGTAAAAGTAAAAGTTGTTAAAAATATAAATAGTAAAGCAAAGTACAGATACCCCCCCAAAAATATTTAAGTAGTATTTAAGTATTTTTACACCACTGGGAGCCACTTGAGGAGAGTAAGGATACACATCAGTACATTAATTTTAATGGTTGTAGTGAAATTAAGATTGTTACTTAGGGTTTCTCCAATTGATCAGAAGCCCTAAATAAAAATGTACAGATTTTTCCAATTCACGCCTGTGTTGTACATCGTAGCATCAATGCTACAAGGAATATTTCTGTTAATCAACTGATACATAATATAAACCGTAAATGTACCTTAACCACCTCATCCAGCCATGATTCTAGATTGGAGAATGGATAATCCGCCTTTACCCTCCGTTCTACTGGAAAATGTGCAAATTCACGGGAGAATAAAATGGATGAGCTCCATTCGAGACTATTCTGGGGTTGGACCCAGGTGCAGAGAAGAGACCAGACGAGGAATCAGTGGTTAAGGATGAACATAATACTTTACTGAGAAACAGCAGTACACTTCAAAAAACACTAAGTCTCACAAACTCACTCAGGACGGACGGACGGACGGACGGACACACACACGGACACACACACACACACACACACACACACACACACACACACACACACACACACACACACACACACACACACACACACACACACACACACACACACACACACACTTCGAGCTTCTGCAAATGACAACAGAAAACACACCTCTTTTAACAGGGAAATCATAACGAGTAAATAGGACACACCTGAGTGTCGTTAATGTCTCTAGGACTGTCTCTGCCGCCCTCTGGTGACTGGTGGAACCATGAAAATATCATTGTCCCAACACAATTGTGAAGAGGGCACAGCTATGCCTCTTCCCCCTCAGGAGGCTGAAAAGATTTGGCATGGGCCCTCAGATCCTCAAAAGGTTATACAGCTGCACCATTGAGAGCATCTTGACTGGCTGCATCACCACTTAGTATGGCATCTGCTTGGCATCCGGCCGCAAGGCGCTGCAGAGGGCAGTGCGTGCAGCCCAGTACATCACTGGGGCTGAGCTCCCTGTCATCCAGGACCTCTAAACCAGGTGGTATCAGAGGAAGGCCCTAAAAGTTGTCAAAGACTCCAGCCAACCAAGTCACAGTCTGTTCTCTCTGCTACTGCACGGCAAGCGGTATTGAAGCACCAAGTCTGGGAACAAAAGGCTCCTGAACAGCTTCTACCCCAAAACCATAAGACTGCTGAACAGTTCATCAAATGGCTACCCGGACTTTCTGCTTTTCACCCCTACCTACTTGTACATAGTACTTCAGTCAATCACCTAACCAAACTTACATGTACATTATTTCCTCAATCAATCACCCCAACTACCTCGTACTTTAGTATACTGACTCTGTACCGGTACTTCTTGTATATAGCCTGTATATAGCCTCATTATTATTATTTTATGGCGTTCTTTTATTTTTATCTATTTGCTAATTTTCTTACATTCTTTCCCAACAATGCAGTTAAAAAGTAAGTAAGTAAGCAAGCATTTCATGGTAAAGTCTACATTTGTTGTATTCGGCGCACGTGACAAATAAAAATGTGATTTGAAATATAATACATAGATTGCAGTTTCCATTCCAGTTAGTACTGGCAACCATTCTATTGTACTCAAAAGTTTAACAGTCAAATTGCCAGAGTAAGAGGTTCCAAAACCCTTCTATAGATTATTTGTCTATGGCCACCAGTGGTGGGAAAAGTACTAAATTCTCATACTTGAGTAAAAGTAAAGATACCTTCATAGAAAATGAAAAAAGTGAAAGTCACCCAGTAAAATAATACTTGTGTAAAAGGCTAAAAGTATTTGGCTTTAAATATACTTAAGTATCAAAATTTAAAGTAAGAATAATACAAATTCCTTATATTAAGCAAACCAGACGGGACACTTTTTCTTTTTACATTTCCTAATAGCCAGGGTCACACTCCAACACTCAGACATCATTTAAAAACAAGCATTTGTGTTTAGTGAGTCCTCCAGATGAGAGGCAGTAAGAATGACCAGGGATGTTCTCTTTATATGTGTGCAAATTGTACCATTTTCTGTCCTGCTAAGCAATCGAAATGTAACGAGTACTTTTGGGTGTCAAGGAAATGTATGGAGTAAAAAGTACATTATTTTCTTTAGGAATGTAGTGAACTGAAAGTAAAAAAATATAAATAGTAAAGTACAGATACACCAAAAAACTACTTAAGTAGCGCTTTAAAGTACTTTTACTTATGTAATTTACACCACTGATGGCCACAACGTATCAAGCTTTATATTTGGGGCACATGCTGCCCAAATTGCGTCATTTGCGACTGTAGGTAAGGGGTAACTGCCAAACTAAAGGAAACACTTGAGGGATACAAATAATATGTTATGGTGTCCAATCTCCTGGCATGGTTTAGGTCCACTAGTAGAGTCAATGCCAAGATGCATTGAATCTGGCCCTTAAGACACTATGTTGGCGTTTCGTTTACTTGGCAGTTACCTGTATGTGCTTGTGATAAAATATAATCCAGTTATTTTTTTAAACGATTGATCCTCTATGGCTAAATTATGCTCTCTGGTATATTTTGAACACTGAGAGTGGGCTTTTGTGGTTGGATAAAATAAAAAAATAACATTATTTTATTGATTGATTTATTTTGCCTCTTGGGCCCCCTATGGGCTTGGGCACAGCCCCTGTCTCACACAATTGACCAGTCACATTTATTTATTTAGCAGTTTATTTTAATGTTTTATATTAATCAGTTACCCAATCAAGGCAGGTCTCTCCAGTTAACCACTTGGGCCATCTACCTACTCTCCTCATCTGACGATTAGCAGAGAGGCAGCAGTTAGCAGCAGACTGTCTACACTCATTGAGAGCGGGCTCCCGAATCCTCCTGTGGGTGGCAGTTGCAGTAAAAAAAGAAATATATACTGTATATATTTCCTTATACAGTATATATATATATATATATATATATATAAATATATATATATATATATAAATATATTTTTTTTTTTAACAATTTGATTTTTTTCGTCTCTTTGGCCCCCCCACAGGCCTGGGCCCAGGGACTTCAGCTCCGGTAAGCCCCTGCATTAATCCGGCCCTGATTGAGGTCCTGCAGGGATCCGTTTCAAATCTCTTGCCTACAAAGGGAATGGAGTCCAGCCTAGTCACAGTCACCAAAGGGTTAACAGACTTCATCATTATATCTAGGCTTGGTGCTATAGGCATCTCCGAAGGGATTCATAAAATACAGAGTGAGTTTATTAGACGTTCTAACCGCATTAAAATTCATAATTAAATCTTGCAATAATCAGGGGCTCTGCATGCTTCCAGTCACTGCATGCTTCCAGTCACTGCCAGTCATTTTCTCCTCTCCTCTCCTCAAACCACAGAGTTTTGGTGTTGTAATGGAGTGCAGTGCTGGGCGACAGACAGCCGCAATGGCTGGAGAAATCTGGTCAATCTTATGGCAGTGACTCAGTTGGGGGGGCCTGTCTTGTGTGTATGTGTGTGTGCGTGTATGTGTGTGTTTGTGAGAGGGGCATTGCATTGATATGGGCATATGGTTGCTAAGCTGAGAAGTGTTGCACGTCATCTCCACTTGCTGTTCCTGTTCTAATTATGCATTTCACACATACAACTGAGATCACCGCACAGGTGTTTCTTTCACCCTCTTCCCCAATTCAAAAAGATGAAAACATATACAGTATACCATTCATGTATTACGCACATGTTACGGAGATCACTGACGGCAAAGTTGTCTTTGTCACTCTCTCCCTTGTTGAAAAGATGTAAACATTAAATTCTCATACAATAGTTGTTTGTTCGATGAGACGAAGTACAAACACAATTGACCTGAAACAAAACTAAATGAAAAAAGGAAAAATATATTCATTTTGTTTTCCTTCCATGAGTAATGAATAATGAGGCCATAACAACTCCTCCATCTACTAACAGTCCTCTGTGTTCTACAGTAGCTTGTGTCAGAGTTGATCCAGTATGATTAGTGTTGGGTGTTGCATACCTATAGACCTCTTTCCCTCTAGACCAGGCTTTATTAAACCACTTGAAATCAGTATAATATAAGCACTAGCTTCCTTGATTAGCGCATGTCAGGAGTAACTTTGGTTGGTAGTGTCTAACCTTTCTCTGCCCAACTCCCATAAATCATTTTCTAATCCCAGCCAGCTAGCACTGCAAAATGCGCAGTTATGATTAAAGGAAGAGAGGCTCATAATGGAACGCTGGCTGTCGCTCATCGGGGGTAAGGGAACGAAGGCCATTGCCATCTACGAACAGGTACAACCTGGCGCTGCTGATCTTTAAGATAATCATAATATGAGGAGAAATAATGACTTTTCCCACCTTGCCACTTGCTGGCAGGTAATTTAGGGGAGATTAACTCAGACCCTGGGAACCATTATCGGGACAGAGGAGACAAAGTCTACACACTGAAATGTAATTAATGAGGGACTGCTAGCTACATCGGTTAATATTTGTGTAACGCTGATATTGGTGGGGTAGGTTGGGGCGAGGACAGAGCATTCTGGTAAATATTAACAATATTAACAATATATTTTGAAAAATAGCTCCCATGGATACAATGTTTTTATATCTGTTTCTATGTAAATAAACAAGTACAATTAAATATATATATTATTAGCTCCACCTTTAATAATTTAGCAAATGCTCTATATTTTTTTCCTGTCGATACCATATACCGTACACAGTCAGTTTGGTATAGTTAACTAAAGAATGGATTAAATCAAAACTGCCATGAGGTTGCCACGCTATACCGCAGGTGGTCAAATGGTTGTCATTTCCCATCACCTAACACAGCTAAGAAAATAATAACATCTCCATGGATATAGCTATAGTCACAGTCGATGACGTTCGGCTCATCCAGCACTGTGAAAGTATCTACCTCACCAGTATCACACACACAAAGTGGCCAATTTAAATGATGTCATTACAATCAGTTTACAACTCATTTTAAACCAGAAGTGGATGTTGTCTGGTTGTAGATAATTTTGCCCCTCTAGGAATTCTCATGCCGTCAAACCAGAGGTTCTTCTTACCATACAAAATATCCATCATTATCATACACCAGTGAATGGAATACATTATGATGATTGATGATGCTATCTATCCCTTACCCTCCAGGAGAACCTGTGAATGTCTCAACTTTTGATGGCCTTACCTTACCTAGCTGCTGCTCTCTCACAGAAGCCATGTGATTGCCTGCTCTCTGATTAATTGTTCTGTTCTCCCAGGCTGATTTCACCTCCCTCTCTCTCTCTCTTCATCCAGCTCTGTCCTCTCCTTTCCTCTTCCCTGCTCCTTCTCTCCAGACACATAGCATGGCACCGGCACCATCACCTTTGAGAGGGAAGACTCCTTTCCACACACAAACTGCAGCCTCCATGCTCACCTGCTGACCCCAGAGCCTTTGAAATGGATGAGGCTGGGGCTGGCTGTCAGGCTGGACTAGAGGGAAAGATATAAAGCATCATTCAGTTTACTGAGCCTGTATGGATTACCTTTGAATACAACGTCTATGAGAGGTGTGGAAGCCACAGAGGGGATGTAAACAAACACACAGGATGAATGCTAATATTTCGTAGGTGGTACACCATGGATGATCATTAGATGACAAAGATGATTTGTTATTAGCATTTTTGTCCGAGCACTAGTAGTGCAATTTATGTTACACATTTGTTTTTAGATTGAGGTCTTGTTTCATTGCATATAAAACCCCAATTATGATAATTTTTTGGTAAAATTTTTGGTCATACACTGGAAATTATTAATGTCATATCATTGTTCGGTAGTGGCCAGGGCCTAATGGAAGAAGAAGGCCTAACTGGAAAATATTTGATAAGATGTGAGACCAGACCATGACTCCCTTGTTGTGCTTGTCCTGCTGTGAGAGTTGGATGGTGGATGGTGGATGGCCTTAGGGTACACCACTCTAGATCTCCTGCTGCGAGGCTGTAAGAGGTGGACAGTCTCTGTCTTCAGTCTTTCTGCTGTTCATAGCTGGCTGCTTGTTTCTTCCCGGCTGTCTCTTTGCCTTTAAATACAGACAGGAGATCTAGAGTGGTTTCTCCATAGGGAGCTTCCCCATCACCTCGCCTGCCTGCCTACAAGCTGCTTGCTGCAAGCACGTCGCCTGTCCGGCTGTGAAATATCAGAGGCGAACACAAGATCACATCATGGGTAATGAAGGAAAAATTTAAATGGTGAGGAGCGAGGCAGTGCTACAGTTAAGCCGTTAAGCAGTCGAGGAAATTTTACCCACCACAAAGCCTTAATGAGCTCTGCACCACAAAGTGCGATTTGTAATGGTGGAAATTCTCCATTAGCCTGTCTGAGATGCCTGTGACCCGATAACCCTCACTAAGTGTAAATAAAATGCAGATTCAGCTTGGCAAGCAAGGGACCATATTGCAAGTCTGTTCTAGCCTGCCTCATAGCAAGCTACAGTGCCGTCAAAAAGTTTTCATACCCCCTGACTTATTACATATTTTGTTGTGTTACAGCCTGAATTCTCACCCATTCTCACACAATACCCCATAATGACAAAGTAAAAAAATGTTTTTAGAAATATTTGCCAAAATATCTAATTTACATACAGTAAGTATTCACACCCCTGAATCAAAACTTTGTAGAAGCACCTTTGGCAGTGATTAGAGCTGTGTGTCTTTCTGGGTAAGTCTCTAAGAGCTTTCCACACCTGGATTGTGCAACATTTGCACATTATTCTTTTCAAGATTTTTCAAGCGCTGTCAAATGAGTTGTTGATCATTGCTACCGACCTGTAAAACTCACATCTGTAGTAAATTAAGTGCTTTGAAAGGCTGGTCATGGCTCACATCAACACCATTATCCCAGAAGCCCTAGACCCACTCCAATTTGCATACTGCCCCAATAGATCCACAGATGATGCAATCTCTATTGCACTCCACAATGCCCTTTCACAACTGGACAAAAGGAACACCTATGTGAGAATGCTATTCATTGACTACAGCTCAGCATTCAACATCATAGTGCCCTCAAAGCTCATCACTTAGCTAAGGACCTTGGAACTAAACACCTCCCTCTGCAACTGGATCCTGGACTTCTTGCTCAGTCCCCTCCTGTACTCCCTGTTCACTCACTCATGGCTGCATGGCCAGGCACAACTCCAACACCATCATTAAGTTTGCCGATGACACAACAGTGGTAGGCCTGATCACCGATAACGACGAGACAGCCTATAGGGAGGACGTCAGAGACCTGGCCGTGTGATGCCAGGACAACAACCTCTCCCTCAACATGATCAAGATAAAGGAGATGATTATGGACTACAGGAAAAGGAGGACAGAGCACGTCCCCATTCTCATCGACGAGGCTGTAGTGGAGCAGGTTGAGCGCTTCAAGTTCCTTTGTGTCCACATCACCAACAAACTAACATGGTCCACGCACACCAAGAGAGTCGTGAAGAGGGCACGACAAAACCTGTTCCACCTCAGGAGACTGAAAAGATTTGGCATGGGTTCTCAGATCCTCAAATGGTTCTACAGCTGCACCATCAAGAGCATCCTGACTGGTTGCATCACTGCCTGGTATGGCAACTGCTCAGACTCCGACCGCAAGGCACTACAGACGGTAGTGCGTACGGCTCAGTACATCACTGGGGCCAAGCTTCCTGCCATCATGGACCTTTATACCAGGCGGTGTCAGAGGAAGGCCCTAAAAATTGTCAAAGACTCCAGCCACCCTAGTCATGGACTGTTCTCTCTAAACAGCTTCTACCCTCCAAGCTATAAGACTCCTGAACATCTATTTATTATATATGCATAGTCACTTAAATAACTCTACCTACATGTACATATTACCTCAATTACCTTGACGAACCGATGCCCCCGCACATTGACTCTGTACCAGTACCCCCTGTATATAGCCTCGCTAATGTTATTTTACTGCTGCTCTTTAATTATTTGTTACTTTGATTTCTTTTTTTTAGGTATTTTTTCTTAAAACTGCATTATTGGTTAAGGGCTTGTAAGTAAGCATTACACTGTAAGGTCTACCTGTTGTATTCGGCGATTTGATTTAGACAACAATTTTCAGGTCTTCAAATAGATTTAAGTCAAAACTATAACATGGCCACTCAGCAACATTCACTGTCTTCTTTTAAGCAACTCCAATGTACATTTGGCCTTGTGTTTTAGGTTATTGTACTGCTGAAAGGGGAATTAATCTCCCAGTTTCTGGTAGAAAGTAGACTGAACCAGGTTTTTCTCTATGATTTTGCCTCTCCTTAGCTCCATTACGTTTCTTTTTTACCCTGAAAAACTCCCCAGTCCTTAATGATTACAAGCAGACCCATAGCATGATGTAGCCACCACTATGCTTGAAAATATGGAAAGTAGTACTTGTTGTATTGGATTTGCCTCAAACATAACACTTTGTATTCAGGACAAAAAGTGAATTGCTTTCCCACATTTTTTGCAGTACTACTTTAGTGCCTTGTTGCAAACAGAATACATGTTTTGGAATATATTTATTCTGTACAGGCCTCCTTTTTCACTCTGTCAATTAGGGTAGTATTTTGGGGTAACTACAATGTTGTTGATCCATCCTCAGTTTTCTCCTATCACAGCCATTACACTCTGTAACAGTTTTAAAGTCAGCATTGGCCTCATGGTGAAATCCTTGATTGGTTTCCTCTCCGGCAACTGAATTAGGAAGGACCCCTGTGTCTTTGTAGTGACTGGGTGTTTTAATACACCATCCAAAGTGTAATTATTAACTTCTCCATGCTCAAATGGATACTCAATGTCTGCTTTTATTATTTTTACCCATCTACTGTAACGAGTGCACTGAGAGTCGGGAAGCAAGTTCAGGGAGTGAGTGTTTTAAGAAATAATGAACACAAAACACAAACAATGCACTGACATGGAAACAAAGTCAATAACACCTGAGGAGAGACCCAAGGGTAGTCCAGGTGAGTGTCATGAGGCACAGGTGCGCAAGACGATGGTGACAGGTGTGTGGGATAATCAGCAGCCTGATGACCTAGAGGCCGGAGAGGGAGTATACGTGACATCTACCAATAGGTTCCCTTCTTTGCAAGGCATTGGAAAACCTCCCTGATCATTGTGGTTGAATCTGTGTTTGAAATTCACTGCTCAACTTGGGAACCTTACAGATAGGAAGTAGTCATTAAAAAAATCATGATAAACACTATTATTGCACACAGAGTGAGTCCATACAACTTATGTGCCTTGTTATTAAGCACATTTACACATTTAGGCTTACCATAAAAAAGGGGTTGAATATGTATTGACTAAAGACATTTAAGCTTTTCTTTATTCATCTTTTTTTTTTATCTCAGAAAACATTATTCCACTTAGACATTATGGAATATTGTGTGTAGACAAGTGACAAAAAAAGTATATATTTAATGCATTTTAATTGCAGACTGAAATAACAAAATGGGGAAAAAGTCAGGGCATTTGAATGCTTTCTATAGGCACTTTATATGGTAAATATGAGCAATTAAATGCATTTGTGTAGTGCTGTTATCTAAAAGGTATGATGTGCCACATATTCCTTGTATTGTAATTTTTAGCATTGTGAGTACAGTGCTCCTTCAATCCAAAGTATATTTTTTGGGAATACAGTATGCCGAAAGTCCAAAAAATAAATGTCCTCTCACTGTCAACTGGGTTTATTTTCAGCAAATGTGTAAATATTTGTATGAACAAGTTTCACAGACATGTGACTAACAGAAATGGAATAATGTGTCCCTGAACAAAGGGGGGATCACAATCAAAAGTAACAGTCAGTATCTGGTATGGCCACCAGCTGCATTAAGTACTGCAGTGCATCTCCTCCTCATGGACTGCACCAGATTTGCCAGCTCTTGCTCTGAGATGTTAACCCACTCTTCCACCAAGGCACCTGCAAGTTCCCGGACATTTCTGGGGGGAATGGCCCTAGCCCTCACCCTCTGATCCAACAGGTCCCAGATGTGCTCAATGGGATTGAGATCCGGGCTCTTCGCTGGCCATGGCAGAACACTGACATTCCTGTCTTGTAGAAAATCGCGCACAGAACGAGCAGTATGGCTGGTGGCATTGTCATGCTGGAGGGTCATGTCAGGATGAGCCTGCAGGAAGGGTACCACATTTAGGGAGGAGGATCTCTTCCCTGTAACGCACAGCGTTAAGATTTCCTGCAATGACAACAAGCTCAGTCCGATGATGCTGTGACACACTGGCCCATACCATGAATGACCCTCCACCTCCAAATCGATCCCACTCCGGAGTACAGGCCTCGGTGTAATGCTCATTCCTTCGACGATAAACGCGAATCCGACCATCAAAACCGCGACTCCTCAGTGAAGAGCACTTTTTGCCAGTCCCGTCTGGTCCAGCGACGGTGGGTTTGTGCCCATAGGCAACGTTGTTGCCGGTGATGTCTGGTGAGGACCTGCCTTACAACAGGCCTACAAGCCCTCAGTCCAGCCTCTCTCGCTCAGTCTGAGCACTGATGAAGGGATTGTGCGTTCCTGGTGTAACTCGGGCAGTTGTTGTTGCCATCCTGTACCTGTCCCGCAGGTGTGATGTTCGGATGTACCGATCCTGTGCAGGTGTCGTTACACGTGGTCTGCCACTGCGAGGATGATCAGCTGTCCATCCTATCTCCCTGTAGCGCTGTCTTAGGCATCTCACAGTACGGACATTGAAATGTATTGCCCTGACCACATCTACAGACCTCATGCCGCCTTGCAGCATGCCTAAGGCACGTCACAAACCCGGATCCGGGATCCCCCCCATCAAAAAAGCTGACTAGCATAGCCTAGCCTAAAGCCACAGGGATATCATATAATAAAATGTTCATGAAATCACAAGTCCAAGACACCAAATGAAAGATACACATCTTGTGAATCCAGCCATCATTTCTGATTTTTAAAATGTTTTACAGGGAAGACACAATATGTATTTCTATTAGCTAACCACCATAGCAAATGACACAACTTTTTTTCCCCACCATTATCATTTTCATGCAATACTGCACCAAACATCTTAGTTAGATGTTAAATTGCGCAACTAAGATCTCCTCGGCAAAATTGCCGCAATTTTTCTCGTTTTTCAAGAGGTCTTTTTTTCCCCTTTTGTGGGGAGAAGGAGATGCGTCGTTGGACCACTTCGAAGAGTTCACCCACCACTTCCGGGCAGTCTTTGACCATCCGCCCGAGGGTAGAGCGGCGGGGGAAAGGCTCTTCCATTTGAGGCAGGGGACAAGGAGCACCCAGGAATTCGTCCTGGAATTCCGGACCTTGGCCGCCGGAGCAGGATGGAAAAACAGGGCCCTTATCGACCACTACCGATGCAGCCTGCGCGAGAATGTCCGGCGGGAGTTGGCCTGCAGGGATGCCACCATCACCTTTGACCAACTGGTGGATCTGTCCATCCGGTTGGATAACCTGCTGGTCACCCGCGGACGTCCAGAGAGGGCTCTGTCGGTGCTGGGAGGGGCTGCGCTTACAGAGGCTGGAGGAGGGGCCTTCACGTGTACCATCTGTGGCCGGTCGGTGCCGGGTTGGTCCCTCTGGGAGTCGAGGCAGCAGGCAGGGCTCTCTGGCGTCACCCCAGGTGAGTCTGCACCTTTCTCATCCAGATCCCTCTGTTGACCACTTGTTTGTTTTCCTGAGTTTTCCCTGCATTCCCAGCCTAAGGCGCTCGTCGATTCAGGCACGGCTGGGAATTTTATCGACAGAGCGTTTGCCCTTAGTTTAGGGATTCCCATTGTTCCTGTGGTTAAACCTTTCCCGGTACACGCTGTGGATAGTCGACCATTAGGGTCCGGGTTAATTAGGGAAGCCACCATCTCCCTTGCATGGTGACGCAGGGGAGTCACGAGGAGAGAATCAGTCTCTTCCTCATTGACTCTCCTGCGTTTCTCATGGTACTAGGCTTTCCCTGGTTGGCTCGTCATGACCCCGCCATTTCATGGCAACAGAGGGCTCTAACTGGGTGGTCGCGAGAGTGCTCGGGGAGGTGTGTAGGGGTTTCCGTTGGTGCGACCACGGTGGAAAGTCCAGACCAAGTCTCCACCGTACGCATCCCCCCAGAATATGCTGATTTGGCTCTCGCCTTCTCCAAAAAGAAGGCGACTTAATTACCACCCCATCGACGGGGGGATTGTGCGATAAATCTCCTTGTAGAAGCTGCACTTCCCAGGAGTCACATGTATCCCCTTTTGCAAGAGGAGACGGCGGCTATGGAGACATATGTCTCTGAAGGGGGGTCCTGTACGTTTGCAGTGGTCGGCTGAGGCGGCCAGGGCTTTTAGGCACCTAAGGGCTCCGTTTACCTCGGCTCCCGTGCTGGCCCATCCGGATCCCCCTTTGGCATTCATAGTGGAGGTGGACGCGTCCGGGGCTGGGATAAGAGCCGTGCTTTCTCAGCGCTCGGGCACGCCACCGAAGCTCCGCCCCTGTGCCTTCTTCTTGAAGAAGCTCAGCCGGGCGGAGCGGAACTATGATGTGGTGGACCGGGTGTTGTTGGCTGTGGTTAAGGCTTTGAAGGCGTGGAGACATTGGCTTGAGGGGGCTAAACACCCTTTTCTCATCTGGACTGACCACCGCAGCCTGGAGTACATCCGGGCAGCGAGGAGACTGAACCCTCGTCAGGCAAGGTGGGCCATGTTTTTTACCCGTTTTGTGTTTACCCTGTCCTAAAGACCAGGTTCCCAAAATATGAAGGCTGACGCACTGTCCTGGCTCTATGACACAGAGGAGCAGCCCATGGATCATACTCCCTGCCTGGTAGCGCCGGTCGTGTGGGAGCTGGACGCGGCCATTGAGTAGGCATTACGTACAGAGCCGGCCCCTAGACACCTGCCCAGAGGTAAGCTACATCCCTTACCCGTTCCACAACCGCCTTGGTCACACCGATCTTCCGCCCTCACAGGGAAACACCACGATCCTGGTCGTTGTGGATCATTTGTCGAAGTCCTGTCGTCTCCCCCCTCTGCCCAGTCTCCCTACGGCCCTACAGACTGTGAATGCCCTGTTTACACACGTCTTCCGGCACTACGGGGTGCCTGAGGATATAGTGTCTGATCACTTCACTTCGAGAGTCTGGAGGGCGTTCATGGAACATCTGGGAAGCCGCCCATGTGCACCTCCAGCGGGCAGCGCTGCACCAAAAAAACAGGGTGGACCGTCACTGCAGTGAGGCCCCAGTGTTTGCACCGAGGGACCGGGTCTGGCTCTCGAACCGAAACTTGCCCCTCCGTCGGGCCCTCATACCACCCTCATGGAGTCTGTTTCTGACCGTTTGAGCAGACACATGCACATTTGTGGCCTGCTGGAGGTCATTTTGCAGGGCTCTGGCAGTGCTCCTCCTTGCACAAAGGCGGAGGTAGCGGTCCTGCTGCTGGGTTGTTGCCCTCCTACGGCCTCCTCCACGTCTCCTGATGTACTGGCCTGTCTCCTGGTAGCGCTTCCATGCTCTGGACACTACGCTGACAGACACAGCCAACCTTCTTGCCACAGCTCGCATTGATGTGCCATCCTGGATGAGCTGCATTACCTGAGCCACTTCTGTGGGTTGTAGACTCCGTCTCATGCTACCACTAGAGTGAAAGCACCGCCAGCATTCAAAAGTGACCAAAACATCAGCCAGGAAGCATAGGAACTGAGAAGTGGTCTGTGGTCACAACCTGCAGAACCACTCCTTTATTGGGGGTGTCTTGCTAATTGCCTATAATTTCCACCTTTTGTCTATTCCTTTTGTCTATTCCATTTCACAGCGTGTGAAATTTATTGTCAATCAGTGTTGCTTCCTAAGTGGACAGTTTGATTTCACAGAAGTGTGATTGACTTGGAGTTACATTGTGTTGTTTAAGTGTTCCCTTTATTTTTTTGAGCAGTGTATTTCCCTTGACTGAGTGATGCTGATTGTACAAATTTGGCTCAACTTACCCCACTCTCCCCTATGTAGACATTGGGTTGGTGCTGGAGATTATGAAAATGTGGTTGAAAAGTGGCAGAATTGCCCTCTAAGTCTCTAGTCAATAAGGGAGGAGTGTCAGGCATGGATCTGTCATTAGGGACAATGCCAGCAGGCAGTCTCTCATATCCAGCTGTTATGTCCCTCTCCCATTTCACTGACTGACTAATGACACCACATCCTCATTCCTGACAAGCCTCACTAATCCCAGAGATGTTGGTGTCTCTCTGTGTGGACGATGGACACTGTGGAGATATCCCCCTCCCGGAGTGCAAAGAACCTTAGCGTGACCCTGGAAAACACGCTGTCCTTTTTCTGCATACATCAAAGCAGTGATTCACTCCTGCAGGTTCATGCTCTACAACATCCGTAGAGTACGACCCTACCTCACACAGGAAGCAGCGCAGGTCCTAATCCAGACTCTTGTCATCTCTTGTCTGGACAACTGCAACTCGCTGTTGGCACGGCTCCCTGCTTGTGCCATCAAACCCCTGCAAATTATCCAGAACGCTGCAGCCCGCCTGGTTTTCAACCATTCCAAGTTCTTCCATGTCACCCCAGTCCTCTGCACACTCCACTGGCTTCCAGTTTAAGCTCGCATCCACTACAAGACCATGGTACTTGCCTACGGGGCAGCAAGAGGAACTGCCCCTCCCTACTTTCAGGCTATGCTAAAACCCTACACCCCAACACGAGTACTCCGCCACCTCTGGTCTCCTGGCCCAACCATCCCTTTGGGAGGACAGCTCCCACTCAGCCCAGTAAAAGCCCTTCTCTGTTCTGGCACCCCAATGATGGAACCATCTTCCCCCTGAAGCTAGGACAGCAGAGACCCTGCCCATCTTCTGAAAACATCTGAAACCCTACATCTTCAAATAGTATCTTAAATAATCCCACACCACACCACACTGTAAACATGCAATAAAGGGACTTTGGAACAATGGTTTCCGTCAACTACAATGGTGGTCATGACGATAGATGGAATATGAAAATGTATGTCATTTTTGTTTTGTTATTAAAGGTTAATAGATGACGTTATTATGAAAACATTGTAACGTTAAGAGTTTTCTTCGTATATGCTTGATGTTTATACATTGTACGTTGTGTGGAAAATGTCCAAATCAAAGAGAATGTTTCGGTAAAGATGAAATGTGAAGTTAGTTGTCTACAATTGGATTCCAGTCAAATCTATACCTTGCCCCTTAAACTTGGTACGCCCAGAGAATTGCCCTGAAGGCGGTTACGCCCACTTCTGACCCGAGGGTATAAAACCTGTGAGTGCAGAATTAACAGATTAGACTAAGTGACCCGAGCTGCAGCCAAAGGTCTAAAAGGTCAACGAACCCAAAACGCAACAAGTTTGAAGACAAATAAATATTTTTCTACCCAAGATACGGATGAGTAGAGGTGTCTAAGCGGGTGAATTCAAGCCGAACCACCTAGCCTCCACTCCCCATCGAATCGTGGTATCTACACTCTTTCATCTTTACGCTGTGAGCTCTGAGCTACAGAGCTATCTGTCCTCCGAAGACCCCTTCCAGAGCAAGGACAAGAAAACAGGCCAGTAAACCAAAGGACACGGACATCGTGAGTACACCTAGAGAGGTGCGCAGGAGAAGTGCGTCATTGAGCAGCTTGAACGGTCCACGCGGGAAAATCCACGGAGACCTTCCACAAGTAATTACATCATTATATTCTGACTCATAACAGCGGCAGTTTGGGGCAAGACTAGGGTTAGAATGAGCATAGCTGACAATTTCACCCAAATGTATATTCCTCTCGTGTACTTTCTCTCTTTCTCTCTCTTTTAAATCCCCATTTTGGGTAACACGCGCCCTAGTGTGTTGGCCCGTTATACTAAGTTCTAATCAATAGCCTAGAATGTGTTTTTGTATCTTTTATCATCATTTTAGCTTTTTAGTAAATAAACATTCAACTAAGATTGGTGTGGTGCGAATTCATTAGTGAGACCCGGGTCCGTGCAGAATCCCGGGCTATACGACGTTCAGAACGAGATTGTTAGAGGCAACTGGTTAATTAGCGGCTGTGGTAAAATCGATATTCTTTGAGTTAATTTGGGAAATAGAAACTCAATAAAAACTAGTTTTCCCATGGTGCCCCAGGTTAATGAGTTAATAATTGCTTGATTCAGTTAATCACGTAATTAGAAACTTGTAATCATTCGATGAGCAACAGTCGTCACATTAACTAATACAACGTCACGACACTGCACATGCGTGCCATACATCACTTTGTTTTGAGCTGGGTTAACTGTGACATTCTGTTTACACCCAGGGACAGGTTTGTTACAAAACCAACGCAAGGACTGATAACACTGTGCACTGGTGGTGGCTTATACGGGGGTACAAAACTCTGCCTTTGTTACATTTGTCATATTCAGATGTACAAAGGGAGACAATACCCAACTTAAAAATACATGTGTATTAGAGAAAGTGGCATTACCTTCTCCAATCCTGCTGAGTTCAAACTCAAAGTATTTGTCTTTCACTTCATCGTGTACAATGTAGATTCTACAAAACATCCAACAGTACATGTTAGTAGCAACTTAATACTCAGTGCCTTGATTGGCTATTCATGAGAATGAACAACAGTGTGGGTGTGTGTTCCTTTAATAAATCAAACAAAAAACATTTACTGTTTGGCCACCTCTTTTACCAACGCCCTGCAGGTCATGTCGTTCATCTGTTGATAGAAATGACATACAAATTCAAAGTCAAACAATCAAGCAAGATCTTCCCTTGTCTTAAGAAACTGAACAACTTGGTGGTAAAAAATCTGTAGTCGAATGTTGCTGCCTGATTGATGTAAAATGAAACAATACATTTTCAGTGAACAGTAGGGAACGGTTTCAATCAAATACATTTCAACAAGCTTAACGCGCTCGTCTGGCAAAGATGGCCGCCTGAGGAGAAGCGAGTCAAATTGACCTGAGGAGGAAACCAGGCTAGAGTAATCATGTCCATATTACGACAGTCACACTTTCTAGCGACACCAACTCCAAACTCTAAGTGACTGACAACTTCCAAGGATGTGTGACTCTGTCCTAATATGGATACCGTACTTGTCCATGCAGCAGACGACCTAGCATGCTGTATTATAGTATGCAAAGAGGGATAATTATGCATCTCTTATTTCTTTTGAATCAAACCCAAAATGAAAGCCAATTCAACACTCCTCGGGTCTCTAGATGAAAACTGTGTTAATTTGGCTTTATCGACTACTATGCCCATACATTTCCCCTATTTATCCTACTACCCTTAGGAAATAGTCTAGATTAGTCATATCTACAAGGACAAACTGTCCTGACAGCTGTAGTATAACTACATGCCAACTCAGCATTTATGAACGACATTATCCTTAAACTGACATAAATGCCTGTTTTCTATAGTGCCGTCAGATGTCAGCGTCATGTGAATTGATGCCAGTTCATTCCTCAACTGGTTAGTGAATAATCCTGGAGCTGAAGCCCCATCCAGGTGGTCTTCAGGGTCCCTCCAACAGGCCTGTTTATAGATCTAACTCAGCATTTCTACAGAGCCTGTAGTAATAGTCAAATAACCAATAATCAAGTCTTAAATTCCACTTGTTTTGGCACTGGAGTGCTAAGGATTTTTTGGGGGGAACAAATACATTATTGAAAAGCAGCTTCTGGGTAAAATCCCCTGGAGTGTTGCTTGCATGACTGACATGCTTTAGTTTCCAGTGTGAAGAAAATTGAGGAGACCTCTCATGGTTGATGCATCCATTTCCTTATAGGACAGCTTGTAAGGAATGCTTTCCTATAGCTGACAAGTTAACGATAATGTATCCCAGTGAATGCATCACTGCTGATTGGAGAGATGGCCTAGTGTTGCTCTGGAACAAAAGTCTTCATCTTTGGTTTGGGGGGCAGTTACCACAGAATTAAAATAAATAATTAGCAGTTAGTGCTTACACCTAGCATTGTATAACCATCCTGACACATTGTAAGCTTGCGAGATAAGGATGGTTATATGAGGTTAGCTAACACCCACACCTTAGTTTAAAAACTAACAAATATCCATTGCGGGTCATTATGGATAATTGAAACTGAGATTGAGTGTGATTTTAAGAAAAAGCTAACCATAATGACTTAATGTCTGGTATGCATTTATTTGATTATGAATACCTCAGGATGAATACATTCATGGTACTGTATAGTGAGAGATTTGGAAACAGGTTAAAGAAAAAATACTATTTGCATTATTATTACATATCTATAAAGCCGTTGACTTTGGGGCGCACACGTTAAACTCTCCTGCTATTATCTCTCTTATGGAGAGATTTCCTTTACTACCTTGTGTAGGGATGAATAAAAGTTCTCACTCCCATGGAACTCCTGTATGGTCCTCCCACTTTCTCAGTAAATGGAAATGTACCGTCTGAACGCCTAATGGCACCCTATTCCCTACAGGGCCTAATCACTCCTGAATTGTTTCCACATTTTGTTACAGCCTGAATTTAAAATTGATTAAATTTAGATTTTTTTGGTCACTGGCCTACACACAATACCCCATAATCCCCTACAGTCGACCAATGCACCGGTTTGGGATAAGTTACATAACAAGTCAATGTGCCAACTTCTGTTTGGTAGTGTCCGAACTGTTTGGGCTACAAACTAATTGGATCCCACTGTGGAAAGGAGAGATTCGACACCCACAAGTGTCACGGGACTCGTCTGAAGGTAAACAGTACCAGTTTTTTTTTTATTATGGTAGTATGAAGGTAGTTTTGAGATAATGAGTGGGCTGGACATGCCGAGAGATCGAGTTTTGATAGTGGAATTAGAGTATGATAGCTAAGGAGATGGAGAAAACAACTGTCTCTGGATTACATCTTCAAACTAAGGGCAATCATGGCATCCGTGACAGAGAGGGAGAAGAGTCCATCCATGTATACAGGTAAGATAGTATAGCTAGCTACATTTTCAGATATTACACGTTTCAAATTTTTTCAGAACAGTACAAGTTAGTGTATTGTTAGCTAGCTAGTGAACATTAGCTGGCTGGCTCACTAGCGAACATTAGCTGGCTGGCTCACTAGCTAACGTTAAGTGTATGATCTGTGTAGTAATATTATTCGTCTCTCAGAGCCATTTGCTTTGCTAGTTATAGCCTAATGTTAGCTAGCTAACATTGAACCTGGTTGGTTAGCTACATGCAGATTCATGCAGGGTAGTAAACGTAATTACATTGTTTCCAGCAGCACAGTTGCAGTCACCAAAGCTCTGGATAACATAAAAACAACCTAACCAACTCTTCTAGGGCGATTAAAATGGTCAGAGTGAGCTGTTCTCTCATTTGTGTCTGGAAGTAAGTTAGCCAGTTAGTTTGGGTGCTTGACTGTTGTTGTTAGGACAGAACGCTCAGATCAACCCTGCTCCTCGGCCAGAGCGTCCAACCCCCCGAGAGTGAAACGCTCTGAATTTACGAACTGACAATCTGACAACACTCTGAGTTTACAGGAGAGGTTATAGTTTAAGAGGGTGTGAACGATGCTGAATGGGTGTAGACAAAGAAGAATTCTCCAGCGGGTGTACCAAAACATTCAAAGGCCAGTTTATCAACTTTCAAAGCAGAATTACTTTCCCATTGTTCCTCAACTGTAGTGTATGATGAGTCTCTACTTTTATCCAAAGGAAAAAACACAATTTCTAAGTTTGCTACATAAGACCGGATCGAGCCGGTCGGTCACATATTTTATCCCCCCCAAAATTAAAAATCGTATTGCTAAATGATCCATAGTATGACCATCTTAAAACAATTCCATATGTCAGCTTAGCATGCCCCCCCCCCCTCCCCCAATGTCTTAGACTCTAAAGAGTAGAATTATGTTTTTCAAAATTTCAATAAGTCAATAAGTATTCAATCCCTTTGTTATGGCAAGCTTAAATAAGTTCAGGAGTAAAAATGTGCTTAACAAGGCACATAATAAGTTGCATGGACTCACTCTATGTGCAATAATAGTGTTTTACATGATTTTTGAATGACTACCTTATCTCTGTACCCCACACATACAATTATCTGTAAGGTCCCTCAATCAAGCAGCGAATTTCAAACACAGATTCAAGCACAAAGACCAGGGAGGTTTTCCAATGCCTCACAAAGGGCACCTATTGGTAGATGGGTAAAAAACAAAACAGACATTGAATATCCCTTTGAGCATGGTGAAGTAATTAATTACACTTCAGATGACGTATCAATACACCCTGTCACTAAAAAGATACAGGTGTCCATCCTAACTCAGTTGTTGAGGAGGAACGAAACAGCTCAGGGATTTCACCACGAGACCAATGGTGACTTTAAAACAGCTCCATAGTTTAATGGCTGTGATAGGAGAAAACTGAGGATGGTTCAACAACATTGTAGTTACTCCACAATACTGACCTAATTGACAGAGTGAAAAGAAGGAAGCCTGTACAGAATAAAAATATTCCAAAACATTTATCCTGTTTGCAACAAGGCACTAAAGTAATACTGCAAAAAATATGTCAAAGCAATTTACTTTTTTGTCCTGAATACAAAGTGTTATGTTTGGGGCAAATTCAATACAACCCATCACTCCATATTTTCAAGCATAGTGGTGGCTGCATCATGTTATGGGTATGCTTGTAATTGTGAAGGACTGGGGAGTTTTTCAGAATACAAATTTAACATAATGGTGCTAAGCACAGGAAAATCCTAGAGGAAAACCTGGTTCAGTCTGCTTTCCACCAGACACCGGGAGAAGAATTCACCTTTCAGCAAGACAATAACCTAAAACACAAGGCCAAATCTACACCGGAGTTGTTTACCAAGAAGACAATGAATCTTCCTATGTGGCCGAGTTACAGTTTCTACTTAAATCTGCATGAAAATCTATGGCAAGACTTGAAACAGGTTTTCTAGCAATGATCAACAACCAATTTGAAAGAGCTTGAAGAATTCTTTCAAGAATAATAGGCAAATATTGTACGATCCAGGTGTGCAAAGCTCTTGGAGACTCAGAAAGAGTCACAGCTGTAATCTCTGCCAAAGGTGATTCTAACATGTGTTGACACAGAGATGTGAATACTAATGTAAATGAGATATTCCTGTATTTAGTTTTCAAGACATTGGCTAAAATTCCTAAAAACATGCTTTTATTTTGTCATTATGGGGTATTGTGTGTAGATGGGTGAGATATTTTTTATATTCATTAGATTTTGAATTCAGGCTGTAACACAACAACATTTTGAAAAAGTCAAGGGGAATAAATACTTTCTTATGGCACTGTATATATTGCACTGCTTTTACCTATTGGCCCTGGTCAAAAGTAGTGCACTGTATAGGAACTAGGGTGTTATTTGGGACACAATCACATGTAAATGAGTGTATTTCACCTTGAGGCAGTGATTCCAGTAGTAAAATTGTAATGATGGGACTTTTATTGAATAACATCCTTTTTCTTGCCAGGCCTTTTATGTCAGAGCGCGATGTAGTTGCAATGAAGGAGCACGTGCCTGGAATTTCCCCAGTGTATTATAGGTAGTTATAACTAGAGTGAGCTGAGCGGAAACCTCATTATGGAGAAGTTTATATTATGGAGAATTTATACCCGACAATGGATTGCTACGGATTATAAAACATTTAGTTCCGGCTGTGCAATTTCATTGGTCAACTTGCATTCAAGCTGTGCTAATAATTGCAGAATACCTAGCCTAATCACTGTGCACTAGACTACATGTATCAATACGCCTTTGTTCATAATGAGACCGTACACCTGCTTTTGAGGCAAAATGGATACTCAGGCAACATTAATGCATTTATTTACTAATCCAATGGTGAAAGTGCTATATCATACAAAATATACAAGTAGATTTACAAAATATACACAGGCAATAGCCCAAAACAAATAGGACAGGTTAAACCTGATACAGAGGCTATCTGAATGGACACAGGTAAAGGGCAAGACTGTACAGCCTCTCCTTGAGAAACCAAATGGAATTTGTCTAACAGGATCTCAAGGTACAGGTACATATAAGCACTTGCCCCTTCCAAGACCATACAACTACCCAATGGCGAAGGTGCATAAAGATGTCAGAATTCAGATATGAGGTCATCATTTGAGCACTATCCACTGGGTTTTTAAACTACGTCGTTTAAAAAAAATGCTAGCAACTTGAAGCAAAAATTGGGATCATGTATACTCTAATAATGACCATACAAAAAAGAGTAACAGAGGGTACTGTACAATAAAGCGAACAAATCAAAGCAAATCAAATTTTATTGGTCACAAACACATATTTAGCAGATGTTATTGCGGGTGTAGCGAAATGTTTGTGTTCCTAGCTCTAACAGTGCAGTAATATTTAACAATTCAAAACAACACACACGAATGAAAATAAGAAATATATAAATAACTTAGCAAATGAGGCGTGTGTTGAGTAGATGGGGCCACCATCTTTATGCACCTTCGCCATTGGCAATTACAACCAATAAAGGGGTTCTACAATGTAAAAGGTAATTTCCACATTCATCTTAATCAGACTTAATAATGATTATTAATTATATTTAATCACCATTCATACATGGAACACATTTTCTCTTATTTAACGTACTCCAAAGCGTGACGCGCAGGCCACATAGCCTATTTCTATTCGCACTGAGGCGCGTGCGCTAACCAGAATGACAGAGACATAGGACACAGACACATGGAACTCCAACATAACCCGGGAAATATGTACAAAGGAAACCAAACATTGAGTTAAATAAACAGAAGTTCTACTTCATGAGTCTTGTGAACGTTCATGTGCACAAAAAACATCACACCCACTCACAGGGTGAGAAATGGTCAATTAAAATGTTTCATATCAAACATGAAACAGTGTTGCAATAAATGGTACAGAGATGGAATAGTAGTTATTGTAGGATTATATGGAATATAGATGTACCACTTATGGAGTGGTGTAAAGTACTACTTAAGTACTTTTTGTGGGTATCTGTACTTTACTATTTCTATTTTTGACTACTTTTACTTTTACTACATTCCTAAAGAAAATAATGTATTTTTTACTCCATACATTTTCCCTGAAACCCCAAAGTAATCGTTACATTATGAATGGTTAGCAGGACAGGAAAATGGTCCAATTCATGCACTTATCAAGAGAACATCCCTGGTCATCCCTACTGCCACTGATCTGGCGGACTCACTAAACACATGCTTCATTTTTTAATTATGTCTGAGTATTGGATTGTGCCCCTGGCTTTCCGTAAATTAAAAGAACGAGAAAATTGTGCCGTCTGATTTGCTCAATATAAGGAATTTGAAATGATCTATACTTTTACTTTTGATACTTAAGTATCAAAAGTAAATCTAATTGCTAAAATATACTTAAGTATATTTAAAACCAAATACTTTTAGATTTTTACTCAAGTAGTATTTTACTGGGTGACTTTTACTCTTTCTCAAGTATGAAAACTGGGTACTTTTTCCACCACTGCACTTATGCATTTAAACGTGTGAACGCAACAACAAACATATCAACAATGTAACGCTCGTCGTATGAAGTAGACCAAGGTGCAGCGTGGTACGTGTTCATGATACTTTATTTACTCAGAACACCCAAACAAAACAACAAAAGAATAACGAACGTCAAGTTCTGAAGGCTTCTCAGAGCTAACAAAAAACAACATCCCACAACCTAAGGTGGCAAAACAGGCTGCCTAAGTATGATTCCCAATCAGAGACAACGATAGACAGCTGTCCCTGATTGAGAACCATACCCGGCCAAAACATAGAATCACAAACATAGAATGCCCACCCCACATCACACCCTGACCTAACCAAATAGAGAAATAAAACGGCTCTCTAAGACCAGGGCGTGACAACAAGAGAACAAAGCACTATCCACTGGCAGGAGTTTGGAGAGAGCAAGTGGAGAGTGTGCCAATGGTTCGTCTTCGCCAAAATAATAATTAATTTGAACAACAAATTCCAAATGCAAGCTTCATAGGTAAATTATGAATTTCAAGCAAATTTTGACATATCAAAAGACAAGTATGGCTATGCTAGTAAATGTAGCTTGATGCCCTATTGCTGGTGAGCTTACAAAGTAAACAATTCATATTCTTGATAACCAAAACCATTTTTGGAGCAGCATATTTATTTATTATGGCAATCCTATCTCCCTAAAATGTTATGTTTGCGCTGCATAGCAAATTTAAGATCAGAATTTGAACGACCACACTGTTAAATTGAGCACTTTCTTAGAAAATATATCTGAGGGATCATTTAGAATTTTAGGACCCATTTAGGTATGAATAAATATGAACTTAAAAAATATATATATATTGAATTTGGCCTTTACTATTATAGCCCAACGGCAGAAAATACAGTCAAAAAATAAATCATAATAAACAAGGTTCTGAAGTGTCTGTCCTATATCTAGGAGATATAAAAAAAAGCTCAGGAACTATATACAGTGGGGAGAACAAGTATTTGATACACTGCCGATTTTGCAGGTTTTCCTACTTACAAAGCATGTAGAGGTCTGTAATTTTTATCATAGGTACACTTCAACTGTGAGAGACGGAATCTAAAACAAAAATCCAGAAAATCACATTGTATGATTTTTAAGTAATTAATTAGCATTTTATTGCATGACATAAGTATTTGATACATCAGAAAAGCAGAACTTAATATTTGGTACAGAAACCTTTGTTTGCAATTACAGAGATCAGACGTTTCCTGTAGTTCTTGACCAGGTTTGCACACACTGCAGCAGGGATTTTGGCCCACTCCTCCATACAGACCTTCTCCAGATCCTTCAGGTTTCGGGGCTGTCGCTGGGCAATACGGACTTTCAGCTCCCTCCAAAGATTTTCTATTGGGTTCAGGTCTGGAGACTGGCTAGGCCACTCCAGGACCTTGAGATGCTTCTTACGGAGCCACTCCTTAGTTGCCCTGGCTGTGTGTTTTGGGTCGTTGTCATTCTGGAAGACCCAGCCACGACCCATCTTCAATGCTCTTACTGAGGGAAGGAGGTTGTTGGCCAAGATCTCGCGATACATGGCCCCATCCATCCTCCCCTCAATACGGTGCAGTCGTCCTGTCCCCTTTGCAGAAAAGCATCCCCAAAGAATGATGTTTCCACCTCCATGCTTCACAGTTGGGATGGTGTTGTTGGGGTTGTACTCATCCTTCTTCTTCCTCCAAACACAGCGAGTGGAGTTTAGACCAAAAAGCTCTATTTTTGTCTCATCAGACCACATGACCTTCTCCCATTCCTCCTCTGGATCATCCAGATGGTCATTGGCAAACTTCAGACGGGCCTGGACATGCGCTGGCTTGAGCAGGGGGACCTTGCGTGCGCTGCAGGATTTTAATCCATGACGGCGTAGTGTGTTACTAATGGTTTTCTTTGAGACTGTGGTCCCAGCTCTCTTCAGGTCATTGACCAGGTCCTGCCGTGTAGTTCTGGGCTGATCCCTCACCTTCCTCATGATCATTGATGCCCCACGAGGTGAGATCTTGCATGGAGCCCCAGACCGAGGGTGATTGACCGTCATCTTGAACTTCTTCCATTTTCTAATAATTGCGCCAACAGTTGTTGCCTTCTCACTAAGCTGCTTGCCTATTGTCCTGTAGCCCATCCCAGCCTTGTGCAGGTCTACAATTTCATCCCTGATGTCCTTACACAGCTCTCTGGTCTTGGCCATTGTGGAGAGGTTGGAGTCTGTTTGATTGAGTGTGTGGAAAGTGTCTTTTATACAGGTAACGAGTTCAAACAGGTGCAGTTAATACAGGTAATGAGAGGAGAACAGGAGGGTGTCTTAAAGAAAAACTAACAGGTCTGTGAGAGCCGGAAATCTTACTGGTTGGTAGGTGATCAAATACTTATGTCATGCAATAAAATGCAAATTAATTACTTAAAAATCATACAATGTGATTTTCTGGATTTTTGTTTTAGATTCCGTCTCTCACAGTTGAAGTGTACCTATGATAAAAATTACAGACCTCTAAATGCTTTGTAAGTAGGAAAACCTGCAAAATCGGCAGTGTATCAAATACTTGTTCTCCCCACTGTATATACCTTCATACTGCCATTCATTTTTTTAAACCGGTACCGGTTACCTTCAGACAAGTCCTGTGACACTTGTGGGGTCACATTAGTTTGTAGCCCAAACGGTTTGGATGCTACAAACAGAAGTTGGCAAATCGATTGTACCGATTTCAGACGAGTCCCCTGACACTTGTGGGTGTCGTAGAGCAAAATGGAGACCACCATCTTCTTCGTGAGAGTCTCATAATAGTTTGTAGGTCAGAAGTTTTTGTGAGAAGAGCGATTGTTGGGATGCCTCATGGTCTGACAATCAAGATCTAACTCTGCAGAAGTGCAACATAGGCGGATGCGGTGAATTGAGACGCATCCAATGCAAAAAAAACATATCTCTAGCTTTGACATATTTTTATGGGAATTTTTGCATTATGTTACTCAGATTGACACACTGGTGCATCAATCGACTCTAGGGAGTTATTGGCTCAAGGATCACATCAGACCTGCAAGTCACAATAAGATATTTTGTGAAGAAATTGGTAATCCACGGAGACTCTGTGGCACAAAATGAGTGACAAAATGTTAAAAAACCTGGCCAGATAATTTCAAGTAATCAGTCTCAAGTCAAAGTCGAGTCCCGGGTCTTGAGACTCGAAGTCCAAGTCAAGTCTCAAGTCATCAGATTTGACTAGAGTTGAAGTCATGTGACTTGAGTCCACAACCCTGTTATTTAGTGTGATTTCTTTGGAGGAGTGGGTGAGTACTACAGGCTGATGCTGTCACTGAAACAGATTGAAGTAAGAATAGAGATCAAAAGTAAGAAAATTGGCAAACTTTCCATTCATGCCTCCTTGGAAAATTCAATCAATACAGACAATGAAATACCCCTTACAGACACCAACCAAACACGTGTTCCTGTCAATACTTTGATATCTCATTTTACCCAGCCTATTGTCATCTGTACTAATACTACTTCTACTGCCTCATCCACATATTACTGCTATCCATCACAACCTGCAGCACAATAATCTATTCATCACTCTATTCATTCTGGTATTTTGATCTACTTCTATTATCCATGCTTTTCCATTTCTACCATCTTTATAATGCAGAATCACCCTGGACTCTGGACCTGTATTATTCCTCTGTACACCATCTTTTGTAAATCATATTTCTTAATGCTCCTATTGTAACAACCAGACTGTTTGTAGCCTACCACTTATCCTCCGTTGTGCTGTTATGTTTAGACACCACCGTTTTGTTCCCAATCCTCTGTCACCAATTTCTCAAACTGTTCTAGGTTATGTAACACGTTTACCATTGCTATGGCTGTGCTGCGGTCAAATGCTTATCATGTGTATTATTGCTTTAATTAAACAGACCATTTGCTTTAAACAATAATTTCATGTAATCTTCCCAGTGTAACCTTTTTATTTAACCTTTTTTATTAGGGAATCAAACTGAGATAAAGGTAACTTTTATAGATAAGCCCTGAATGACAGAAATACAGTCTCCTACAGTATCACAAGCCTGGAACCTTCAGCCTCTCCTTTACCTTTAAATCATCCTGCCAGAGAGTAATCACACATTTTATGTCTGCCCTAACTCTGATTTGTGCTGCTTGTGTCAAGCATCTGTGCCATATTACCATAGCCAGATTGCATCTTCGGTCCGAAGTCTGGAAAGATAGCACTTGGCTATTAGCACTAATTAGCCAGCCAGTGCTAGCTCGCTAAACTGTCTACTTCATCAGTGCTGAGGAAAGTTCAGAAGCAATGACAGAACCAAGCCACAGACAGACATTCTAGGTCATGAAACTGTTAAAGGGCAAGTATTTAGCGTTGTCCTACTCCTACATAGTTTTATTGTAATTTTATGATTTCATGTCAATTGACTTGAGTGATGAGCAAAACCAGAAATTGCCTCTCCGTGACGTTTTCAGTACGATCCCTGAGATGACTAATAAAAAAATGAAGGACAGTCATTTTCAGCATATGACTGTAGTTTTCTGATCACATTGGAACTCCCTGCTATATGTTAGACTGGTTGCATTCAAATCAAATCAAATGTTAATTTTCACATGCACCGAATACAACAGGTGTAGACCTTACCGTGAAATGCTTACTTACAAGCCTTTAAACAACAACGCAATTGTAAGAAAATAGAGTTAAGAAAATATTTACTAAATAAACTAAAGTTAAAAAAAAAAATTAAAAAAAAGGTTATTTGTATATGTACAGTTGAAGTCAGAAGGTTACATACACTTAGGTTGGAGTCATTAAAACAAATTTTCAACCACTCCACAAATTTCTTATTAACAAACTATACTTTTGGCAAGTTGGTTAGGACATCTACTTTGTGGATGACACAAGTAATTTTTCCAACAATTGTTTACAGACAGGTTATTTCACTTATAATTCACTGTATCACAATTCCAGTGGGGCAGAGGTTAACATACACAAAGTTGATTGTGCATTTACAGCTTGGAAAATTCCAGAAAATTATGTCATGGCTTTAGAAGCTTCTGATAGGCTAATTGACATCATTTGAGTCAATTGGAGGTGTACCTGTGGATGTATTTCAAGGCCTACCTTCAAACTCAGTGCCTCTTTGCTTGACATATTGGGAAAATCAAAATAAATCAGCCAAGACCTCCACATAAATTGTAGACCTCCACAAGTCTGGTTCATCCTTGGGAGCAATTTCCAAACACCTGAAGGTACCACGTTCATCTGTACAAACAATAGTATGCAAGTATAAACACCATGGGACCACGCAGCTGTCATTCCGCTCAGGAAGGAGAAGCGTTCTGTCTCCTAGAGATGAACGTACTTGTGCGAAAAGTGCAAATCAATCCCAGAACAACAGCAAATGACCTTGTGAAGATTCTGTAGGAAACCGGTACAAAAGTATCTATATCCACAGTAAAACGAGTCCTATATCAACATAACCTTAAAGGCCACTCAGCAAGGAAGAAGCCACTGCTCCAAAACCGTTTTGGAGAAATGTAGTCTGGTCTGATGAAACAAAAATAGAACTGGTTATCCATAATGACCATCGTTATGTTTGGAGGAAAAAGGGGGAGGCTTGCAAGCCGAAGAACGCTGTCTCAACCGTGAAGCACAGGGGTGGCAGCATCATGTTGTTGGGGTGCTTTACTGCAGGAGGGACTGATGCACTTCAAAAAATAGATGGAATCATGAGGCAGGAAAATTATGTGGATATATTGAAGCAACATCTCAAGACATCAGTCAGGAAGTTAAAGCTTGGTCGCAAATAGGTCTTCCAAATGAACAATGACCCCAAGCATACGTCCAAAGTTGTGGCAAAATGGCTTAAGGACAGCAAAGTCAAGGTATTGGAGTGGCCATCACAAAGCCCTGACCTCAATCCTATAGAACATTTGTGCGCAGAACTGAAAAAGCGTGTGCGAGCAAGGAGGCCTAAAAACCTGACTCAGTTACACCAGTTCTGTCAGGAGGAATGGGCCAAAATTCACCCAACTTATTGTGGGTGTCACGGCCGTTTAAAGGAGTGGACCAAGGCGCAGCGTTTTGAACGTACATACTTGTGTAATAGAAGAACTCACCACCAAAACAATAACCATCAAACGAACACGTGAGGCCAACGTAGTGCTCACAGGCAACTAAACATGGACAACTATCCACCAAACCAACATGGAAAATGGCAACCTAAATAGGCTCCCCAATCAGAGACAACGATAAACAGCTGTCTCTGATTGGGAACCCACTCAAGCCACCATAAACCTACAACCCCTAGACAATACAACATCCCCATAGATAACAAAAAACCCTAGACAAGACAAAACCCCTAGACAATACAAAAACTAAACAAACCACCCCTTGTCACACCCTGCCCTAACCAAATAATTAAGAAGCAAATATAACTAAAGTCAGGGCGTGACAGTGGGAAGCTTGTGGAAGGCTACCAGAAACGTTTGACCCAAGTTAACTTCTACTTGCTACGCATCCCGGATCCGGGAGCACCCCCATCAGTAAAAAAAGCTGACTAGCATAGCCTAGCATAGCGCCACAAGTAAATACTAGCATCTAAATATCATTAAATCACAAGTCCAAGACACCAGATGAAAGATACAGATCTTGTGAATCCAGCCATCATTTCTGATTTTTTAAATGTTTTACAGGGAAGACACAATATGTAAATCTATTAGCTAACCACGATAGCAAAAGACACAACTTTTTTTTCTCCACCATTTTTTTCCTGCATAGGTAGCTATCACAATTTCGACCAAATAAAGATATAAATAGCCACTAACCAAGAAACAACTTAATCAGATGACAGTCTGATAACATATTTATTGTATAGCATATGTTTTGTTAGAAAAATGTGCATATTTCAGGTATAAATCACAGTTCTACATTGCAGCTGCAATCTGAAATAGCGTCGATGCAGCCAGAATAATTACAGAGACCAACGTCAAATACCTAATTACTCATCATAAATCATTTCTGAAAAATACACAGCGTACAGCAAATGAAAGCCCAACATCTTGTGAATCCAGCCAATATGTCAGATTTTTTAAGTGTTTTACAGCGAAAACACAATATAGCATTATATTAGCTTACCACAATAGCCAGAAACACAACCGCATTTACCAGCAGCAAATGTTAGCGATCGTAACAATCCAGCAAAAGATATATAATTGGACTAACCTTGATAAACTTCATCAGATGACAGTCCTGTAACATCATATTACACAATGCATATAGGTTTTGTTCGAAAATGTGCATATTTAGCAGCACAAATCGTGGTTATACAATGTGATCAGTAGCAGCATTTCATGCATTCTGGCCGGCGCCATCTTGGAGAGGCACCTAATCTAATCAATAAATAATCGTAAACTTGACTAAAAAATACAGGTTGGAGAGCAAATGAAAGATGCATTAGTTATTAATGCAACCGCTGTGTTAGATTTTTAAAATTAACGTTACTAGACATACAGTGTGCGTTACAGCCAGACCAGTGCCGCAATAATGGCGGACAAATCCTTTTACATTTTTCCACATAAATACGGAATAACATCATAAATAGCTCTTACTTTTGGACGAGCTTCCATCAGAATCTTGGGAAAGTTGTCCTTTGTCCAAAAGAATCATTGTTCGGTTGTAAAACGTCCTCTTCAACTTTGGAACTAGCAGCTAACAATAGCTATGTGGCGCAGACATGCCCAAATGTTCAAAACGCAATACTAAGGAAATTCCGAAAATCACAATATACTCGCATAAACTGATATAACTCGGTTTAAAATAACTTCGTTATGATGTTTCTAACACCTATATCGAATTAAATCACAGACGGATATATCTTAGGCCTATAACGAGAGCTTTTGAGCATGCCATCCTGAGGTCCTCCTTTGCGTCTTGACGAACGTCGAAAAGAGCGCACCCCCCATGCCATGGCCTTTTATAAGGTCTGAGATCTACGTAGAAACTCCATTCCAATTCTCATTGGTTACTGACATCCAGGGGAAGGCGCGTGCAGTTCATGTCGACCCATAGGATACATACAGAGCTTTAAACTGATCTGAGAACAGAGCCTCGTTTTCAGACCTTCGCAGTTCCTGTCATGAATTTCGCTGCAGAAAGAGTTCTGTTTCACCCACAGACATAATTCAAACGGTTTTAGAAACTAGAGATTGTTTTCTATCCAATAGTAATAATAATATGCATATTGTACGAGCAAGAATTGAGTACGAGGCAGTTTCATTTGGGAACGATAAATGGTAACGTTGAAACAGCACCCCCTATATTGAGAAAAGGTTTAAAACAATTTATAGGCAATGCTACCAAATACTAATTGAGTGCATGTAAACTTCTGACCTACTGGGAATGTGATGAAAGAAATAAAAGCTGAAATAAATCATTTTCTCAACTATTATTCTGACATTTCTCATTCTTAAGATAAAGTGGTGATCCTAAAACAGGGATTTCTTACTGGGATTAAATGTCAGGAATTGTGTAAACTCCCGACTTCAAATGTATGTAGGGGTAATGTGACTATGCATGGATAACAAACAGTGTGTCACGATCGTCTTGAGGATAATGAGTGGACCAAGGCGCAGCGTGTGAAAAATACATCTCTTTTATTTGAGACGAGAGAAACACGAAACGAACACTTATAACAAAACGAAACAAACCAACAAACGACCGTGAAGCTACAAACGTAAGTGCAATACAAAAGCTACAAACGTTCTACATAGACAATTATCCACAAAACCCAATGCCTATGGCTGCCTTAAATATGGCTCTCAATCAGAGACAATGAACCACAGCTGCCTCTAATTGAGAACCAATCTATGCAGCCATAGACATACAAACACCTAGACAAGACACTGACCCCTTAAACATAAAAACCCCTAGACAATCCAAAAACACATACATTCCCCATGTCACACCCTGACCTAACTAAAATAATAAAGAAAACAAAGAATACTAAGGCCAGGGCGTGACACAGTGTAAAAACTAAGGTAAGGTGAGGTGGGGGGGGGGGGGGGGGGGGGGTGGTGTCAATGCAGATGGTCCGGGTGGCCATTTGATTAATTGTTCAGCAATCTTATGGCTTGGGGGTAGAAGCTGTTAAGGAGCCTTTTGGACCTAGACTTGGCGCTCCGGTACCACTTGCTGTGCGGTAAAAGAGAGAACCGTCTATGGCTTGGGTGACTGGAGTCTTTGACAGTTTTTTTCTTTGACACCGCCTAGTATATAGGTTCTGGATGGCAGGAAGCTTGGCCCCAGTGATGTACTGGGCAGTACGCACCACCCTCTGTAGCGCCTTACGATCAGATGCCGAGCAGTTGACATAACAGGCGGTGATGCAGCTGGTCAGGATGCTCTTGATGGTGCAGCTGTATAACTTTGAGGATCTGGGGACCCTTGCCAAATCTTTTCAGTCTCCTGAGGGGGAAAAGGCGTTGTCGTGCCCTCTACACAACTTTCTTGGTGTGTCTGGACCATTATAGTTTATTGGTGATGTCGACACCAAGGAAGTTGAAACTGTCGACCCGCTCCACTACAGCCCTGTCCATGTGAATGGGGGCGTGTTTCACCCCCATTCACACTAATTGTCCTGTAGTCCACGATAATCTCCTTTGTCTTGCTCATGTTCAGGGAGAAGTTGTTGTCCTGGCACCACACTGCCAGGTCTCTGACCTCCTCCCTATAGGCTGTCTCATCGTTGCTGGTGATCAGGCCTACCACCATTGTGTCGTCAGCAAACTTAATGATGATGTTGTTGGAGTTGTGCTTGGCCGCAGTGGTGAGTGAACAGGGAGTACAGGAGGGGACTAAGCGCGCACCCCTGAAGGGCCCCAGTGTTAAGGATCAGCATGGCAGATGTGTTGTTTCCTACCCATCTTGAAGTCCAGGATCCAGTTGCAGAGGGAGGTGTTGTCACGACCGTTGTATGAATAATTGGACCAAGGCGCAGCGTGAGTAGAGTTCCACATTTTAATGATAGTGAAACTTCCAAAACAACAAAGATATACCGACCGTGAAATACATAGCGCACATAGGCACTCATACAAAACAATATCCCCCATAGCAGGTGGGAAATAGGACACACTAAGTGTGATCCCCAATTAGAGGTAACGATTATCAGCTGCCTCCAATTGGGAACCATACACACACACCAACATAGAAATATAATATCTAGAAACCACCCTAGTCACGCCTTGACCTATTACACCATAGAGAACCCAGAGTGCTCTCTATGGTCAGAGCGTGACAGGTGTTTAGTCCCAGGGTCCTTAGCATAGTCATGAGCTTTGAGGCACTATGGTGTTGAACGCTGAGCTGTTGTTAATGAACAGCATTCTCACATAAGTGTTCCTTTATCCTGTTGGGAAAGGGCTGTGTGGAGTGCGATTGAGATTGCATCATCTGTGGATCTGTTGGGGCAGTATGGGAATTGGAGTGGGTCTAGGGTTTCCGGGATGATGGTGTTGATGTGAGCCATGACCATTGTTTGGACAATTTTTTAAAACAGTCACTAAGATTAAACTGGATGTAGTAGTCAGGCTATCAAGCATGCTAGCTAACTATCAGATACAGTAACTTATGGTTAGCATTCGTTAGTATCTAAATACTTGTTTTGGTGTAATGCAGTTGATTGGTGACACTAGCTAGGTTTCCATCCAATTTGCAACAGATTTTCATGCTAATATTCTAAATTCTGCATAAAACAATATGCACATTTTCCCACCAGAGCTGTGTTTTCATCAAACATACTTTTTGCGCAGAAAAGGCTGGGTGTGATGTTGTAGTGCACATAAAAATTACTTTTGCACCAAATAAAAAATACAAGTTACCACCTAGAGTCGATGTCCGCACCCCACGAGGAGATCTAATTAGCATAATACAAAAATGGCCATAAAAATCTGTAATTTTATGCTAGACATATCTGTTTATTTGCATTTGATATGTGTCAATCCACCGCATCCCCACTGCATCCGCTGATGTCGCACTTCTGCATCTGGGGTGAAAGGTGAAAGAGCTAGAGCAGTGTTTGCCAGACCATTAGACATCCCGAAATCACTTTTCACAAAATCATCTGTAGCGTCCAAACGGTTTGGCATACAAACTATTATGGTACCCTCAATGGAAAGATGAGACTCTCGTGAACAAAATGGGCTTCTCCGTTTTGCTCTACGACCCCCACAAGTGTCTTGGGACTAGTCTGAAGTCGGTATAGCCGATCGACCAACTTCTGTAGGTCCGAACAGTTTGGGCTACACACTAATTTGACCCCTCTGTGGAAAGGTGAGATTCTCACGAATGTGTGCGTACATGTCAGTTGTTTTTGCTCTAGGACGCCCACTGTCTTCACAAGACTAGTCTGAAGGTCCCCCGGTACCATTCCATTTTTTATGGAAGTATATATCTGGTGAAATACATGTAAAAGACAACAGCAAATGTCTCCTGATCTTTCTTATATGGGCTAATAGCAGTAAGGCTCCCAAAAAATGTTCATCAAATAATTGTTTTATACACTGCTCAAAAAAATGGGAACACTTAAACAACACAATGTAACTCCAAGTCAATCACACTTCTGTGAAATAAAACTGTCCACTTAGGAAGCAACACTGATTGACAATAAATTGCACATGCTGTTGTGCAAATGAAATGGCAAGACACCCCCAATAAAGGAGTGGTTCTGCAGGTGGTGACCACAGACCACTTCTCAGTTCCTATGCTTCCTGTTTTGGTCACTTTTGAATGCTGGCGGTGCTTTCACTCTAGTGTTAGCATGAGACGGAGTCTACAACCCACACAAGTGGCTCAGGTAGTGCAGCTCATCCAGGATGGCACATCAATGCGAGCTGTGGCAAGAAGGTTTGCTGTGTCTGTCAGCGTAGTGTCCAGAGCATGGACGCGCTACCAGGAGACAGGCCAGTACATCAGGAGACGTGGAGGAGGCCGTAGGAGGGCAACAACCCAGCAGCAGGACCGCTACCTCCGCCTTTGTGCAAGGAGGAGCAGGAGGAGCACTGCCAGAGCCCTGCAAAATGACCTCCAGCAGGCCACAAATGTGCATGTGTCTGCTCAAACGGTCAGAAACAGACTCCATGAGGGTGGTATGAGGGCCCGACGTCCACAGGTGGGGGTTGTGCTTACAGCCCAACACCGTGCAGGACGATTGGCATTTGCCAGAGAACACCAAGATTGGCAAATTCATCACTGGCGCCCTGTGCTCTTCACAGATGAAAGCAGGTTCACACTGAGCACATGTGACAGACGTGACAGAGTCTGGAGACGCCGTGGAGAACGTTCTGCTGCCTGCAACATCCTCCAGCATGACCGGTTTGGCGGTGGGTCAGTCATGGTGGCATTTCTTTGGGGGGCCGCACAGCCCTCCATGTGCTCGCCAGAGGTAGCCTGACTGCCATTAGGTACCGAGATGAGATCCTCAGACCCCTTGTGAGACCATATGCTGGTGCGGTTGGCCCTGGGTTCCTCCTAATGCAAGACAATGCTAGACCTCATGTGGCTGGAGTGTGTCAGCAGTTCCTGCAAGAGGAAGGCATTGATGCTGTGGACTGGCCCGCCCGTTCCCCAGACCTGAATCCAATTGAGCACATCTGGGACATCATGTCTCGCTCCATCCATCAACGCCACGTTGCACCACAGACTGTCCAGGAGTTGGCGGATGCTTTGGTCCAGGTCTGGGAGGAGATCCCTCAGGAGACCATCCGCCACCTCATCAGGAGCATGCCCAGGCGTTGTAGGGAGGTCATACAGGCACGTGGAGGCCACATACACTACTGAGCCTCATTTTGACTTGTTTTAAGGACATTACATCAAAGTTGGATCAGCCTGTAGTGTGGTTTTCCACTTTAATTTTGAGTGTGACTCCAAATCCAGACCTCCATGGGTTGATAAATTTGATTTCCATTGATAATTTTTGTGTGATTTTGTTGTCAGCACATTCAACTATGTAAAGAAAAAAGTATTTAATAAGAATATTTAATTCATTCAGATCTAGGATGTGTTATTTTAGTGTTCCCTTTATTTTTTTGAGCAGTGTATATATTTTTTATACTTCAAGTGGTGTTAAAATGTAAAATCAAATAGCAAAATGATCCTTGGTATGACCTTCTTAAAACAATTCCATATAGCTTATTGGAAAGGAGCATCAAGCTGATCACCTTACACATTCACCACCCTGTGAAGTTCATCGTAACTTATTTAATCTGTAGCATAATAAACTGCATGCTTTTCCCAGTCGCAGTGGGAGGACCACACAACATATCATTGCATAACTCCAAGTTTACTTCGATATGATGGTTATTATATCAATATTTGCACATAAAGGCGTTTCCATCGTCATTTCTCGCATAATTAGTTTTACAGACTCAAAAAGATTCCACCATGTCGAACAAACAAATTGTCTGTCGGCAGAACTTATAAAATTCCACGGCCGTTTCTGAAAGCCTGGTCGTGACTGTTTTAATGGGTAAGGTAATTCATCCACATCTAATGGATTGATGGAAACGTGGTTACTGACATGAACATATATTCAGCATGATATTCATGCAAGCATTACAAAATGATTACAACCCAAAAGTAAGGTGAAATGCACTCATAATTTATGACACAAGCTTTGTCTGGGCTTGCTAGAATGCTAAGCTAACTGCAGACTGGGTGGAGCATTGCATCCTGGGAGGTGAAATGGAACCTGGGGTTCGTAGTCAATCAATCAATCAAATGTATTTATATAGCCCTTCTTACATCAGCTGATGTCACAAAGTGCTGTACAGAAACCCAGCCTAAAACCCCAAACAGCAAGCAATGCAGGTGTAGAAGCACGGTGGCTAGGAAAAACTCCCTAGAAAGGCCAGAACCTAGAGAGGAACCAGGCTATGAGGGTTGACCAGTCCTCTTCTGGCTGTGTTGGGTGGAGATTATAACAGAACATGGCCAAGATGTTCAAATGTTCATAAATGACCAGCAGGGTCAAATAATAATAATTACAGTGGTTGTCGAGGGTGCAACAGGTCAGCACCTCAGGAGTAAATGTCAGTTGGCTTTTCATAGCCGATCATTCAGAATATCTCTACCGCTCCTGCTGTCTCTAGAGAGTTGAAAACAGTAGGTCTGGGACAGGTAGCACGTCCGGTGAACAGGTCAGGGTTCCATAGCCGCAGGCAGAACAGTTGAAACTGGAGCAGCAGCACGGCCAGGTGGACTGGGGACAGCAAGGAGTCATCAGGCCAGTTAGTCCTGAGGCATGGTCCTAGGGCTCAGGTCCTCCGAGAGAGAGAAAGAAAGAGAGAATTAGAGCGAGCATATTTAAATTCACACAGGACACCGGATAAGACAGGAGAAATACTCCATATATTACAAACTGACCCTAGCCCCCCGACACAAACTACTGCAGCATAAATACTGGAGACTGAGACAGGAGGGGTCGGGAGACACTGTGGCCCCGTCCGACGATACCCCCGGGCAGGGCCAAACAGGCAGGATATAACCCCACCCACTTTCCCAAAGCACAGCCCCCACACCACTAGAGGGATATCTTCAACTACCAACTTACCATCCTGAGAAAAGGCAGAGTATAGCCCACAAAGATCTCCGCCACGGCACAACCCAAGGGGGGGCGCCAACCCGGACAGGAAGTATACTGTAGTCTAGGGAAATGCAGAAACGTACAAAATGACAAAACTAGGAATCGTGCAGTATGACTAACAAAAATAATAAAACAACAAAATGTGTATCAAATCTTACAGTAGTGCATATATGCTAACAGCATAATAACTGGTTATAAAATGGTGGAATTGTCCTTTAAATGTATTTTAGAATAGTGAGTTGATCTCTCATTGATTAGCCTATTATATTATTGACATGCTAAGGCAATCAAATGAAAACAGACTGAACAGTAAATGTAAAGCATATGCACATGTTTACATAAATGGTAAGTTCCACTGACATGCATTTCACTGAACATGATTGTAAATAAAGCTTCTCTCTTTGGTGATTGCTGGTGATCGTTGAACGCAAGTATTTGAGACTACTCTTCTATCGAAGGTTTGGTCATTCCTCACATAGGACGTCTTGAAACATAGGAATTCATACTTCCTTCAGTTGAATAAGATGTATTTAAATGAGCAGAATTAATTTGACTACTTACAATAGTCCAGATAGAGCTATTTATCTTGTGTACTTCTCTCTCCACTTTCAATTCTGAATGAACCCTTTCATCACAAACGGTAGTGGAGGGGAGTCCTTTATTGGATGTATTCTTTAGGAAGTATTTTCAAGTGTCAATCACGATGAAGACAGGAGAGCCCTTTACAGCATGTTTCCTTTCAGAGAATAACATTTTCATACATTAAGCATTTAGCAAAAAATCGACTTAATAATTACATGAGGTAATGACGGTAAACAACAGTCCTGTCAAGAAGGAAGCTCTCGGTATCACACCCCCCCCCCCCCCCCCGCTCCTTATCTTATCATATGAGCAATTAATTCAGATCACTTGCCAAGTGAAAGGACATTATGCAAAAATCTTGCAACTGCTGGTTTCAGGTAAGCAAGACCTCTCCTTGATTGTACCAATTATTCCGCCACATGCTTTGCATGACCTCCGCTGATATACTCATTAATCAGTGAACAGCAGCCAACAGAAGGAGGAGGGAGGGCTACCACGGGCTGGGCACCGACCCCTGGGTGGCAAAATGTGAGTCATACAGCCACAGCATCTCACAACACAACACACACAGCCATAGCACATTTCCATAGATGGATCCTTTCCAAGTTCCGAGCACGCACGCACACACACACGCACCCACACAGTCAAGTGCAGCTCATTTGCCATGAAAGGAGTGTTATAGCATAGCAGCTGTGTCCATAATGACGGAAGGCAGAACAGATGAACTGTGACACACAAATAATATGTAAATGATAATGATCTACTTCTTTATTCAATTACCCACGTCCTACTACTGAATAGCTGGCTAGTTAGCAAGCAACATTTTCTGTGACAAAAACTAAAACTTGCCTTTTGTGAACTAACACTCGCAGTTGCCCTACTAGCACTGACTATTGATCACTACACTGAACAAAAATATAAACACAACATGCAACAGTTTCAAAGATTTTACTGAGTTACAGTTCATATAAGGAAATCAGTCAATTGAAATAAATTCATTAGGCCCTAACCTATGAGATTCACATGACTGGGAATACAGATATGCATCTGTTTCTCAAAAATACCTTAAAAAAGGTAAGGGCATGGATCAGGAAACCAGTCAGTATCTGGTGTGACCACCATTTGCCTCATGCAGCATGACACATATCCTTCGCTTAGAGGGGATACGGCTGTTGATTGTGGCCTGTGTTAGTGGAATTAAATAATTCCTCTAATGTACTCATTAATTAAATTCAATCTGTCTATTTATAAGAATTTGTAAGATACTTATTAACATAAAATAGACAGGATACAGTCTTATTGAAATGAGATAATAGTGTTTATTCTCGGAGCACGCTACCATTTGATCATAAACAACAGGTTTATATACAAGATATGACGTCATAGGTTACAGAATAAGTCTCCTTGTCCTGACAAATAGAAAACAGGTTCAAAAGTTCATTCCAACTTCACAGCGCACACACATGATTTATAATTTATTACCACTTTAGCAGACAACTCCAGATAATGTAAGACCTAAAAAGTTACCCACAGCCTTATCTAAACATCTCAGGGGTAAGTTGAGTCAGTTCAACCATAGTTTAATGACCCTTTCTGCTTATTTTATAACCCACAACACAAATCTCTTTTCACCAGGCATGCAGAGTTCAATTAGTTATAGTTTTATCTAAAGCTAGAAATTGTTTTAATTATTTATTAACACAATTCCTAACACCTGTGAAATAGTGTCTCACTCTTCTTCAATGGCTGTGCGAAGTTGCTGGTTATTGGCGGGAACTGGAACACTCTGTCTTACACGTTGATCCAGAGCATCCCAAACATGCTCAATGGGTGACATGTCTGGTGAGTATGCAGGCCATGGATGAACTGGAACATTTTCAGCTTCCAGGAATTGTGTACAAATCCTTGCGACACGGGGTTCATTCAATTTGCTATCGATAAAATGCAATTGTGTTCGTTGTAACCCCACCGCCACCATGGGGCACTGTGTTCACAATGTTGACATCAGCAAACCACTCGCCCACACAACGTCATGTAGCCATCTGCCCAGTACAGTTGTAACCGGGATTCATCCATGAAGAGCACACTTCTCCAGCGTGCCAGTGGCCATCGAAGGTGAGCATTTGTCCACTGAACTGCAGTCAGGTCAAGACCCTTATCTTATTGATAAACCACACTGTCTTGTGGATGGATTATCATGGCAAAGGAGAAATGCTCACTAACAGGGATGTAAACAAATGTATGCACAAAACCCGAAAAAGCTTTTTTTGTGTATATACAATTTTGGGGATCTTTATTTCACTTCATGAAACATGTGACCAACACTTTACATGTTGCATTTTTTGTTGTTGTTGCTCAGTACACTTTATTGAGGACAAGTGTACTTACTATGACTGAGATATGTGGTTGTCCCACCTAGCTATCTTAAGATGAAAGCACTACCTGTAAGTCGCTCTCGATTAGAGCGCCTGGTAATTGACTAAAATGTAAATGTGACACACAGGTGCTGTACTCAGTAGAGGTTGCACAGGAACAGGACTTTGTGTGTCTTGGGTCCCATGGAATAAAGGCAGGAATGGGTGTCTAGAGTCAAGTTTGGGACAGGACAGGATTAACAGTCTACAGGAAGGGGCAGTAAAGGAATAGTTATAAAAAAATGTTGGGGTCAAAATTACGTAATGTCTGGAGCATTTCATGAAAAAAACAATTGTGTAGGGTAGGCCTATCAAAGTTTGCGTAATAAAAATAAATGAACAAAAAAGTAATTTTCCCCTCCCCTTTCAGATGGCTCACTCTCCCGCCTCACTCAAATTGTAGCCAGTCACTAGGCTACCCCAGATGCAAACCTGGGTTAGTAGGCTAAATGGTGAAGCCTTCAGTAGAGGAATTGCAATGTCTTGATGCAGCCAAGGATCCATCACTAACATTACCATTAGAGCCATGGAAAGAGTTATGTTATAACTAAACTTGATGGATTTGCCTTTGACAACGAAGGAACGGAGTACAGGGCTTGTAAAAAATGCTGCAGTTTAACCAAATAAGCTGGTGAGTAGGACAGTGGCATAACTGCTCTACTCCCAAAAAACGTTACAGTCAAGCCCAATTGTTTGGGTATTTAACTAAACCAGTGCAATCTGAGGTGAAGAGTGAAATAAAAATAGATTGCCTTACGCAGTACTGACGCTCAGGTTTTTCATGTATGTTTTATGTCCATGTTGTAAATGTTAATATGTTGTAAATGTTAATGCACTGTGCTCAGCTGTAGGCTACAGATTTATGCTGGTGCTGTGCTGAGAAGACCATCCTGCTGGGGTCTCTGTCCTCATCCTCCATCCTTAATCCATCTACAGTACATTTAGGTGATTTAGAATACTCTCTTATCCAGAGCGATTTAGGCCTACAGTAAAATAGGTAAGACGACCACATATCACAGTCGCATATTGCATTACTGAAATAATTTTAAATATTTCCGAAACAAATACAATAACCTTCATATTTCGCACAAAAATTAGCACGGGACAAGATGGAGTGATTTTTATTGGGAAGGGACAGAAAAGTTCTGCGGTTAGAGAACTGTTGCAGGATCAGGACAGTGCAGGAAAAAATGTACAGGACAAGATGGGGAAGGAATGAATTTCCCCTCCCATGTCTATTTGTCAGGCTGTGGGTAACTGGTGCATGGAATCAGGCGTAGGAGAGCAGAGATGAGTGTGCAAGGTAATTTATTCCACAAACAGCACCAGTATAAAACAAATACTAAAGGTGCGTGAGATTACTGGTCACTCGTAAATAACGGGCGTAATAACGAACCCGGCAAACAATACCAGCCAACAAGTAAGGACCTGAACATTATATACTAACATGCACACAAACATGGGGGAAACAGAGGGTTAAATAATGAACATGTAATTATGGAATAGAAACCAGGTGTGTAGAAAACAAAGACAAAACAAATGGAAAATGAAAAGTAGATCGGCGATGGCGAGAAAGCCTGTGACGCCGAACGCCGCCCGAACAAGGAGAGGGACCGACTTCGGTGGAAGTTGTGACAGTACTCCCCCCTGGAGCTGCGCGTTGACACCGACCTCGGGGACGACCCGGAGGACGAGGCGCAGGGCGATCTGGATGGAGACGGTGGAAATCCCGCAGCATGGAAGGGTCCAATACGTCCTCCACCGGCACCCAGCATCTCTCCTCTGGACTGTACTCCTCCCACTCCACGAGGTACTGAAGGCACCTTGCCCGACGCCTCGAGTCCAGTATGGCTCAAACTGCATACGCCGGGGCCCCATCGATGTCCAGAGGGGGCAGAGGAACCCCCCGCACCTCAGACTCCTGGAGGGGACCAGCCACCACCGGCCTGAGGAGAGACACATGGAACGAGGGGTTAACTTCTCTAGGGTAGGAGGCAGCATTTTCACATTTGGATGAAAAGCATACCCAAATTCAACTGCCAGCTACTCATCCCCAGGAGATAAGATATGCATATTAATAGTAGATTTGGATAGAAAACACTCTGATGTTTCTAAAACTGTTTGAATCATGTCTATGAGTATAACAGAACTTATTTAGCAGGCGAAACCCCGAGGACAAACCATTCAGATTTTTTGTTGTTGTTGAGGTCACTCTCTTTTCAATGAGCTTTCATTGTGAAACCAGATTTCTAAGCGAATTGCTTGCAGTTCCTACGTCTTCCACTGGATGTCAACAGTCCTGAGAAATAGGTTGAGGTTATTCCTTTGTGTAATGAAGAAATACGGCCATCTTGAAGTCAAGTCACTCCAGGTGTCCTGTTTGATTAAAGCGCATGTCCAGAAGGCTAGCTACATTTGGTTTTAATCCTGTATTGAACACAGATCATCCCGTCTTCAATTTTATCGATTATTAACGTAAAAAAATACCTAAAGTTGTATTACAAAAGTAGTTTGAAATTGTTTGGCAAAGTTTACAGGTAACCTTTGAGACATTTTGTCGTCAAGTTTGAGCAAGTTGGAACCTGTGTTTTTCTGGATCAAACACATGGACATTTTGGACATATATCGACGGAATTAATCGAACAAAATGACCATTTGTGATGTTTATGGGACATTTTGGAGTGCCAACAACAGAAGCTCGTCAAACGTAAGGCATGAATTATATTTTTATATCTGCGTTTTGTGTCGAGCATGCAGGCTTGAAATATGCTTCTCTCTTTGTTTACTATTGTGCTATACTCAGATAATAGCATCGTATGCTTTCGCCGAAAAGCCTATTTGAATTCTGACACGTTGGCTGGATTCACAACCAGTGTAGCTTTAATTTGTTATCTTTCATGTGTGATTTAATGAAAGTTTGATTTTATAGTAATTAATTTGAATATGGCGCTCTGCATTTTCTCAGGCTTTCTGCCAAGTGAGACAGTAGCGTCTTGCCTAAACTCAGATTTTTGGATATAAATATGAACTTTACCAAACAAAAAATACATGTATTGTGTAACATGAAGTCCTATGAGTGTCATCTGATGAAGATCATCAAAGGTTAGTGATTCATTTTATCTCTATTTCTGCTTTTTGTTACTGCTCTCTTTAGCTGGAAAAATGGCTGTCTTTTTCTGTGACTTGGCTCATACCTAACATAATCGTTTGGTGTGCATTCGTCATAAAACCTTTTTGAAATCAGACACTTTGGCTGGATTTACAACAAGTGTAGCTTTAAAATGCTGTAAAATACTTGTAATGCTTGAGGAATTTAAAATTATGGGATTTCTGTTGTTTTGGATTTGGCGCCCTGCAGTTTCACTGGCTGTTGACGAGGTGGGACGCTACCATCCCACATACCCTAGAGACGTTAATACGGTAATCTGGGGAAGGCTGTAACCTGTTGCAAACCTCGTTCAGTCTCCTCAGGACTTTGAATGGCCCCACAAACCGCGGGCCCATCTTCCGGCAGGGCAGGCGGAGGGGCAGGTTTCGGGTCGTCTCTCCGGAGGAGAGATGCTGGGTGCCAGTGGAGGACGTATTGGACCCTATGACGCTGCGGGATTTCCACCGTCTCCATCCAGATCGCCCTGCGCCTCGTCCTCCGGGTCGTCCCCGGGGAACTTGGGACCTCGATCAGATACTATGTCCTCAGGCACCCCGTAGTGCCGGAAGACGTGAGTAAACAGGGCCTCCGCAGTCTGTAGGGCCGTAGGGAGACCGGGCAAAGGGAGGAGACGACAGGACTTAGAAAACCGATCCACAACGACCAGGATCGTGGTGTTACCCTGTGATGGAGGAAGATCCGTTAGGAAATCCACCGACAGGTGTGACCACGGCCGTTGTGTAACGGGTAAGGGTTGTAACTTCCTTCTGGGTAAGTGCCTTGGGGCCTTGCACTGGGCGCACACCGAGCAGGAGGAGACATAAACCCTTACGTCCTTAGCTAAAGTGGACCACCAGTACTTCCCACTAAGACAGTGCACTGTCCGACCGATACCCGGATGACCAGAGGTGGGTGACGTATGGGCCCAATAGATCAAAAAGTCGCAGGACAGCAGACGGTACGTACAGACGCCCAGCTGGACATTGGGGGGGAGTGGGCTCTGTACGTAACGCCCGCTCGATGTCTGCGTCCAGCTCCCACACTACCGGTGCCACCAGGCAAGAGGCCGGGAGTATGGGAATGGGATCCATGGGCCGCTCCTCTGTGTCATAAATTCGGGACAGTGCGTCTGCCTTAGCGTTCTGGGAACCTGGTCTGTAGGACAGGGTGAAGACAAAACGGGTAAAGACCATTGCCCACCTTGCCTGGCGAGGGTTCAGTTTCCTCGCCGCCCAGATGTACTCCAGATTGCGGTGGTCAGTCCAGATGAGAAAAGGGTGTTTAGCCCCATCAAGCCAATGTCTCCACGCCATCAAGGTCTTGACGACAGCCAACAGCTCCCGGTCCCCCATGTCATAGTTTCGCTCCGCCGGGCTGAGCTTCTTCGAAAAGAAGGCACAGGGGCGGAGCTTTGGTGGCGTACCCGAGCGCTGAGAGAGCACGGCTCCTATCCCAGCCTCGGACGCGTCCACCTCCACTATGAACGCCAAAGAGGGATCCGGATGAGCCAGCACCGGAGCCGAGGTAAACAGAGCCCTCAGGTGACCAAAAGCCCTGTCCGCCTCAGCCGACCACTGCAAACACACTGGTCCCCCCTTCAGCAGTGAGGTAATGGGAGCCGCTACCTGACCAAAACCCCGGATAAACCTCCGTTAGTAGTTGGCAAACCCTAAAAACCGCTGCACTTCCTTTACCGTGGTGGGAGTCGGTCAATTATGCATGGCTGAAATGCGGTCACTCTCCATCTCCACCCCTGAAGTGGAAATGCGGTACCCTAGGAAAGAGAAGGACTGTTGAAAAAAACAGGCATTTCTCAGCCTTGATGTACAGGTCATGCTCCAACAGTCTACCAAGTACCTTGTGCACCAGGGACACATGCTCGGTGTGTGTAGCAGAGTATATCAGAATGTCATCAATATACACCACTACACCCTGCCCGTGCAGGTCCCGGAAAATCTTGTCTACAAAGGCCTGGAAGACTAATGGAGCATTCATCAACCCGTACGGCATGACGAGGTACTCATAGTGCCCTGAGGTGGTACTAAATGCTGTCTTCCACTCGTCTCCCGCCCGGATACGCACCAGGTTGTAAGCGCTCCTGAGATCCAATTTTGTGAAGAAGCGCGCCCCGTGCATTGACTCGATCACACTGGCGATGAGCCGTAGCGGGTAACTGTACATCGAAAGTCAATACACAGGCGCAGACCTCCATCCTTCTTTTTCACAAAAAAGAAACTCGAGGAGGCAGGTGAAGTGGAGGGCCGAATGTACCCCTGCCCCAGAGATCCGGAGACATATGTTTCCATAGCCAACGTCTCCTCTTGCGACAGGGGATACACGTGAATCCTGGGAAGTGCTGCGTCTACACAGAGATTTATCGCACAATCCCCCCGTCGATGGGGTGGTAATTGAGTCGCCTTCTTTTCACAGAAGGCGAGAGCCAAATCGGCATATTCAGAGGGGATGCGCACGGTGGAGACCTGGTCTGGACTTTCCACCGTAGTAGCACAGACAGCAACCCCTAAACACCTCCCTGAGCACTTTTGTGACCACCCCGTGAGAGCCCTCTGTTGCCACGAAATAGTGGGGTCATGACAAGCCAACCAGGGTAGGCCCAGCACCACGGGAAACGCAAGAGGATCAATAAGGAAGAGACTGATTCTCTCCTTGTGACCCTCCTGCGTAACCACGCCCAGTGGAGCGGTGGCCTCCCTAATTAGCCCTGACCCTAATGGTCGACTATCTAGGGTGTGCACAGTTAAAGGCATATCCACAGGAACAATGGGGATCCCTAAACTATGGGCAAATGATCTGTCAATAAAATTCCCAGCTGCGCCTGAATCTACGAGCTCCTTATGCTGTGAATGTGGGGAAAACTCAGTAAAATTAATAAACAAAAACAGGTGAGCAACAGGGGACCCCAGGTGAGCCCGGTACCGACTCACCTGGGGTGACACGAGAGTGCCCTGCCTGCTGCCTTGACTCCTAGAGGAACCTCCCCAGCATTGACCGGCAGTGTGCCCTCTGCGGCCACAGATGGTGCATGGATCGGCCCCTCCTCCGGTCGCCCTAATTGCAGCACCTCCCAGCTCCATGGGCGTCGGAGCGATGGTGCTGGGGGATGGAATCGACAGACTCCGATCTGGACATCCGCGGGTAGCCAGCAGGTTATCCAACCTTATGGACATGTCCACCAGCCGGTCGAAGGTCAGAGTTGTGTCCCTACAGGCCAACTCCCGACGGACGTCCTCACGCAAACTACAACGGTAGTGATCGATCAGGGCCCTGTCGTTCCACCCCGCGCCGGCGGCCAGGGTCCGGAAGTCCAATGTGAAATCCTGTGCGCTCCTCGTCCCCTGCCTCAGGTGCACGAGACGTTCACCCGCCTCTGTGCCCTGAAGCGGCGGGTGAAATCCTGGTAAAGGGGTTGAGGAGCGCGTTCAGCAGCATGAGGCGATGCTACAACGGGATGCGGGACCAGTTTGAGGATTTCACCCGCCGCTTCAGGGCAGAGCGGCAGGTGAAATCCTCAAATTGGTCCCGCACTTCTCCTCCTTCCTCCCATACGGCGTTGGCCCAATCCAGGGCTTTCCCTGAGAGACAGGAGATGAGGGCAGACACGGTCTCGCGGCCCGAAGGAGCCGGGTGCACGGTCGCCAGGTAGAGCTCCAGTTGGAGTAGCAAACCCTGACATCCCGCTGCCTTCCCATCGTACTCCCTCGGAAGGGAGAACCGAATCCCACTGGAACCGGGTGAAGGAGGGGTGATCAGTGGTGTCCTTGGTGGTGCTGGTGGAGGCACTGGAGGAACTCCTCTTCTCTCCCAGCGCTCCATCGTCTGTAGGACGCGATCCATGGCGGTGCCGAGATGTTGTAGCATCGCCGCATACTGCTGAACGCGCTCCTCAACCCCTAGTACCGGGGTAACTGCTCCTGCTGGGTGCATGTTTCTGTCAGGCTGTGGGTAACTGGTGCATGGAATCAGGCGCAGGAGAGCAGAGATGAGTGTACAAGGTAATTTATTCCACGAACAGCACCAGTATAAAACAAACACTAAAGGTGCGTGAAAAGGGGGAAAAGGGGGTTAAATAATGAACATGTAATTGGGGAATAGAAACCAGGTGTGTAGAAAACAAAGACAAAACAAATGGAAAATTAAAAGTGGATCGGCGATGGCTAGAATGCCGGTGACGTCGACCGCCGAACACCGCCCGAACAAGGAGAGGGACCGACTTCGGCGGAAGTCATGACACTATTTCTAGTACTCAGTACACAAAACTGTAAGTGTAAGTGAAAACCATGTTTGGAGCCATGAATGTTATGTGCTAAAACTGAGTTCTGTCATTTTCTCAGCGGAAAATAAAGTTGTTTTGAAATAAGATCAGTAGAGCACGGGAACTCAGACTACCTTTGAGCCATGCTGAGTCATACACAGAGCCTACAAAACATTATGAACACCTGCTCTTTCAATTACATAGACTGACAAGGTGAATCCAGGTGAAAATGATGATCCCTTATAGATGTCACTTGTTAAATGAACTTAAATCAGTGTAGATGAAGGGGAGGAAACAGGTTAAAGAAGGATTCGTAAGGTTTGAGACAATTGAGACATGGACTGGGTATGTATGTCACTCAGAGGTTGAATGGGTAAGACAAAATATTTAAGTTCCTTTGAATGGGGTATGGTAGTAGGTGCCAGGTGCAACAGTTTGCTGCCACACTGCTGGGGTTTTCACGCCCAACTGTTTCCCGTGTGTCAAGAATAGTCCACCACCCAAGGACATCCAGCCTTCCCTGCGGGTAGCTTTCGACACCTTGTAGAGTCCATTCCCCGACGAATTGAGGCTGTTCTGACTGCAAAAGAGGGGTGCAACTAATGTTACCTCTAAAAGACAATTTATGCTTGATCCGAAAATGTGGTCGGAGGCTACCTATCGAGGCTGTGACTCAGTCGCGGAGCTTCCGGAGTCATGCAGAGGCCAAATCAAGCTCAGCACTGCTTTGCCGTGCGCCTCTCAAAATATGTAACAATGCTGAGGGCTAAGTATACTGTAGCTCCGCATTGACATGATTGGTTGACGATAGGTGAGGGCGGCAGGTCCTGTATAAACACAAACTCACTTCCTTGACAACTTCTTTCACAACAGATCTGTGCTGCCCCACAAAGCACAAGAAGTATGAAAGCCCTGACTTCTGCAGAGGCCTAATCACCATAAATGCTGCACGGCCAATGCAGACCTTGGATTGACCATGCAACGCCCTTTAGCTGCTAGCGGGTGCTCAGGAGGGGAGCTGCCGCACAGAACAAAAATATCAGCCTGCGCAGAGAAGCAAAAGATTGAACTGCACTCACCTTTCTAGAGTTTTCCCCTTTAGTTAACACTATCAACGTTTTGCTCTAATGTGGGAATTGTGCTCGAATCAACACAATATTAGCCACTTTCAATATAACACACCGAAACAAAACTAACTGAGATTTTCTTGTAGGCAGAATGCATTGGAGTAGGATTCTATTGTAGACCGGTGTGCCATAAATAATCAGAGGCTATATAGGCCCATATGCAAATAGCCATATATGGATCTGTGCCATCTACTTTGAACTGGACTATGTTTACAGCATGAGCGGTCGTGAGTAAATGCACTTGTTTTGAGATCAAAGTGAGAGCTGCATATAGCCACCTGTGCACATTTGTTCATATTATTTCCTAGTCAGTGAGTTATTAGCCCAGTTATATCTAATTTCTAGTCAACATTGGAGGAGGAGTGGTTGCTTCCTACAAGAGCACAAAATGTGTGCATTTCTAGCCATCTTCGAAAAGCCAGTCAGGTAAATAACAATCGTTTATGTCTTAAGGGGCAGTGTTGTATTTTGAGAAGGTCTTGAATAAGCTAAGTAGCCAATAGGCAGAGGGTATTTTATTTTATTTTGTAAAGTTTCTTGCATCAAACAACACATTTTCAGTCCCTTCCTTGTCTGAAGGACAAGTGGATAAATCAAATCAAGTCAAATGTATTTATATAGCCCTTCTTACATCAGCTGATATCTCAAAGTGCTGTACAGAAACCCAGCCTAAAACCCCAAACAGCAAGCAATGCAGGTGTAGAAGCACGGTGGCTAGGAAAAACTCCCTAGAAAGGCCAAAACCTAGGAAGAAACCTAGAGAGGAACCAGGCTATGAGGGGTGGCCAGTCCTCTTCTGGCTGTGCCGGGTGGAGATTATAATAGAACATGGCCAAGATGTTCATAAATGACCAGCATGGTCAAATAATCATGATCACAGTAGTTGTCGAGGGTGCAGCAAGTCAGCACCTCAGGAGTAAATGTCAGTTGGCTTTTCATAGCCGATCATTAAGAGTATCTCTACCGCTCCTGCTGTCTCTAGAAAGTTGAAAACAGCAGGTCTGGGACAGGTAGCACGTCCGGTGAACAGGTCAGGGTTCCATAGCCTCAGGCAGAACAGTTGAAACTGGAGCAGCAGCACGGCCAGATGGACTGGGGAAGGCAAGGAGTCATCATGCCAGGTAGTCCCGAGGCATGGTCCTAGGGCTCAGGTCCTCCGAGAGAGAGAAAGAAAGAGAGAATTAGAGAGAGCATACTTAAATTCACACAGGACACCAGAAAAGACAGGAGAAGTACTCCAGATATAACAAACTGACTTTAGCCCCCCGGCACAAACTAAACAGGTTAATGTCAAGACGTGCATGTTTATTTTTGTTAATCTCATGGAATGTATGCCTATATTGAACACGAGACATTTGCTGCTAGAACAGCTATTTCCATGTAAAAATGTTATGGGATGCATTTTTCTCCATTGTTTTTGATGGTAGGCCACTTTGGTAGGCCTATATTTTGATCAAATAGCCACAGTAGCCAACTTGGCCACTTTTAAAACTGTAATTTAAAGCGGGTACAGCCTCAGTGTTCACAGTAAACGTATGCCGGAAGTTGCACCGAATTTTCACAATGATCAAGTGGCGAATAACATTTGAGGGAACATTGGGTGGAACTCAATATTAGGAAGGTGTTCTTAATGTTTTGTACACTCAAAAAAAATTGGACAAGGAGAGAGAGGGAGAATATAAAGGCCCTGAATGCGAAGAGTTCTGTGAGAAGTTCACAGCGATGGGGGTAGACATTTTGATCAAGAGAGACTTTTAACAGCAAATCTACAAATATGTATTTTACACTTATAAGGAAGGTTGTATTCATACAGTTTTGTTGAATAGGAAATATATCATATAAAATATTTAATATATTGTTCAATATTGTTACTCACAATGATACGATTTTGATCAATGTATACTGACATGTAAGACATGGCAATGGTGGTCTGTTAGATTAATTGATTCAATATACATTATCCTTAAGGGTTACTTATTTAAGCAGTTGGTCGGGGGTCATAATTACAAATCATTTGTAGACTGCAAATTGACCGCAAGAAGCCCAACAGATATAATACTTGACAAAAAAATTATAATTTCAAATCTTGCTTACATTTGTTTACGATCACGCGTGTTTCTATTATGCGTGGGAATACTTGTGAACAGATTTCCAAAATTAAAATCACTTGGAGCTGATTTCCTGGTGTTTTTACAGTTTTTCTGTCTAACAAAATTTGGTTTTGGTTGCTTTTGTTCAGAAAACTTGGGGGGCAAATAAAACCACCCACTTGCTGCCAGTTGGGGAACCCTGCCCTATACTTACCTCTGCCTAAACGTCAGGGATAGGGGATACCAAGTCAGTTTCACAACTGAATGCATTCAACCAAAATGTGTCTTTCCGCATTTAATTTAACCCCTCTGAATCAGAGAGGTGCGGGGGATAGCCTAATTCGATGTCATCAGTGCCAGGGTAGTAGTTGTTGGGTGTTAGCTGCATTGCTCAAGGGCAGAACGGCTGATATTTCCACCTTGCTGGCTCAGGGATTCAAAACGAGCAACCTTTCAGTTACTGGCCCAACGCTCTTAACTGCTAGGCGACCTGCCTCCCAGGACCACAGGTAATTTCCAAAAAGCTCTGAACGGTCTGAGAGACAAAGCAAGAAGTGCCTTCTACGCCATCAAAAGGAACATAAAATTCGATATCTCAATTAGGAACTGGCAAAAAAAATGTGGACAAACACCAAATTGAGACTCTCCATGCAGAATTCTGCAAAAACATCCTCTTTGTACAACATAAAACACCACATAATGCACTCAGAGCAGAATTAGGACGATATCCGCTAATAATCTAAATCCATAAAAGAGCCGTTAAATTCTACAACCACCTTAAAGGAATCGATTCCCAAACCTTCCATAACAAAGCCATCACCTACAAAGAGATTAACCTAGATAACAGTCCCCTCACCAAGTTGGTCCTGGGGCTCTGTTCACAAACACAGACCCCACAGAGTCCCAGGACAGCAACACAATTAGACCCAACAAAATATGAGAAAACAAAAAGATAATTGCTTGACACATTGGAAAGAACTAACCAAAAAATGAAGAAAACTGGAATGATATTTGTCCCTAAACAGAGAGTACACAGAGCCCTCCGTAGGCAGACCTGGCTCTCGACAGAAGACAGGCTATGTACCCATTGCAAATGAGGTGGAAACTGAGCTGCACTTCCCAACCTCCTGCCAAATATATGACCGTATTAGAGACACCTATTTTGGAGTTTGTCTATAAATCACACTCTTTTTAGTTGGTCCCATGTTTCATGTGCTGAAATAAAAGATCCCAGAAATGTTCCATATGCACAAAAAGCTTATTTCTCTAAAATGTTGTGCACAAATTTATTTACATCCCTGTTAGTGAGTATTTCTCCTTTGCCAAGATAATCCATCCACTTTATAGGTGTAGCATATCAAGAAGCTGATTAAACAGCATGATCATTACACAGGTGCACCTTGTGCTGGGGACAATAAATGGCCACTCTAAAATGTGCAGTTTCGTCAAACAACACAATGCCACAGATATCTCAAGTTTTGATAAGAGTGCAATTGGCATGCTGACTGCAGGAATGTCCACCAAAGCTGTTGCCATGGAATTGAATGTTAATTTCTCTACCATAAGCTGCCTCCAACGTCGTATTAGAGAATTTGGCAGTATGTCCATCCAGCCTCACAACCGCAGACCACGTGTATGGCGTCGTGTGGGCGAGCGGTTTGCTGATGTCAACCTTGTGAACAGAGTGCCCCATGGTGGCGGTGGGGCTATGGTATGGGCAGACATAAGCTACGGACAACGAACACAATTGCATTTTATCGATGGCAATTTGAATGCACAGAAATACCGTGACGAGATCCTGAGGCCCATTGAGAGGTCCATTTCTTTTAAGGTATCTGTGACCAACAGATGCACATCTGTATTCCCAGTCATGTGAAATCCATAGATTAGGGCCTAATGCATTTATTTCAAACGACTGGTTTCCTCAAACTGTATGAACTCTAACACAGTAAAATCTTTGAAATTGTTGCATGTTGCGTTTATCTTTTAGTTCAGTATACATGATTTCTGTCATCAGTTCATTGCCCCATTCAATACTCTCAAACCATCCCTTTGAATACCATAAGGGAATGACAGGCAGTGTTGTACAATTATTTTAAAAAGGGAGATATTGGTTGCAATCAAAATGGCACCCTACAGTTTTCCCTATGTAGTGCACTACTAATAAGGGTACCATTTCAGGCACAGGCAATGACAAAGTAAATACAAAGTGGTAGCCCGGCCTCAGAGAGAAGGTAACCACTGTGTGCATACTAAATCAGAAGCATATCTGGTGTCTTATGACTTATAGGCTCCATCAACTAATGTGTTGGTCTGGCTGTTATAGCTCAATAGGCTATATGAACTGGGAGAAGAGATATGCATTTATGGCAGGTAATGGTGTTAGTAATAAAATGCTCTTTACTCTCCTCGTGCCCTCTCCTCCCTCCACGAACCCAGGGAACTACCTGGAACACACCTGTCTTCATCCTGAAAATTCACAGTGCAAAAGAAGGACGACGTTCGGTCAGCGGCTCCAGGTTCTGATTTAGAGAGATTAGATTCATGGATGAACTTAACTAGCCGTCAGTCAATTGCATGGTACTGTCTGCTGGCTGTTATCTGGCTGCTTTATAGAGTTTGAAGGGTGGTAATTGGACTTTGGTTGGAGGAGTGTGCTAGTCATATCTTCCTCAATATCTCAGATACAGGATCCCCTTGAGAGTTAGACGCACATCTCATTGGCATTGTTTCAGAGGAGGCTGGTGGGAGGAGCTATTGGAGGCGATCTGAGAGACAAAGCAAGAATGGCCTACGCCATCAAAAATATCATAAAATTTGACAACCCAATTAGGGTCTGGCCAAAAAAACTTCAGTTATAGAATCAGTTATAGAACCCATTGCCCTCTACAGTTGTGAGGTCTGGGGTCCACTCACCAACCAATAATTCACAAAATGGGACAAACATCAAATTGAGACTCTGCATGCAGAATTCTGCAAAAACATCCTTCTTGTACAAGGTAAAACACCAAATAATGCATGCAGAGCACAATTAGGACGATATCCGCTATTTATCAAAATCCAGAAAAGAGCCGTTATATTCTACAACCACCTAAAAGGAAGCGATTCACAAACGTTCCATAACAAAGCCATCACCTACAAAGAGATTAACCTAGATAAGAGTCCCCTTAGCAAGCTGGTCCTGGGGCTCTGTTCACAAACAGACCCGAAGAGCCCCGGGACGACAACACGATTAGACCCAAACAAATCATGAGAAAACAAAAGATAATTACTTGACACAATGGAAAGAACTAACCAAAAAAGCAAAGCAAACTGGAACGCTATTTGGCCCTAAACAGAGAGTACACTGTGGCAGAATACCTGACCACTGTGACTGACCCAAAAGTAAGGAAAGCTTTGACTATGTACAGACTCAGTAAGCATACCCTTGATATAAGAGGCCGCCATAGATAGCCTGGTCTATCTGCCCACTGCAAATGAGGTGGAAACTAAACTGCACTTCCTAACCTGCCAAATGTATCACCATATTAGAGATACATATTTCCCTCAAATTACACAGACCCATAAAGACTTTGAAAATAAATCACATTTTGATCAACTCCAATTGCTATTAGATGAAATACCACAATGTGCCATCACAGCAGCAAGATTTGTGACCCGTTGCCACAAGAAAAGGGCAACCAGTGAAGCACAAACACCATTGTAAATACAAAGATATTTATCTGTCCATTTATTTTCCCTTTCATACGTCAACTATTTGCACATTGTTACAATGCCAGTGATATAACATTTGAAAAATGTCTTCTTTTGAAACTTTTGTATGTAATGTTTACTGGTTATTGGTGATTGTTTTTCACTTTTGTTTGTCTATTCCACTTGCTTTGGCAATGTAAAGATATTTTTCCCGTGCCAATAAAGCCGATTTAATTGAGAGAAAGAGCAAATGGCAGACAGAGACTAGCTCAGGAGCTCTGAAGTACTCCAGGAGTGTGCAGACAGACAATGGAAGCGATATTTACACGGTCCAGTTGAAGGTTCACAGGAGCAGTGGGATATCTGCTTGTGACTGTAATTTCATCTGATGATTGCAGACTAGACAGGACAAGCTCTGTTATGGTTCATGGCACGCTGTGTGAGGGGGATCGAATCTTCCCGTAGTGTTGTCTCTGAGAGCAGAAGGCAAAAGCCCGATCATGTGGGGGGCTTCGGAGAGAGTCGAGGAAAAATATTAAAAATTTCCCTCAGGTCCACATGTCTCCAAGGGATGAAGCCCCTATAGCCATTGAAAGTACTAAAAGAATATTGTGGAGTTCGTTCTTGTGTACAACACAAAGAGATGGCCTCAGAGAGAAGGTAACCACTGTGTGCATAATAACCTCTACCACTTCTCTCTCCCGGATCCGGGATCCTCCTCATCAAAAAAGCTGACTAGCATAGCCTAGCCTAACGGGACAGGGATATCATATAATATAATTTTCATGACATCACAAGTCCAATACAGCAAATGAAAGATAAACATCTTGTGAATCCAGCCATCATTTCCGATTTTTAAAATGTTTTACAGCGAAAACACAATATGTATTTCTATTAGCTAACCACAATAGCCAAACACACAACCGCATATTTTCACCATGTTTCCACCGCATAGGTAGCTTTCACAAAACCGACAAAATAGAGATAAAATTAGTCACTAACCAAGAAACAACTTCATCAGATGACAGTCTTATAACATGTTATACAATACATTTATGTTTTGTTCGAAAATGTGCATATTTGAGGTATAAATCATAGTTTTACATTGCAGCTACCATCAAAAATAGCACCAAAGCAGCCAGAATAATTACAGAGAGCAACGTGAAATACCTAAATACTCATCATAAAACATTTATGAAAAATACATGGTGTACAGCAAATGAAAGATAAACATCTTGTGAATCCAGCCAATATTTCCGATTTTTTAAGTGTTTTACAGCGAAAACACAATATAGAATTATATTAGCTTACCACAATAGCCAAACACACAAACGCATTTATTCACCGCAAAGGTAGCTTTCGCAAAAACCAGCAAAATATATAAAATGAATCACTAACCTTGAACAAATTCATCAGATGACAGTCTTATAACATCATGTTATACAATACAATTATGTTTTGTTCGAAAATGTGCATATTTATAGCTACAAATCCTGGTTATAAATTGTGAACACGTAGCATCGATTCACCAGAATCTTCTCGAGATATTTTGGACACTCACCTAATCTGACTAAAGAACTCATCATAAACTTTACATAAAAATACTTGTTGTATGGCAAATGAAAGATACACTGGTTCTTAATGCAACCGCTGTGTTAGATTTTTAAAAATAACTTTACCATAAGATACAGCTTGCGTTATTGTGAGACAGCGCTCACCAAAACAGCGGAGAATAGGAGTCAACATTTTACACAGAAATACGAAATAACATCATAAATGTTTTCTTACTTTTGCTGAGCTTCCATCAGAATGTTGTACAAGGAGTCCTTGGTCCAGAATAAATCGTTGTTTGGTTTTAGAATGTCCTTTTATTCTGTTGAATTCGCGCCACAATGCTAGCCAAGGTTGCTAACATTCCCATCCTCTCTTGACGCAAAGAACGGAAAACTCCAAAAGTCCCAATAAACGTTGAATAAACTGATAAAACTCGGTTGAAAAAAACGACTTTATGATGTTATTATCATATGTATCAAACAAAATCAGAGCCGGAGATATTCGCCGTGTATACCGAACGCTTTTCAGAACACAATGTCGAGCTCCGCCGCGCGCCTTCGAAGACAAAGAAAATTCCGGACCTGTCACTCCAAAAGCTCTTGTTCGGCCTCAGATCAAGCTAGACACCCTATTCCACCTTCCACTGCCTGTTGACATCTAGTGGAAGGCGTATGAAGTGCATGCATATCGATAAATAAAAGCCAGTTGAATAGGCAGGCCCTGAAACAGAGCCTCGTTTTCAGATTTTTCACTTCCTGTATGGAAGTTTGCTGCAAAATGAGTTCTGTTTTACTCACAGATATAATTCAAACAGTTTTAGAAACTTCTGAGTGTTTTCTATCCAATAGTAATAATAATATGCATATTGTATGATCTAGAAAAGAGTACGAGGCCGTTTCATTTGGGCACGATTTTTTCCAAAGTGAAAACAGCGCCCCCCTATTGACAAGAAGTTTAAGAAGTATATTACTCAGTACTGGTAGGCTCCTTCTCCTCTCCTCCCTCCACGAACCCAGGGAACTTGTTGGAACTCACTTGTCTTCATCCTGAAATTTCACGGGGCAAAAATAGGACGACGTTCGGTCAGCGGCTCCAGGTTCTGATTTAGAGAGATGAGTTTAGTGTATGGATTAAACTAGCCGTCAGTCAATTACATGATACTGTCTGCTGGCTGACCCCCTATTATCTGGCAATCTTTAGAGGGTTTGAAGGATGGTAATTGGACTTTGTATGGGGGAGTGTGCTAGTCATACCTTCCTCAACATCTCAGACAGAGGATCCCTCATTAGCATTATTCCAGAGGAAGCTGGTGGGCGGAGCTATAGGAGGATGGACTCATTGTAATGGCTGCAAAGGAACAAAGTCAAATGCAGTGTCGAACCGGGACTATTGGAGCTAGGCCTTCAGTTGCGGAAAAAGACGTCATACATATAGATTGAGAACTGAGATGCCTGTGTATACAGAGCATGACTTGAGACCTTTCTTTTGCATACCTATGTAGGAGAATAAATTCTTTGATGACAGAGGTAAACAGTCATCGTGTGCTACTTCTGTGAGTAGCACACGATGACTGTTTACCTCTGTCATCAAAGAATTTATTACACAACGGTTGCAAATATCGATAGCAGGAACCACGTTAGAAGAAAATACGGTTGCGTCGTTTCAAAGAAACATTTGCCAATACAAACAGTCCCTCAAATAGTGGTGGAATAAATTCAACTACACAACTACTCATATTGTTTCAAGACCACGTATTCGACCCTGTATTCGATGTTCTATCTCCAGCATGCAACAATGTTTTAAAAATGCACCACAACACGAAATGTCATGTACCCAGTACTTCCAATTGCAAAGTCATTACCTTTGTTTTTACCACACAACCAGTGATCTAAAGTTGAAGTAATATTTTACACATTGTATTCAAAATTATATGAACGAGATAGCAACAAAAAAGCAAGCTGTAGATGAAAACAAAAAGTCCACTCACCATTATGATTATCATTTAAAAATGAAGTCCATTCTCCTGTCCTTGATTATGATATGGGCAATGGCAGTTTTATATAGCTTGTCTTTGATTTTAAATCCGTAAGAAGTTATTTTTTGATTGAGATTAAAGCCAGGACTGACAAATCCAGTGGTGTTCATGTAATATGTCTTGATCCTTTTTAGTGCAGAAAAATGTTCTTTCTGGTGCAGTGGACACTGGAATGGTCAAAACTAGACAGGTAATCAGATGCAATTGGTGCATACCATCAATTTGTCTCTTCTGCTGGAGAAAGTGGAGCAGATCAGCCGGGCTCTTACCCTCGAAGTCAGACATTGAGTACATAACGGTGAGTTCTGTTTTAAGCCGCGGCAAATCAAAATTAGAGCCATAGCTTTCCTCGAGACTTGAGAAAGCAACATTTGGAAAGTTTGGTGTTTCCATATATACAGAGGAAAATGTAACACTTTCAGTGTTAAATTGACACACTGCATAGTGTAAAGCCTTATTTGTATATTTCCCAGCCTTTTGAGAGTATATATATATATACTATATACTGTATATATATAGGAACTTTTGTGGGTCAAGGAGGGAAAGGAACATGATCCTTTCATGGTCATTGAACCTGTTTCTTTGCTGAGTGACAATGTTGTTGATGATTGCACTGTGTAGCTGTTGGTACTGCCTGCGAACTTCTCCTCCTTTGGAACTCTGGTCTCACTCAGTGTTCTCAGATGGAATCGAATTTTCCTTTTTCCCTCTCTGTGGTGTTGCAGAAGCCGTCCACCCTGGACAAGCTGAACTGCATGTCAAACTCCCTGTTCTGCAATATTCCAAACAGCACGTCGGAGTATGCAAATATGGAGTAGAACGCAGATAGCAGGAAGCAGAGCTCGAAGCTTGTCAGGTGCATCATGTATCGATCTGCGCTGTGATTGGTGTCTTTAGAGTCATCGTGATGGTCCACTAGGTATTCAAAGAGTTCAATGAGTTCCGCCTTTTTTTTCATACACAGCGCAAACTAAGGGTGAGTTCCATCTTGTTGGCGCCACTCTGGATAGTCTTCGCTGGCATATTTTACAAAGTAGTTTTGTTCATTTGACAGATCTTCAGAAAAACACTGCTAGGCCACCAAGATACTAACAAATACAGTCATGGGTGTTAACTTTACAATTCACTCAAAAGGCTGGGAAATATGCAAATAAGGCTTTACACTATGCAGTGTGTCAATTTAACACTGAAAAGTGTGGACCGATATGGACACTGGACCAGTGTTACATTTCACACTGTCAGTGTTGATTTAACAGTGGAGAATTTGCTGTGTACTGTTCAGCCACTTATTCTCAGTGAGAGCCAATGGACCATTAAAGCTGAGGGCTGTCGGCTCATCTTTTTTTCTTGAAATTAGATCAAATCCAGGACACTTGGCTCCTCCGGCATATCTGTCCGTCACTGTCAGTTCCTCAGGCAAAGCAAACGCTGACTTCATGCTTCAAGCACATATGTCTACCCAGTTATATCACCATATGATATGTAAAAAAAATTGTTGTTGAAAATAAGCACAAATATAGCCTGTTTGGATTTAACCTTTTTCCATCGTTTTCAACTGGATGAATTATAGCTTTTGGAGATATCTAATATAAAGGAGTACATAACAAATATACAGTATATATATACTTTTTAACACAATCTCAAGAAGCACAGAATCACAAGGACATCTTTCTATGAAGCCCTGGTTTATGAAAAAACTAATTATCCAAATTTCCAGAGATCAATCAGCACGCTTATACATACAGCTCAACTGGCTACAGGATACTGACGGCTATAGTACCGTCTAGTGATAAACTAGGGAGACATTTGTCTGAGATTAATGTGTATGGGAACAATGCATAGGACGCTTGTGGGAGGACGTGCTCATTGTAAAGACTAGAGTAGTATAAATGGAACGGTATCAAACACATCAAATGTATGGAAAGTTTGACTAGTGGGGAACCGTCAGGGCCCTCTACACCCTCAGAGAGGGCCTAAGGATAGATACAAATCTGTATATATTTTTATATATTATAATTTGTAATTTTGTTTTCATTGATTTAATATTTTTTTGTCTTAATTGTAATGATGTTCCTATTGAATTTCTTCAGTTTGTGTTGGGAGAGGAAGGGGTAATATCCAACAGAAAAAAATATCTAATCAGAATTTTTCTTTGGTAGTCTCTTGGTAGAAATATTCTAGCTGGGCTCAACGCTCATTGGCTAGGCCCTCAGAATTTGAATAAAGGCACCAGCCAACGTCATTGACATTGCCTTCAATTAGAGCAGAATTTTGGAATGACAGTAGAATCAACCAATCACAAATTGTCTGGTAATAGGTGGGACAATTGTATGATGCCTCAAGGCCCTCTAGAGGCCTAAGTATACGTCACTAATTCAGAGCCAATAGCGAGCCTCATCTTGTTTTCTCACGCTTGAGCCTAGCTAGCTGGCTAGCTTTTTGCAGTGAGTGTATGTAACGATGGTGGTGGCTGCAGAGAGAGTAATCAAGGACAATGTGGTGGCTAAATTGTTAGCATCGCCCTTTTCAAGACTAACTTTTAATGAAAAGTGAAATCTTGTACAGACCGGGACACCGGTCTGATTTGGTGGAACGAGGAAAGAGTTTTGAAAGGCATTTTCAAGTTAATAATTATGAGCACTATCCGTGGTAACCGGCTGTGAGCTGACAAAAAAGCTTTACTGTTGGAATTGCCTATTCTTCAGCACCGATAACAGCTCAACCTGGACAACTGGTTTCAAAGATTTAGGCTGTTTGACAAAGTAAGCACTTCGACACCAAAACTCAACTTCACACCTGCGAGCTACAGTGAGTTTAAAAACATTTGGGGAAACAGGAGTAGACCTTCTTCTTAACGAGCAGTGGCACAATGAGACACTTGCTCACAATGATGAAGTCAGGCACAACAGGGAGAAAGCGCCTTATTCATACGGTTGTGTTTTTAGGCAAGCAAGAATTAGCATTCAGAGGACATGATGAGGGTAAAGAATCAGCTAATAAGGGAAATATTACGTTCCCCAGTTTCTATGTTGTGGGTTTGTGTATATGTATGTGTGTATTTCAGGAAGTTCCTGGATTCCCCCAAGCAGCTGATTGGTCGGCCCCATCGATGATTGGAGGTCTGATCCCTCCCTCTCGTTAGGGCATACAGCTGTCGGCAATTACCGACTCTTTCTCCAGCTGGATAAAAGCCAGTGTTCCTTTGTTCGGAAAGAGAGAGCCTCTTGGTATGTCCTGTGTTTTGTTGTTGGTCTGTATAATTGTTGTAAAGTATTTAGTAGCCGATCCTGCAGATGTATGTCAAAAGGACTGCGTTTGTGATTATTGAAATTGTTAATTTTACTTTAGTAATTATTCTGTTTTTGTTCCCAGGAGGGAAGGGGAAGGCACCGTGGGAGTGTTTAGGCAAGAGGCCTGTGGGATTACATATACCCATAGTATGTACTCTGTCTATGCACACTAGGTAAGACCTGGGCGGACCACCCCCTGTATCGTTATTCCTATTGGAATCCTGCCAGAGTGGGGATATCCAACATTTTGAATTTTTATTCACCCGCAACCTGCATTCAGAATGACTGCCGGGTTAAGAAGACTAAGATATGAGACTACCTAAACCATCTACACTGGGAACAAACATTTTAGTTATGGGTCCAATAAGTCCAAGTAACAGATCGGACTAGTTTAGAAAAATGTATGCTATTTATTTGAGTAGCATAAGATGAATTAATCAATGTACATGAAAATCAATCAACTGTGTCCGCCCAAAGCTATTGCTATAGCGAACTTGCAACATTGCATCAACTATGACGTTTCAACTGGATATATGGGATCATCAGAGCATGACATTTTGTTTCTTAACACTGAGGCCTGGTGATTATCGAGGGAGAGAGTGTTGGAAAGGTTTTTAAAATGTGAGGAACTATTATCATTCGCAATGGATGTACGAAAAAATATACTTTTTTAAATTACTGTATAAGGTGAAGAAAAAATGACTGAGAAGCTCATCTTATTAGTGGTGGTGACTAGACAATCATAAATCAGACATCCCCAATTGGGCACTTTCCTACATTTGTATGCGTGCTCAGGCGCGCAGTCTCCGTCAACATTAACAGGCCATAGAACATAGAAACAGGCCATAGAAACCAGACACATGTTTGGTGTGGGCTCAGATGAAGGGCTCCAAACAAAACAATGTACAATAGTCGTAAATGTTTCTCACACGTGTAGCAGGTTGTGAACTCTAACAACATCTCCACGCCAAGAATGAGAAAGGTAATTATTGTAATTAATACATGCATTAACAGAAATGTATGTAACCAAATGAAGGGGATAAACGGTAAATGTACTACTGGTGACATACAGTACCAGTCAAAAGTTTGGACACACCTACTTATTAAACGTTTTTTCTTTCTTTTTACTATTTTCTACATTGTAGAATAATATTGAAGACATCAAAACTATGAAATAACACATGGAATAATGTAGTAACCAAAAAAGTGTTAATCAAATCAAAATAGATTTGAGATTCTTTAAAGGTAGCCAGCCTTTGCCTTGATGACAGCATTGCACACTCTTGGGATTCTCTCAACCAGCTTCATGAGGTAGTCACCTGGAATGCATTTCAATTAACAGGTGTGCCTTGTTAAAAGTTCATTTGTGGAATTTATTTCCTTCTTAACTTACGGCTAGTGGTTCCGCTGAAAAGGCAGAGCGGGAAAGTTTTGTTGTTGAAATACTCAACTTTCATACATTCACAAGTGCAATACACCAAATTAAAGCTTAACTTCTTGTTAATCTACCCATTGTGTCCAATTTCAAAAAGGCTTTACAGCGAAAGCACACCATATGATTATGTTAGGTCAGAGCCTAGTCACAAAAAACATACAGCCATTTTCCAGCCAAAGAGAGGAGTCACAAAAAGCAGAAATTTAGAAAATGAATCACTAACCTTTGATCTTCATCAGATGGCACTCATAGGACTTCATGTTACACAATACATTTATGTTTTGTTCGATAAATTTCATATTTATAACCAAAAATCTCAGTTTACATTGGCGCGTTATGGTCAGTAATGCTGTGCCTCGAAAACATCCGGCGAATTTTCAGAGAGCCACATCAATTTACAGAAATACTCATAAACTTTGATAAAAGATACAAGTGTTATGCACAGAATTAAAGATATACTTCTCCTTAATGCAACCACTGTGTCAGATTTCAAAAAAACTTTACGGAAATAGCACACCATGCAATAATCTGAGTACGGCACTCAGACAAAAACAAGCCATACAGGTACCCGCCATGTTGTGGAGTCAACAGATGTCAGAAATAGCATTATAAATATTCACTTACCTTTGATGATCTTCATCAGAATGCACTCCCAGGAATCCCAGTTCCACAATAAATGTTTGTTTTGTTCGATAAAGTCCATAATTTATGTCCAAATACCTCCTTTTTGTTAGCGCGTTTAGTTTACAATCCAAACTCACGATGCGCGGGCAAGTCCAGGCGAAAGTTCAGACGAAAAGTCAAAAAAGTCATATAACAGTTTGTAGAAACATGTCAAACGATGTATAGAATCAATCTTTAGGATGTTTTTAACATGAATCTTCAATAATGTTTCAACCGGAGAATTCCTTTGTCTTTAGAAATGCAATGGAACAAAGGTCGCGCTCAAGGCCACGCGCGTGACCAGCTCATGGCATTCTGCCAGACCTCTGGTTGAAACAGCTCTCATTCTCTCCCCCTTCACAGTAGAAGCCTCAAACAAGGTTCTAAAGACTGTGGACATCTAGTGGAAGCCTTAGGAAGTGCAATATGACCCCATAGCCACTGTATATTAGAAAGGCAATGAGTTGAAAAACTACAAACCTCAGATTTCCCACTTCCTGGTTGGATTTTTCTCAGGTTTTCGCCTGCCATATGAGTTCTGTTATACTCACAGACATCATTCAAACAGTTTTAGAAACTTTTGAGTGTTTTCTATACAAATCCACTAATAATATGCATATAGTAGCTTCTGGGCCTGAGTAGCAGGAACACTTTTCATCCGAACGTGAAAATGTTGCCCCCTATCCCAAACAGGTTAATGCGCTCAATCTAATCAGTTGTGTTGTGACAAGGTAGCGGTGGTATACAGAAGATAGCCCTCTTTGGTAAAATACCAAGTTCATATTATGGCAAGAACAGCTCAACTAAGAAAAGAGAAACGACAGTCCATCATTACTTTAAGACAAGAAGGTCAGTCAATGCTGAAAATTTTAAGAACTTTGAAAGTTTCTTCAAGTGCAAAAATCATCAAGCGCTATTATGAAAGTGGCTCTCATGAGGGTGGCCACAGGAAAGGAAGACCCAGAGGATGCAGAGGATAAGTTCGTTAGAGTTCCGGATGCAGAAATTGGAATTTAACTGCACCTCACAGAGTTTAAGTAACAGACACATCTCAACATCAACTGTTCAGAGGAGACTGCGTGAATGAGGCTTTCATGGTCGAGTTGCTGCAAAGAAATCATTACCAAAGGACACCAATAAGGAGAAAAGACTTTCTTGGGCCAAGAAACACGAGCAATGGACATTAGACCGGTGGAAATCTGTCCTTTGGTCTGATGAGTACAAATTTGAGATGTTTGGTTACAACTGCCATGTCTTTGTGAGACGCCGAGTAGGTGAACGGATGATCTCCGGCATGTGTGGTTCCCACCGTGAAGCATGGAGGAGGAGGTGTAATGGTGTGGAGGTGCTTTGCTGGTGACACTGTCTGTGATTTATTTAGAATTCAAGGCACACTTAACCAGCATGGCTACCACAGCATTCTGCAGCGATACACGTGCTCAGCCAACAAGTACTCAGCATATGTGGGAACTCCTTCAAGACTGTTGGAAAAACATTCCTCATGAAGCTGGTTGAGAGAATGCCAAGAGTGTGCAAAGCTGTCATCAAGGCAAAGGGTGGCTATTTTGAATATTATAAAATATATTTTGATTTATTTAACACTTTTTTGGTTACTATAGTCATGGCCAAAAGTTTTGAGAATGACACAAATATACATTTTCACAAAGTTTGCTGCTTCAGTGTCTTTAGATATTTTTGTCAGATGTTACTATGGAATACTGAAGTATAATTACAAGCATTTCATAAGTGTCAGGCTTTTATTGACAATTACACGAAATTGATACAAAGAGTCAATATTTGCAGTGTTGACCCTTCTTTTTCAAGACCTCTGCAATCCGCCCTGGCATGCTGTCAATTAATTTCTGGGCCACATCCTGACTGATGGCAACCCATTCTTGCATAATCAATGCTTGGAGTTTGTCACAATTTGTGGGTTTTTGTTTGTCCACCCGCCTCTTGAGGATTGACCACAAGTTCTCAATGGGATTAAGGTCTGGGGAGTTTCCTGGCCATGGACCCAAAATATCGATGTTTTGTTCCCCGAGGCACTTAGTTATCACTTTTGCCTTATGGCAAGGTGCTCCATCATGTTGGAAAAGGCATTGTTCGTCACCAAACTGTTCCTGGATGGTTGGGAGAAGTTGCTCTCGTAGGATGTGTTGGTACCATTCTTTATTCATGGCTGTGTTCTTAGGCAAAATTGTGAGTGAGCCCACTCCCTTGGCTGAGAAGCAACCCCACACATGAATGGTCTCAGGATGCTTTACTGTATGCATGACACAGGACTGATGGTAGCGCTCACCTTGTCTTCTCCGGACAAGCTTTTTTCCGGATGACCCAAACAATCGGAAAGGGGATTCATCAGAGAAAATGACTTCATCCCAGTCCTCAGCAGTCAATCCCTGTACCTTTTGCAGAATATCAGTCTGTCCCTCATGTTTTTCCTGGAGAGAAGTGGCTTCTTTGCTGCCCTTCTTGACACTAGGCCATCCTCCAAAAGTATTTGCCTCACTGTGCGTGCAGATGCACTCACACCTGCCTGCTGCCATTCCTGAGCAAGCTCTGTACTGGTGGTGCCCCGATCCCGCAGCTGAATCAACTTTAGGAGATGCTCCTGGCGCTTGCTGGACTGTCTTGGGCGCCCTGAAGCCTTCTTCACAACAATTGAACCGCTCTCCTTGAAGTTCTTGATGATCCGATAAATGGTTGATTTAGGTGCAATCTTACTGGCAGCAATATCTTTGCCTGTGAAGCCCTTTTTGTGCAAAGCAATGATGACGGCACGTGTTTCCATGCAGATAACCATGGTTGACAGAGGAAGAACAATGATTCCAAGCACCACCCTCCTTTTGAAGCTTCCAGTCTGTTATTCAAACTCAATCAGCATGACAGAGTGATCTCCAGCCTTGTCCTTGTCAACACTCACACCTGTGTTAACGATAGAATCACTGACATGATGTCAGCTGGTCCTTTTGTGGCAGGGCTGAAATGCAGTGAAAAACAGTTTTTGGGGGATTCAGTTCATTTGCATGGCAAAGAGGGACTTTGCAATTAGTTGCAATTCATCTGATCACTCTTCATAATATTCTGGAGTATATGCAAATTACCATCATACAAACTGAGGCAGCAGACGTTGTGAAAATTAATATTTGTGTAATTCTCAAAACTTTTGGCCACGACTGTACATGATTCCATATGTGTTATTTCATAGTTTTGATGTCTTCACTATTATTCTACAATGTAGAAAATAGTAAAAAATAAAGAAAAACCCTTGAAAAAGTAGGTGTGTCTAAACTTTTGACTGGTACTGTATGTAATGGTGAGTTGATCAAAATAAACAATCTAAGAACAAACAATTCACACAATGAAACAATGAATGTGCAATAATTGGCAGGAGACAACTGAGTGCATTCTGGAGAGCTGAGTACATTCTGGAGAGAGACATGCCTATATCTTTGCCACACACCCCTCCCCTTCTTCTTGACTCAACATTTCAAGTGATTATACTCAAGGCACATCATCTTCACACATATTTTAGATGCTTTTCACTGACAGCCGTAACTCAATAATCAGCTAGGCCTATTGACACACTCGCTGCCCAAATTGCCTGCTTCCCATAGGCCTACACGCTTATGATTGGAAACTGTACACAACAATTTTTTAGAGTAAGCTAATGAGTCATGCTCTCTGGTGAAGTATTTTTATTTATTTCTGTATAGACAGGAGTAATTATATTATTTTGGCAGATTTATTTCAATTTACTTTAGGGGAAGCTTAGCTTAGTACCGACTAATTGATATTCATAGCCTAAATGATTAGTCTTAAGTCTTAGTCAGATATGACTGTAAAGCCAATGCAACTGAAACTGCCTGTTTTATAAACGGTAGGCTACAACATGGATGGGCATTCATAAAAGTGCATTACGGGCCGACACTGTATAGCCTAGGCTACTATTCTACTTTGCAGGGATAGGAGAAGGGCGGCAATTTTCTTTTGTCTCGCCTAGTGCGGCATATCGGCCAGGACCGGGCCTGCAAACGTGTGTACACACCAACACCCCCACCAATACCACACAGATCACAGATGGCCCCGATGTACCGAAGTGAGAAGTTGCCATAATAGATGGACAGCAATTTGCAGTGAAGTGTATCATGGGATTTTAATGACTAGCCTTTTCTCCTTTTTCTCTGGAACATGGGAACGTTTGCATATGGATCGCTGGTCTAACATTTTATCTGGCGTGTCTCAGACTGACTGAAGGGCCTTGACTAGGCTATGTTTGGGGTTTATGCCAATGCGACGGGGTTGATCTCAATGCGACGTAATGTGAGGAAACATAATAGATTCAGGCACTTTTCAAGTTAGTTTGTTAGTTTTTCTGGCCGTTTAGCTTTAGAGGTCAGTCTTTTACGGCTCAGTGGTGTAAAGTGCTCGAGGCTCCGTTTGAGGCATGTGTGCGTGTGTGTGTGTGTGTGTGTGTGCATGCATGCATGCATGTGTGCATGTGCCTGTGCGTTGGTCAGGGACTTGTTGAGCTGCAGGAGTAGTGGTCCATGAAAAGTAGCGGTCCATGAAATACTGCATGCCTTAATTAGCCAGCTGATAGGACTACTTTCTATTACAACCAGGAAGCCATTTTGACCTCTGGCAATCTGAAGCTGCAATCACCACTGATTCTTTATGAAAACACATTCAGCTTGACGTAGTTCCCTATTCTTAGCCTGAGACAGATCAACTGAAACAGTAGCCTAGTTACACAACCATTGTTATATTTGACTTCACATGGAAATGAGGAGATTAGCACCTGCAGCAGACTGGGCCAGACAAGAACACATTCCCTGCGAATGTTTCTGTCCTTTGATCATGTTGTCTCTGTATCCGCTGCTATATCTTAGTATAGCTGCACAGAGCCTTGGTGTCTCTACTCTGTCAATAGGCATCAATGTGATGCCCTAAGGAACATGTTCTTAGAAGATGAATCATCTTTTGGACAATTGTTACCATGTTACATCGGATATGTTTTATACATCTCATCAATACGTGATTTGGTTGAGTAAGTGATAGTCTGCATCAAAATGATTCTGACCTTGAGGTATTGGTAATATAGCTACCACACAGAAAGAGCTATTTCTGCTAGCATCACATCACATAAATGTCCCAGAACAAGGAAATACAGAAACCATAAAGAGGACAAGATTATCCTGCTGCTCTTCACATTATAACATTGATTCTGTCACACAAGACATGGCACAAACTGAGTAGTAGACCACATAGCACAACAAGCTCCAAACAAGCTGCTGTCTTGCTCTTACTTGTTTTCTGTTGCAGGTGAACGCGTAAATTGATCGCATCCCATTGTTGCTCTCGTTGATCAGGTTTTGTTTGTAAACATTTTGTATTTACCGTTTAATCACTATTCTGCACTCTACTCAAGGGGGTTGCAAATTCAATGTAGCATCTCTATAGCCTTGCTATGCATGATGTAAAGTTCTATGATTCATTGCATTGTATAGATTGACATAGTAATACCAGTATGTGGCATAATTGAATAAATCTTGTTACACTAGTTGCACACTTACCGTAGAAAAAAACATTTACGTTTTTATTAAATGTTAAATTCGAATGTTATGGTAGGCACTGATAGCAGGTATAAAGTAGTCACCCAGTGTTCCCCTCCTGTTTCTCTCCCTTCACGGTCATTTGTCTCAGTTATATTTGCCATAACTGAAGATGGACTATGGATCTGACATGAATTATTTTCCTGTTTCCTATTTTCCCCTTTTTCTTATTCCGGACATATTTTGCATATAAAACCATCTAGCGAGCCTAACAAATGACATGGGTGGAATCAGAAAGAGGGAGGAATGGTGATATTAGAAGGTGTATTAACCCCACAGGACATATGAACACTTCTTCAGGAACCTTTGATCAACTGTATTGGATCAGACAAGCAAACCTCCATTCTATTAGTTGGTATTAATGAAATCAACTCAAAAGAACCTTCTCTATCTAGTGAGTCTATTGACCAAAAACGTCTCAACCTCGCTATCTAGTGAGTCCACTGAACAAAAACGTCTCAATCTCGCTATCTTGTCAGTCCACGGAACAAAAATGTCTCAACCTCGCTATCTAGTGAGTCCACTGAACAAAAACGTCTCAACCTCGCTATCTAGTGGGTCTACTGGAGAACAAAAAAACGTCTCATATCCCTGCAAGATTGGCTGGCATTGTTCAGGGAAGGAGAAAGAGAGTAGAGAAAGAGATAAAACACAAATAGTGCCCACAGAGAACCAGGATAGCAACACAATTAGACCCAAACAAATATTGAGAAAACAAAAAGATAATTACTTGACAAGTTGGAAGGAATTAACAAAAAAACAGAGCAAACTAGAATGCTATTTGGCCCTAAACAGAGAGTACACAGTGGCAAAATACCTGACCACTGTGACTGACCCAAAATTAAGGAAAGCTTTTACTATGTACAGTCTCAGTGAGCATAGCCTTGCTATTGAGGAAGGCCACCGAAGGCAGACCTGGCTCTCAAGAGAAGACAGGCTATGTGCATACTGCCCAAAACATTAGGTGGAAACTGAGCTGCACTTCCTAACCTCCTGACAAATGTATGACCATATTAGAGACACGTATTTCTCTCAGATTACACAGACCCACGAAGAATTTGAAAACAAACCAAATTTTGATAAACTCCCATAACTATTGGGTGAAATACCACAGTGTGCAATCACAGCAGGAAGATTTGTGACCTGTTAATTGAAATGATAGACGGGGGGGGGTCAGAAGAGCCAGAGATGCTTTTCACTTCATTACAGTATAAGAAGGGCCTTATGACAAAAAGCCATGCAGTACTGTAGGAACTGTGTGTCTGTCTGTATCGCTGTAGCCTTCAGCCCTGGCCTACAGGCTGTGGAAGCCAAGTCAGAATTTACCACAGGACAATGTGGTGTATTTTGTGTATTGTGGCTCATGCTTTGTACAGATTGAGTCATCCTTGATACAAGGCACAATGTGGTGTTGATTGTGAGGGGGATGAAGACGAAAACACCACCCACCGTCTCACTTGTGACATAAGAAACACGCACACACAGTGGAGGTACAGTCTATCTTTGGAAGTATAGCATCACATTTGTGAGTAAATACAGACTCCCTGAGCGATCACAGCTTCCCAAGTAGCTCACACCTCATGAATATAAATAGAATCTGCATAATTAAAATGTCTCTGCAGGTAAAATAGTTTCATGAGGAATGAGGAAAGTTAAGTATATTCTAATGATTTCAGTAGACCTGAATACAGAAAGCATACAAAGTATAACAAATACAAAATGTTGGAATAAAGAAAGTGGTCTCTATTATTAAAGTAGTCTTCACATAATACTTTCTTTCTGTGTTTTTCTTACTCTAACCATGATTTACCAAAGATATCTGAGAGAAAGTGAGACAGGGACACAGAGAGAGAGAGAAACAGAGACAGACAGAGAGATGAAAGGGAATGAAATTACATTTAGTAGAGAAAAGGAGCAGGAACAATAGAAGTGGAGAAACTTTGGTGAGACAGAGCGGGAGACTGCAGTGGGTAATTATATCAAATTAATATTTACACTTGGTTAACAATCCTCTGCTGGAAGCCAGAGTGGCAGCCTGCTTCTCCCTGAGCATGACGGAAATAAATAGGTTTTAGCGCTTTAACATTTTGAAGTACATTGAAATCTACTTTGTGCATCTGAAAAATATTAGTATGCTCCTTTCAACCATGAAAGATATCCCCTGCTGAAATCATGAAGTGTGGGGCAGGCAGGGTTTGGCTGTTAGGCTTTACTAACCACCAGATTAGGTAGATAGATTAGACAGTGCCTTTGGAAAGTATTCAGACCCATTGACTTTTTCCACATTTTGTTACATTAGTCTTATTCTAAAATGGATCAAAAATAAAAAATGTCCTGAGCAATCTACACACAATACCCCATATGACAATGCAAAATGGGTAAATTTACCTCTGGTAAATTCAATTGGTTGGACATTATTTGGAAAGGCACACACCTGTCTATATAAGGTCCCACAGTTGACAGTGCATGTCAGAGCAAAAACCAAACCATGAGTACTGTACGCAGCCAGGAAGCACCCAGCAAAATCTCATTTTTAAGTCCTTACTCCATTTTTAATCTGTTTGTTTTCATCTTATACGGATGGTGGTTCACAGTAACTTTTTGTCACCCTATTGATGTTTTTATCTAATGTATTACTTGGCACTGTACAAAGAGGTTTGCTGGATTTTGCTTTATACTCAAATACACCCAAATGTTTTCCTCAAGTAATTAGTATTATTTTTAATGAGTTAAGGAGCTCTGGGCCTTCTGTTTTTATCAATGGGGAAGTTGAGGTTAATGAGTACCAGGCCATTAGTATGTTAGTTTACTACCATGAGATACTTCAGTAGGTTTTATATTTCCACCCACGGCATTGTGAGCCTCTTCTGTGTGTGGTGGGAGGAGAGCAGTAATAATGGCAGGAAACAATGGCTCTCTACAGTGACATGTTCAAGTTAAATAAACACAGAGATGGAGCGAGAGAGAGGGAGAGCCACCTGTTCAGTGATGGATAGTCCTGTGAACAACAACACACTGCCCGAGGTCAACACTCTCTCTCTCCCTCTTTCTCTTTCCCCATCTCTCTCTCTCTCCATGTGTTCCTTTGTTCCTCATCCAGATCCTCATCCATGATGTATCATCTCCCAGTTTCCAAACCCAACTCCCATAGTTTCCCTGCCTCCCTTCCTCCGTCTTTCCTACAGCCTCCATCTCCTTTCCTCCCTACTCCCCTTCCTGCCTGCCTCCCAAAGCTTTCCTTCGCTCCCTCTGTCTTTCTCCCTCCCTCACTCCCTCCCTGCCTGCCTGCCTGGCGCTCTCCTCTCAAAGCTGTCGTCTCTGCTCTGCTCTGACACTGTCACACATGTTCTTGTGTGTTTGTCTCCGTCTCTGAGGGGAAAGATTCAGAATCTAATTACCAGGTTGTTTTGTAATTAATTTGCAGTAAACACCTAACTCAATTAGGCAGCAAGTGTGATTCTCCTCTCTCTCCTTCACACACCAAGATGGTGATGATGTTTGGAGCACTCCTACGACTTTCTCACCAGTCAAACTGTAAGGGCGAGGACCCTGGTCTTTTTCCTCTCCCTGCACAATTAATGCTTCGTATTAATTGATGTTTCTGTTAAGTTATGAGTGAATACAATTATGTAAAGATACTGTAGGACCTACTCTAATGATAACAGCATTTATATTTCATTGTGAATAGGGAGATTGAAGCCACATTGTATTCAAGCATGTTGTTTTCTAATGAACACCCTCAAAGATTTTACCAGTGAAATACTTTTGCTATGCGGTGAAACTGACTATGTTGGAATTATGGAAATAATTGCTCACAACAAGAAATCCCTAAAAATCTTTCAGTGTACGATAACAGACTTTTCGGGACCTAGTAGAACATATAAATGTCATAAGAGACATGTCAAGTATTCTGTAAGGCGCTAGTACATAAGGGGCATCTGCCAAGAGATAGCAGTGAATATGCCATCTCATGTCACATGATCCTAGTGGAGATGTAAATCTGCCATGGGTTTCGAGGGAAAATCCCTTATAATCTTCCTCTCACTGTGTGAATGTCACTAATACTGCAAATACTAATACTGCACAATTTAAACACTTGCTCCCCAATCCCCCTTCCCTGATACATGTGTAAATATTGGACTATAAATTATGCCTTCTTCTATTAGACTTATGCGAAAATGTTTATTCTATTCTACTGAGCCATCTATTTTATGTTCATATTCTTATCTTTTGTTATTTCTTATTGTTGTTGCATTGTCGAGAAGGAACCTGCAAGTAAGCATTTCATTGGACGATGTATACCATATGTATCCAGTACTTACAACCATAAAACCTGAAACTTGGCATGTTGTTTAATGGCAAGATATGACATAGACAATTCAGACAGTTGTACCTCCAGGAGTTCCACGCACAGCGTCTTGAGACTCGTCTGAAGTCGGTACAGCCCATCTGCCAACTTCTGTCTGTAGCGTCCGAACCATTTGGGCTACACACTAATAGGACCCATCTGTGTAAAGGTGAGACGAACACGTACATTTGGTTGTTGTGTTCTAAGATGCCCTCAAGCATCACAAGACTCGTCTGAAGGTCCCCAGGTACCAGTTGAAAAAATTTATGGAAGTACAATATATATGGAGTTAAATACATGTCAAAAGAATAAACAAATGTTTCCTGATCTTTCCTATATCTTTCAGATATAGGACAGAGAATTCAGAAGAAACTTATTTTAGATTTTTGGGGGGACTATCTGTTGTTCCATGTAGTGAATCTGTTATCCAATTCATTTGCATGGGCTAATAGCAGTAAGACCAAAAATACAGTGCATTTGGAAAGTATTACGACCGCTTCACTTTTTCCACATTTTGTTATGTTACAGTCTAATTATAAAATGTATTTTGAAAAATCTCATCAATCTACACACAATAACCCATAATGACAAAGCGAAAACAGGTTTTTAGAAATTAATTACAAATAAAAAACAGATACCTTATTTACATAATTGTTCAGACCCTTTGCTATGAGACTCGAAATTTAGTTCAGGTGCATCCTGTTTCCATTGATCATCCTTGACGTTTTTACTACCTGATTGGAGTCCACCTGAGGAAATTTCAATTGATTGGACATGATTTGGACAGTTCATTCGACCTCATGGCTTGGTTTTTGCTCTGACATGTACTGTCAACTGTTGGACCTTATATAGACAGGTGTGTGCCTTTCCAAATCCTGTCCAATCAATTTAATTTACCACAGGTGGACTCCAAGTTGTAGAAACATCTCAAGGATGATCAATGGAAACAGGATGCACGTGACCTCAATTTCTTGTCTCATAGCAAAGGGTCTGAATACTTATGTAAATAAGGTATTTTTGTTTATTCAATGTAATACATTTCTCAAAACCTGTTTTTGCTTTGTCATTATAGGGTATTATGTGTAGATTGCTGACGATTTTTTATATTTTTTATTACATTTTATAAGGATGTTTCGTAACAAAATGTCAGGGGGTCTGAATACTTTCTGAAGGCACAGTATATATATTTAAAATTGATACTTCAAGGGGTCTTAAATTTCAAAATATCTAAATGATCCTTGGTATGATCTTCTTAAAACAATTGCATATAACATAGTATAACCCCCCACTACCACCTCCCCCGGCTTAGACAGGACTTAGACTGTTATGGGTCAACACACAACTCATCGACTGGCAGCTGCTGATTTATTTAGGACGGACATTAAAATAAAAAAGAACAAAGTGGACTTCATCTTCTTCAAAATCTTGTTTTCGTATAGAGCACCAACCATTTGCTTATGGCATATTTAACTTATGATGTTTTCATGTTCTAAGGTCTTCTGGTGTGTGTTGAATTGGACGAGGCCCCAGTGGGATAAATTAGTTGAAGTAAATTAGTGTGTTTTCATTAGGAACCTCTTCTGTCAGCATGCCCTTGCTCTGGAGGGACACTGTGGGAAATAAAACAAAAACTCTCTCACTCTTCCAGTTCTGCCAACTCTGCTTGCTACCATGACTTGCCATGATAGTCAAAGACTCCATCCACCCAAGCCATAGACTGTTTTCTCTGCACCACATGGTAAGGCCAAATTGAGCTCAGGTCCATCCTGTATCAATTGGTAAATTCAATTGATTGGACATGATTTGGAAAGGCACACAACTGTCTATACAAGGTCTCACAGTTGACAGTGCATGTCAGAGCAAAACCCATGCCAAGAGATCGAAGGAATTGTCCGTAGAGTCCCGAGACAGGATTGTGTCGAGGCACAGATCTGGGGAAGGGTACCAAAACATTTCTGCAGCAATGAAGGTTCCCAAGAACACAGTGGCCTCCGGCATTCTTAAATGGAAGAAGTTTCAAACCACCAAGACTCTTCCTAGAGCTGGCTGCCCGGCTAAACTGAGCAATCGGGGGAGAAGGGCCGTGGTCAGGGAGCTGACCAACAACCCAATGGTCACTCTGACATAGCTCTAGAGTTCCTCTGTGGAAATGGGAGAACCTTCCAGAAGGACAAAAATATGTGCAGTAATCCACCAATCAAGCCTTTATGGTAACGTGGCCAAACGGAAGCCACTCCTCAGTAAAAGGCACATGACAGCCCGCTTGGAGTTTTCCAAAAGGCACCTAATGACTCTCAGACCATGAGAAACAATATTCTCTGGTCTGATGAAACCAATATTGAACTCTTTGGCTTGAATGCCAGGGATCACGTCTGGAGGAAACCTGGCACCATCCCTACGGTGAAGCATGGTGGTGGCAGCATCATGCTGTGGAGATGTTTTTCAGCGGCAGGGACTGGGAGACTAGTGAGGTTCGAAGCAAAGAGTACAGAGAGATCCTTGATGAAAACCTGCTCCAGGGCGCTCAGGACCTCAGACTGGGGCGAGGGTTCACCTTCCAACAGGACAACGACCCTAAGCATACAGCCAAGACAACGCAGAAGTGGCTTCGGGACAAGTCTCTGAATGTCCCTGAGTGGCCCAGCCAGAGCCCGGACTTGAACCCAATCAAACATCTCTGGAGAGACCTGATAATATCTGTGCAGCAATGCTCCCCATCCAACCTGACAGAGCTTGAAAGGATCTGCAGACAAGAATGGGAGAAACTTCCCAAATACAGGTGTGCCAAGCTTGTAATTGTAATGTGGAAAAAGTTAAGGGTCTGAATACTATCCAAAGGCACTGTAAATGGTACAAAATCCACCTTTTTCACAATAAGTATATCCAGATTACTTGATTGAAGTATAACATTTACAACTGGTATCTTCTTTAGAACTGTGGCCTCTTGCCCCTTCAACGCTCCTCCAAATAGGAGATTTGCTGTACAGCCCGGATCCTTGACACCTCAACCTTTTTCACCCTAACAGGGCACTCAGGATTTTTTTTATTCATTTTTTTTATTTTTATTATTTCACCTTTATTTAACCAGGTAGGCCAGTTGAGAACAAGTTCTCATCTACAACTGCGACCTGGCCAATATAAAGAAAAGTAGTGCAACAAAAACAACAACACAGAGTTGCACATGGCATAAACAAACGTACAGTCAAAAACACAATAGAAAAATATATGTACAGCGTGTGCAAATGTGGAAGAGTAGGGAGGTAAGGCAATAAATAGGCCATAGTTGCGAAATAATTACAATTTAACATTAACACTGGAGTGATGGATGTGCAGATGATGATGTGCAAGTAGAGATACTGGGGTGCAAAAGAGCAACAAAAAAATTATAACAATATGGGGATGAAGAAGTTGGGTGTGCTATTTACAGATGGGCTGTGTACAGGAAATTCGGAAATATGATCCCCACCACAGTTGCAAAATGTTACATTCGCAGCCTCTTCAATAACATATTACTTCCGTCGCATACACTTGACACATGGCAAAACTTTTTACACTTCTTGCATTGCATCGGGTTTTGCACAAACTGTAATGTTTGCACTTTTTGTACCATTCTTGGACTTCACTGTTGTCCACTCATCTTTCTCGCTAACTGTACTCTATGTGCTTTCAGCTTATAATGACACTTCTGCTTCTGCCATCTCACGGTCCTAACCCCTCTGTCCTTCGAGTCTTGCTGGGTGTAGTTGTCCGGTTTATCAACTCCCATGACTGTTATGATGATTTTTATGTTTTATAAATGAATTGCAATTGGCTTTTTGCATTAGCGCCATCTGTACCTGAGCAGATCTAGTCTCACGTGTGGAAGTAAGCCGTCTGGCACAAGAGACTGATTGGGAAGGAGTCTAGAGCAGACCCAGAAGTTCTGACTGAACGGACGCACATTTGAGCACCTCAGGATGGTCCATTTACTTTGTGATGTAATCATTTATGCTATGAAATCCTGCGATTTAAATTGGGGCAGTTCCCACTCATAGCAATTAGCTGACAAAACAACCCAAGCAATGTTCAAATGGCCTGTGAGCTCAGAGAGGCAGAGCTGCTGCTGCCAGCAGTCACTGAGGGGGAGAGTAGTAAGTAACTGAACAGCTTGTTTTGAACAATATATTTTTTAAAGAGGAAAATGTACAAATTTACCACACTTTTATGAGCATTTAAAACAATCTATGAATGAATTATATAATATATAAACAATCACAAGTGAGGAGCCGCACCTAACGCCCTAATGGGCGTGCCACCGCTGCTAAGAAGCGCTTTCAAGGCAGGTTTAGTGGAGAGTCTCTATTGAAAGTGCTTAGTCTATGGTTTATTCTGTATCTGGAAAACCGACCGTATGTGTTGTTATGATTAGGTTATAATTTGGACAGTGGATTACGATGACAAACAACAAGCATTGGTCCGCAATGATGGCCTTGAATCCCTTATCGAGACTTTTATCATCATCCAACATGTCCATTTGGGATATACAAGTACTCTAGACTGGGGTGTTCTCTCTTTAGTGCATCCTGTTTCCTGGTCTGCTCTTCTGTGAGAAGGGGGCTTAGGGATGTAACCTTTTGTTTGCCAAGTAAAGTCCATCCAAATAAGATGAAACAGACAAAAGAGAGAGAGAATGAAAGAGAGAGGGAAAGAGAGAGAGTACTGTCTTTGCTCTTTAGAGCTGATGAGGGGGAATAGAGCCCCACTCAAAGCTTTAATGCTACAAGAACAGACAGTGCCTGTTTACACAGAGTTTACTGTCGTATCCAATCACAGACTTTTGTTTGTGCTTTCATCATCAATCTCACGCCAAATCAAATCCAATCACTGGACGGCCTGCATGGGTTTCAATTAGAGACCAGGATTTCTCTGATAGACTCACTTCAGATATTATAATGATACACTGTTTGTTTTTTTATAGCTCTTTAGATCATATCGCTCCTTCACGAAGGTCTGTGTGTTTTCGTGCTTAGTGTGTTTGTGTGTGTGTGCGTGCATGTGAGGTGTGGTGGGTGCGCCCATGTGTGTGTCAGTGTGTGTATGTGTCTATGTCTATGTATTTGCATGTTTACTCGCATCATCATGTGTGCTCGAGCGTAAGCAGTGTGTAAGGGATTGTTGACTTTAGTCTCCCCATGTAAAAGGCTTTATCATTCTGATTGAATGTATTGGTAAAAGTAGGCTTAAGATTCTGGGTAAGACATCTCAAGGCGAGACTTTCATATTCACTGATGATACAGTATATCAGGACCAATAGAAACCCCAACTCCATGGCAACAGTCTAATAGCAATCCAGCATATTTAGACTATTAGATTATATGAAAACAGCAACGCATGTTTATCTGTTCTGTATGGATTAGTGTCCATGGTTTCCCATACTCGGTCCTGGGGCCTCCCATGGGTGCGCGTTTTGGTTTTGCTCAAGCAATACAAAGCTGATTCAAATAATAAACTTAGAATCAAGCTTTAATTATTTGAATAAACTGTGTAGTGCTAGGGCAAAAACTACAACATGCACCCCTGAGAGGCCCAGGACCGAGTTAGGCAAACCCTGGATTAGGGTATATACGTATGTGCTGTATATCAGTCATTAACACCACTCAGCAAAGTATACATCATTGACATAAGGGTACACATATGGGGTACAAATGCATTGAGGTAGACAGAAAACATAGAACGAACAAACAGACAATTTTGACTGTTTGACTGTCCTCGTTCTCTTTAATGCCTCCTAAAATACAATATTATACAAGCTGTGACCAAAATAAATTCTGTCCTTTTGAATTACCTTCACATTTCTAGCAACTCCAGAGGGTGTTTGTACTGTAGAATGTTGATGTGTGTATATACTGTCTATATATATTTTTTTGTATACGTCCTGAGCAAATTATCAGATGTAGGAAGCTATATTTGGCCCTGTAGACCTTGCAGTACTGTATTTTATGATATTGTTGAAACGTAATGTTTACTTTTAGTTACTTATCCTGAAATACACGGACAACATTGCTAGACATTATAATTAGTTGTACATATGAAATGTGCTTCATCTTGACTTTCATCTTGACCCCGCACTTGCGGGGAGCTGGCCTATAGCGCTCTGGGCTATGAGCGCGTACTGGCGTTACCGTGCGCTCCACCGCATAACACGGTGCCTGACCAGTACAACGCTGCTTTCGGTAAGCACGAGGAGTGGGCTCAGGTCTCCAACCTGACTCTGCACACTCCCCGTGTCCCCCCCCCAAAAAAATTTTTGGGGGGGCTGCCTCTCGTGCCTGTCGCACTGCCGTGCTACCTCGTCATATCGCCGCCGCTCAGCTTTCGCTGCCTCCAGTTCTTCCTTGGGGCGGCGATATTCCCCAGCCTGTGACCAGGGTCCCTTGCCTTCCAGTATCTCCTCCCAAGTCCAGGAGTCCAGAACCCTCTGCTCCTGGTTACCACGCTGCTTGGTCCTTTTTTGGTGGGTGATTCTGTCACGTTCGTCATACGAAGGAGACCAAAGCGCAGCGTGATGTGAATACATCTTCTTTAATGATAACGAAGAACAATTAACAAACTAATACAAAATAACAAAACGAACATGAAGCTAAATATAACGAGTGCAGACATGCAACATCACATAGACAATCACCCACAAACCAAACTGGAAAATGGCAACCTAAATAGGATCCCCAATCAGAGACAACGATAAACAGCTGCCTCTGATTGGGAACCAATCTAGGCCACCATAGACCTACATAATGCCTAGACTACACACACACACACCGAGACATACACAAAACCCTAGACAAGAAAAAAACACACATACCACCCTCGTCACACCCTGACCTAACCAAAATAATGAAGAAAACAAAGATAACTAAGGTCAGGGCGTGACACGGATGGAATATCTACATAGGTAGAGTTGCAAAGAAAAAGCCATATCTCAGACTGGACAATAAAAATAAAAGATTAAGATGGGCAAAAGAACACAGATACTGGACAGAGGAACTCTGCCTAGTAGGCCAGCATCCAGGAGTCGCCTCTTCACTGTTGACGTTGAGACTGGTGTTTTGTGGGTACTATTTAATGAAGCTGCAGGTTGAGGACTTGTGAGGCATCTGTTTCTCAAACTAGACACTCTAATGTACTTGTCCTCTTGTTCAGTTGTGCACCGGGGCCTACCACTCCTCTTTTTATTCTGGTTAGAGCCAGTGTGAGCTGTTCTGTGAGGGGAGTAGTACAAAGCTTTGTACGAGATCTTCAGTTTCTTGGCCATTTCTCGCATGAATAGCCGTCATTTCTCAGAACAAGAATAGATTGACAAGTTTCAGAAGAAAGTTATTTGTTTCTGGCCATTTTATGCCTGTAATCGAACCCACAAATGCTGATGCTCCAGATACTCAACTAGTCTAAAGAAGGCCAGTTGTATTGCTTCGTTAATCAGAACAACAGTTTTCAGCTGTGCTAACATAATTGCAAAAGAGTTTTCTAATGATCAATTAGCCTTTTAAAATTATAAACTTGGATTAGTTTACACAACGTGCCAATGGAACACATGAGTGATGGTTGCTGATAATGGGCCTTTGTAGATATTCCCTTAAAAATCAGCCGTTTCCAGCTACAATAGTCTTTTACAACATTAACATTGTCTACACTGTATTTCTGATAAATTTGATGTTATTTTAATGGACAAAAAATGTGCTTTTCTTTCAAAAACAAGGACATTTCTAAGTGACCCCAAACTTTTGAACGATAGTGTATATAGTATGTATAAGCTGGAAGTAGAAGCTTAAGCGTTGTTGTTCACCAGTGTACTCCAATTAGGGAAGTGGTGGTAGGGTTAGAAAGTAATAAAGGAAAATATATATTTTTAAGTGTATGTATGTATAATGTACAGTACCAGTAAAAAGTTTGGACACCTACTCATTCCAGGGTTTTTCTTTACTTTTACTATTTTCTACATTGTAGAATAATAGTGAAACATCAAAACTATGAAATAACACATATGGAATCATGTAGTAACCAAAAAAGTGTTAAACAAATCAAAATATATTTTAGAGCCACCCTTGGCCTTGATGACAGCTTTGCTGGATCAGAATCACCATTATAATCATTGGCCAGTATGGTGAATTAAGTATCCATGACTAATTTAGGGAAGGGCCAATTTTACCTAGCTGGCTAGCTAGCCACCGGAGGACAAGAACACAACGAGATGCAATAATTCAAGTTTTTCTGTCAAGGACATACAGTGGGGAGAACAAGTATTTGATACACTGCCGATTTTGCAGGTTTTCCTACTTACAAAGCATTTAGAGGTCTGTAATTTTTATCATAGGTACACTTCAACTGTGAGAGACGGAATCTAAAACAAAAATCCAGAAAATCACATTGTATGATTTTTAAGTAATTAATTTGCATTTTATTGCATGACATAAGTATTTGATCACCTACCAACCAGTAAGATTTCCGGCTCTCACAGACCTGTTAGTTTTTCTTTAAGACACCCTCCTGTTCTCCTCTCATTACCTGTATTAACTGCACCTGTTTGAACTCGTTACCTGTATAAAAGACACCTTTCCACACACTCAATCAAACAGACTCCAACCTCTCCACAATGGCCAAGACCAGAGAGCTGTGTAAGGACATCAGGGATGAAATTGTAGACCTGCACAAGGCTGGGATGGGCTACAGGACAATAGGCAAGCAGCTTAGTGAGAAGGCAACAACTGTTGGCGCAATTATTAGAAAATGGAAGAAGTTCAAGATGACGGTCAATCACCCTCGGTCTGGGGCTCCATGCAAGATCTCACCTCGTGGGGCATCAATGATCATGAGGAAGGTGAGGGATCAGCCCAGAACTACACGGCAGGACCTGGTCAATGACCTGAAGAGAGCTGGGACCACAGTCTCAAAGAAAACCATTAGTAACACACTACGCCGTCATGGATTAAAATCCTGCAGCGCACGCAAGGTCCCCCTGCTCAAGCCAGCGCATGTCCAGGCCCGTCTGAAGTTTGCCAATGACCATCTGGATGATCCAGAGGAGGAATGGGAGAAGGTCATGTGGTCTGATGAGACAAAAATAGAGCTTTTTGGTCTAAACTCCACTCGCTGTGTTTGGAGGAAGAAGAAGGATGAGTACAACCCCAACAACACCATCCCAACTGTGAAGCATGGAGGTGGAAACATCATTCTTTGGGGATGCTTTTCTGCAAAGGGGACAGGACGACTGCACCGTATTGAGGGGAGGATGGATGGGGCCATGTATCGCGAGATCTTGGCCAACAACCTCCTTCCCTCAGTAAGAGCATTGAAGATGGGTCGTGGCTGGGTCTTCCAGAATGACAACGACCCAAAACACACAGCCAGGGCAACTAAGGAGTGGCTCCGTAAGAAGCATCTCAAGGTCCTGGAGTGGCCTAGCCAGTCTCCAGACCTGAACCCAATAGAAAATCTTTGGAGGGAGCTGAAAGTCCGTATTGCCCAGCGACAGCCCCGAAACCTGAAGGATCTGGAGAAGGTCTGTATGGAGGAGTGGGCCAAAATCCCTGCTGCAGTGTGTGCAAACCTGGTCAAGAACTACAGGAAACGTCTGATCTCTGTAATTGCAAACAAAGGTTTCTGTACCAAATATTAAGTTCTGCTTTTCTGATGTATCAAATACTTATGTCATGCAATAAAATGCTAATTAATTACTTAAAAATCATACAATGTGATTTTCTGGATTTTTGTTTTAGATTCCGTCTCTCACAGTTGAAGTGTACCTATGATAAAAATTACAGACCTCTACATGCTTTGTAAGTAGGAAAACCTGCAAAATCGGCAGTGTATCAAATACTTGTTCTCCCCACTGTATGTTCTCAATGGGATTTGATAGGAGTGATGCCAAATCCAAGCTGGCTTTCCTTTACACTTTTTTTTGGTGCGCCAGGACCATTCACAGTCGTTTGGTCCAGACAGAATCACATAGATGGCCGACACGTAGAGAGACAGAGGGGCGCTGTTTCGCTCGCTCGAATGCTTTCTCCTGTGAGATACATTCAGCCTCTTGCGAATTTAACCTGTTTGGGATAGAGGGCAGCATTTTCACGTTCGGATGAAAAGCGTGCCCAGAGTATACTTCCTGCTACTCAGGCCCAGAAGCTAATATATGCATATTATTAGTAGTATTGGATAGAAAACACTCTGAAGTTTTTAAAATTGTTTGAATGATGTCTGTGAGTATAATAGAACTCAAATCCAACCAGGAAGAGGGAAATCTGAGGTTTGTAGTTTTTCAACTCATTGCCTTTCGAATATACAGTGTCTATGGGGTCATATTGCACTGCCTAAGGCTTCCACTAGATGTCAACAGTCTTTAGAACCTTGTTTGAGGCTTCTACTGTAAAGTGGGGGCGAATGAGAGCTGAATCAACCAGAGGCCTGCCAGAGTGCCATGAGCTGATCAGGCGCACACGTGAGAGCGACCTGCGTTCCATTGCAATTCTAAAGACAAGGGAATTCTCCGATTGGAACATTATTGAAGATTAATGTTAAAAACATTCTAAAGATTGATTCTATACATTGTTTGACATGTTTCTACGAACTGTAATATAACTTTTTGAACTTTTCGTCTGAACTTTCGCCTGGACTTGCCGCGCCTCGTGAGTTTGGATTTGTTTACCAAATGCGCTAACAAAAGGAGGTATTTGGACATAAATGATGGACTTTATCGAACAAAACAAACATTTATTGTGGAACTGGGATTCCTGGGAGTGCATTCTGATGAAGATCATCAAAGGTAAGTGAATATTTATAACGCTATTTCTGACTTTTACTGACTCCACAACATGGCGGGTACCTGTATGGCTTGTTTTTGTGTCTGAGTGCCGTACTCAGATTATTGCATGGTGTGCTTTTTCCGTAAAGTTTTTTTGAAATCTGACACAGCGGTTGCATTAATTGTTGTATCATCATCTTTAAAATGAACAAGATAAAACAAACATTCAGATATGAATATGGGGACAATTTCAGTGAAAAACATAAGAGGGCAACAGTACTTGTGCAAAGTTTCAGAATGATAACTTCCAAAATGAGTGTGCTACATGACATTTATCATGAAGTCACCTAGGTATCCCACACAAGTAGCCCAAATGTACCCAAGTGGCCAAATTGGTGAAGGTATACATTTTGAAACAAATAACTATATACAAAATACCAAAATGGTATTCTAACACACCCCCCCAAAAAATTGAGAAAAAAAAATGGGGGAAAAAAATATAAAGAAAAGATGTATATACAAGACCCTCAGTCCTCTATCAAATCAAATCTATTTATATAGCCCTCAAGAGTAAATATGAACAGTTTACCTCTAGATGGCCCGGGAGGTGTGGAGCCAGAGACAGCAGGGGTCCAGCTGGATGAACCAGCTTCAGAGGGGGATGGACACACGTTGGGGATGGACATGTTGGCGGCAGACACACGCATCTCGACCATGCTCCCTCTAATCCATAATATGTAGACTGTGTTGAGGAAGCATGCGCTGGAGGAAGTATAGCCAATGTGTACTTTACACATTTCATTACATTTTTATATATTGCAAATAAAATGTAAAAACGATCACAAATAATATTTTATATTATTAATTTCAAACAACGGCATTAGCATGAGAAGAACTTACCAGTCCAAAACAATGTCCTCTCCGTTCAAAAAATATGCTTCCATTTGAGTCATGGTCGCTAACTGAGTCGTCTTCCAAAAGCATATGTTTCACTTTCACGATCAATTTCCTCTATAATTTTGTCTACATTCGTATATCTAGTCTTAGATTTAGCTTTCCCTGACTTATTCGCCATGATTTTCGATATATAAACATCTGAAGATGCTTGTTACCGAAACAGTGCTGTGCGTAACGAGTTTGGCTCCTTCCAGTATGAATCTTCAATGGTGAATGACGGTCTTTACGCCGGAGTTTATTACATGGGTTGGTCTTCCAAAACACAAACATTACATATTTTCGTTTACCTCTGCTCATTGGCTATCTACCCAGCTAGATTTCAAGACGATCAGTGGTCATTGGGTTAAAATACAGTCAATCAACGAAACAGCGGTCATATAATTGGTGCACAATGAGGTTGTTACTTGTTGTCTTCCAATCGTTTTTTCCGGGTCAATACGTCCCGCAAAATGACCCATCAAGTTTGGTTGTGTTACAAACAAACAGTTGATTGCAAGGAAACCAAACATGACTGGATAAAGTCAGGTTTAGTCTGTGTATTTACGTTGAATGTTTCGTCGAAAATTGAATTGAAAATTCAACGAGATAAGCGTTCAAAAATGTTTCGTGTTAGGCTATAAAAATGGATTTAACCGAACAAAAGACCATTCATTGTGTAACAATAGGCCTTGGGATTGCAAACAGAGCAAGATCTTCAAAGGTAAACTATTTATTTCATTGCTCTCTGTGATTTTGTTACGCCTGTGCTGGTTGAAAATGTAGTTTGGTATGGGGCTCTGTGCTCAGATAATCGCATCGTATTCTTTCGCAGTAAATCCTTTTTTAAATCTGACAACGCAGTTGGATTAGTAAGATTCTAGGCTTTTGAAGCATGTGAGACACTTGTATTTTCAGGAATGTTTAATATGACTATTTGTTGCGATCACCGTATGTTGTCGAATTCAAACCCGCATCCGGTATCCGTAGATAAGAGAAGTTAAGGAGAAGTATATCTATAATTCTGTGCATAATACTTGTATCTTTCATCAAAGTTTATTATGGGTATTTCTGTAAATTGATATGGCTCTCTGAGAATTCGCCAGATCTTTTCGAGGCACAACATTACTGACCATAACGCACCAATGTAAACTGAGATTTTTTGATATAAATATGAACTTTATAAAACATACATGTATTCTGTAACATGAAGTCCTATGAGTGCCATCTGATGAAGATCATTAAAGGTTAGTGATTCATTTTATCTCTATTTCTGCTTTTTGTGACTCCTCTCTTTGGCTGGAAAATGGCTGTGTGTGTTTTTGTGACTAGGCTCTGACCTAACATAGTCATATGGTGTGCTGTCGCTGTAAAGCCTTTTTGAAATCGGACACGATGGGTAGATTAACAAGAAGTTAAGCTTTAATTTGGTGTATTGCACTTGTGAATGTATGAAAGTTGCATATTTCTAAAAACTATTTTTGAATTTCGCGCTCTGCCTTTTCAGCGGAATGTCGAGGTGGAACCCCTTGCCATAAGAGGGAAATTATGAAACACAGAGAGACATTTCTTTAAGTTTTAGTATTTTTTATTGGTCATTTTTTGGGGGAAGGCTGGCTTCCCTTGGAATCCTTGAATACATGCCACTGGAGTCAAGCCACTCAAAAGGATTGGAGTAGTTGTCAGAGTTCAATGATGAGCAACATTGGAGGCTTCCTTCCTCGAGGAGTGTTGTTGTTGAACATATTAAAAAGCTTTTTGCTTATCCACTGCTGCAAGTAACATGTTTTCATTGAACATAACAATGGACGTTGGGTAACAATGAAGAGACAAAAATATGTAAAAATATACTAACTCAAACTATTCACTTTGGATATAGTTCAGAGGCTCAGGATATCACTTGAGAGTACTTGAAACAAATGAGAGTATAGTAGCTACAATACCCAAGGAAGAATCATGGTGATACATATTCATTAGAAATGATAGAGGTATCAGAGTTAAATTTCCTCTAACACTTGTAAACATTCAGAACATGACTACAGTATATTATTTAATGTATCTTCAATTGTTTTCCAAACAATCGTATCAGAGCTGTGTTGTTATTTGGATGTAAATAGCTTTTTAAATTCAGAAACCCATTTAGATTTCATAATCTCTGAACTCAACAAAATGATTCATCTGATTTCAAGACTGCAAAATTGCTTTTCATAACCTATTATTGATGTTGACTTCCAAGTTCTTCAATTAAGAGGAATTAGTTCAAAAGTACAAGGCGTATTTCGGATAATGATAAATAATTTTTTAATTAATGAGTGCTCCTTCTAGTATTTCAGATTAAACTCTGCAACTATTCAACACGGCAGCATCACTAGAACATGGGAAGACTAAAAACACTTTCATGTGCTGCAGCAGCGAGCCATTTCTGGCAGTACACAACAGAACTGCCTAGGCCTCAAATTAAATCAACTTGAAGTGAACTCCACCAAATAATAATAATAATTTAAGGCCCATTTTATTCGCTGTATTTGCTGCATTAGTAGGTAAGCACTTATCTCTGCATTTCTGTCCAGATAAGAATAGGTTTTGCCATTCACTCTTTTTACAGCACTGCACAGGGGGAGTATCCTAGAGAAGAAATCAGCTCCAGACACCATGCCATAGGGAGCCCTGCTGATTTGGCTGTGCTGCTGTGTTTCCAACCATACGGTGGTTTGAGGAGGACATCATTATATTCATCAATGAGCATATGTCCTTATTGACTAAGTGTTTTGAAGAATTTGAAGAATAATGTTTTGGGGTGTGAAAGGCCAGAGGGATTCTTATTACAGCCAATGAGCACACTGTTTATTAAGAATACCCTGTTGAAGAATAAAGACCAATTCCCGAAATAATAGCCCTACATTTTAAGAATTGTTCTGTCATTTTGACTCAATTGACAGGCACTGCTCATGTCTGTATAGGTCCCCTGCGGAGACTTTAAGCTCTGTGTTAATCTTACATTATTATTATTAGGATATCTGATGGGTTGTTTGTTAAGAGATAAAGGCAACGTTCTGTACATTGCCTTGGATATAATGGACGACGCAGCGGGACGAAGCAGAGCCGAGTCCCTTTGCGGAATACATTTTTCCAATGTAATGTTCAGAAAGGAGGCTTTTATCCCCCTTATCTCCAAACACCCAGAAAAGGCTACTCTCCTTGATGTTATCCTCACAAATAATCATGCTAGGTATCACTCTGGTGTTTTCTGTAATGACCTTAGTGAACACTGTTACAGTCTGTGTTCGAGCAAGCCTTCCTTAATGACCTGGCCTCTGTAAATTGGTATAGAATCAGCTTGATCCCCTCTGTCAAATACAGTTGGACCTTCCTTTTTGATATTTTCATTGGTATTGTTAACAAACATACCCCCATAAAGAAAATTAGAATTTAAAACAGGTTCAGCCCCTGGTTCGCCCGTGATCTGACAGAGTTACGCCACCTCAAGAATTCCATTTGGCGAAATGCTCGGCACACGTATAGTCAGGCTGACTGGCTCTCGTTCAGGCAAATGAGAAATAAGTGCACTCAAGCTATCCGGAAGGCCCAAGTTAGTTACTTTGAGGAGCAGTTCTCTCTCTGCGGGTCTAAGCCCAGGAAGTTCTGGAAAATGGTTAAAGACCTGGAGAATAAATCCTCCTCCTCACAGCTGCCCTTGTCCTTTAATGTTGATGATGTGGTTGTTACTGACAAGGAGCACAGGGCTGAGCTCTTTAACTTCTTATGGCTGCAGGGGCAGTATTGAGTAGCTTGGATGAAAGGTGCACAGAGGTGCCCAGAGTAAACGGCCTACTCCTCAGTCATAGTTGCTAATATTTGCATATTATTATTAGTATTGGATAGAACACACTCATAAGTTTCTAAAACTGTTTGATTTATGTCTGTGAGTATAACAGAACTCATATGGCAGGCAAAAACCTGAGAAGTTCCACTTCCTGTTTGAATTTTTTCTGAGGGTGGCAGATTTTCAACCAAGCTCTCATTGAAATTACAGCGAGATATGGATGAGTTTTCACTTCCACTAGATGTCAACAGTCAATAGAACTTTGTCTGATGACTCTAATGTGAAGGGGGGCCAAAGGAGACAGGAATTAGTCACCACTGCCACGAGCTGACCATGCTTTGACCACACACGTTCACGTGATAGGCAGCTCCATTCCATCTCTCAACTGAAGTCGATTGGAACGTTATTCAAGATGTATGTTAACAACATTCTAAAGATTGATTCAGTACATCGTTTGACATGTTTCTACTGATTGTTACGGAACTTTTGGACATTTCGTCACGTTATAGTGGACGTTTTTTTAAACTTTGGAATTGTTTACCAAACGCGCTAACCAAAGTTGCTAATTGGACATAAATAACGGACATTATCGAACAAATCAAGCATTTATTGTGGACTTGGGATTCCTAGGACTGCATTCTGATGAAGTTCATCAAAGGTAAGGAAACATTTATCATGTATTTTCTGGTTTCTGTTGACTCCAAAATGGTGGCAAATTTTATTATATTTCTGAGCGCCGTCTTAGATTATTGCATGGGTTGCTTTTTCCTTAAAGTTTTTTTTAAATCTGACACAGCGGTTGCATTAAGGAGAGGTATATCTATAATTCCATGTGTATAACTTGTATTATCATCTACATTATTGATGAGTATTTCTGTTGAAACGATGTGGCTATGCAAAATCACTTGATGTTTTTGGAACACGTGCAGTATTGTTTTGATTCCTAAACATCCGGTGATCTTGCAGATAGCCACAGAAATCCCAGAAATACTCATAATAAACATCGATAAAAGATACAAGTGTTATTCACAGAATTAAAGATAGACTTATCCTTAACCTCTCTTGGGCACGTGAGATGGTAGCGTCCCACCTCTTCAACAGCAAGTGAAACTGGTGGGCGCCAAATTCATATACAGAAATACTCATTATAAAAATTCAGAAAACAAAACATATTTTATATAGGTTTAAAGATGAACTGCTTGTGAAACCAACCACGGTGTCAGATTTTTAAAATGCTTTACGGCGAAAGCATACATTACGATTATGAGAACATAGCCCACTAAACAAATCATTACAAACAGTAGCCAGCCAGCTAGAACAGTTACACAATTTAAAAATAGAGATAAAATTAATCCCTTACCTTTGATGATCTACATATGGTTGCAATCAGCAGACATTCATTTACTCAATAAATGTTCTTTTTGTTCGATAAAGTATCTTTATACCCAAAAACCTCAGTTTTGTTCGCGCGTTTTCTTCAGTAATTCACAGGCTAAAACGCAGTAAATACAGGAAGACAAAAAAATCCAAATTGTATCCGTAAAGTTCATAGAAACATGTCAAACAATGTTTATAATCAAACCTCAGGTTGTTTTTAGCCTAAATAATCAATAATATTTCAACCGGACAATAACGCCGTCAATATAAAATGTAAACAAGAAACGCACTCTCTCGGTCTTGCGCAGGAAAAAGCTCTGTGACACGGCAGGGTCCACTCATTCAGACTGCTCTTACTTCCTCATTTTTCAGGATACAAGCCTGAAACATTTTCTGAAGACTGTTGACATCTAGTGGAAGGCATAGAAACTGCATTTTGAGTCCTAAGTCAATGGATACTGTATTGGCATTGAATAGAAAACTACAAAACCAAAAAAAGAACTACTTCCTGAATGGATTTTTCTCAGGTTTTTGCCTGCCAAATCAGTTCTGTTATACTCACAGACACTATTTTAACAGTTTTGGAAACTTTAGAGTGTTTTCTATCCAAATCTACCAGTTATATGCATATCATATATTCTGGTCCCGAGATGCAAGCAGTTTAATTTGGCATGCATTTCATCCAAAATTCCGAATGCTGCCCCCTACCCTAGAGAAGTTAATGCAACCGCTGTGTCAGATTTTTTTTAACTTTACGGAAAAAGCATAATCTGAGTACGGCGCTCAGAGCCCAATCCAGCCAAATCCAGCCAAAGAAATTTCCACCATGTTGGAGTCAACAGAAGTTAGAAATAACATGATAAATATTCACGTACCTTTGATGATCTTCATCAGAATGCACTCCCAGGAATCCCAGTTCGACAATAAATGACTGATTTGTTCCATAAAGTCCATCATTTACGTCCAAATAGCCACTAGTTGTTAGCGTGTTCAGCCCAGTAATCCATCTTCATGAGCACTAGGTCCAGACAAAAACTCAAAGTTCCATTACAGGTCGTAGAAACATATCAAACGATGTATGGAATCAATCTTTAGGATGTTTTTAACATAAATCATCAATAATGTTCCAACCGGAGAATTCCATCGTCTGTAGCAAAGCATTGGAAAGAGAGCTATCTCTGTCGGGAGCGCATGTCACGAGCCTGAGACACTCTGCCAGACCACTGACTCATTCAGCTCCCATTCCCCCCTCCTTTATAGCAGAAGCCTGAAACAAGTTTCTAAAGACGGTTGACATCTAGTGGAAGCCTTAGGAAGTGCAACTTAACCCCAAGGACACTGTGTATTCGGTAGGCCAAGCTTTGAAAAACTACAAACCTCAGATTTCCCACTTCCTGGTTGGATTTTTCTCAGGTTTTCGCCTACCATATACTGTTATACTCAGAGACATCATTCAAATAATTTTAGAAACTTCAGAGTGTTTTTTATCCAATACTACTAATAATATGCACATATTAGCATCTGGGACAGAGTAGCCGGCAGTTTGTCTCTGGGCACGCATTTCATGCAAAAGTGAAAATGCCGCCCCCTATCCCAAACAGGTTTTAAAGGGGGAGATCAAGCTGATCCTAACTGTAATAGGCCAATTTCTATTTTGCCCTGTTCATCAAGTGTTGAAAAATGTGTCAATTATCAACTGACTGGCTTTCTTGATGTCTATAGTATTCTCTCTGGTATGTAATCTGGTTTCCGCTCAGGTTATGGATGTGTCACTGCAACCTTAGCTCCTCAATGATGTCACCATTGTCTTTGATTCTATGCAATGTTGTGCTGCTATTTTTATTGACTTGGCCAATGATTTTGATACAGTAGACCATTCCATTATTGTGGGCCGGCTAAGGAGTATTGGTGTCTCTGAGGGGTCTTTGGCCTGGTTTGCTAACTACCTTTCTCAAAGAGTGCAGTGTATAAAGTCAGAACATCTGCTGTCTCAGCCACTGCCTGTCACCAAGGGAGTACCCCAAGGCTCGATCCTACGCCCCACGCTCTTCTCAATTTACATCAACAACATAGCTCAGGCAGTGGGAAGCTCTCTCATCCATTCCATTTATATGCAGATGATACAGTCTTATACTCAGATGGGCCCTCCCCGGATTTTGTGTTAACCTGTTGAGGACAGAGGGCGCTGTTTTCACTTTGGGGGAAAATCGTGCTCAATTTAAACGGCCTCGTACTCAATTCTTGCTCGTACAATATGCATATTATTATTACTATTGGATAGAAAACACTCTCTAGTTTCTAAAACCGTTTGAATTTTGTCTGTGAGTAAAACAGAACTCATTTGACAGCACACTTTCTGACCAGGAAGTGGAAAGTCTGAAATCGATGCTCTGTTCAATGGCCTGCCTATAAATGGGCATGATACGTATGAATATACTTGCACGTCATACACCTTCCCCTAGATGTCAAGAGGAAGTGAGAGGAGAAATGAGGTTATTATCTTGGTCTGAGATGGAATGAATCCTCTTGGAATGACGTGTCCCCCATTTTCGGTTTTCTGGAAGGCGCGTGGAGGGACCTGTAATTGCCTTCTGAAAAGCTGTCGTTATAGGCGAATACTATCTCCGGCTTTGATTTTATTTGATACATGTCACAATATCATCGTAAAGTATGTTTTTTCAATATAGTTTTATTAGATTTAGAATTTTTTTCGGGGCGTTAGGCGTGTTGCTTTGTCTGCATATGTTCAGGAAGGATAGCTTCGCGCCACTTGGCCAGTGTGCTTGCTAATTCAAGAGGGAAAAACGACGTTCTAATACCAAACAAAGACGGTTCTGGACAAAGGACCCCTTGTACAACATTCTGATGGAAGATCACCAAAAGTAGGACCCATTTTGTGATGCTATTACATATATCTGTCGAACTGTGTACTAGTAGTTTTGCGCCCAGGTTTTGGGCATCTCTCGCCATAACGTAAGCCTTATGTCGTAATGAAGATATTTTTTGAATTCTAACACTGCGATTGCATTAAGAACTAATGAATCTATCGTTTCCTATACAACATGTATTTTTTTGTAATGTTTATGAATAGCTATTTGGTCAGAATAGGTGAGAGTCTAATAGAAATATCCGCACATTCTGGGAAAAAGCTGCAACGTTAGCACATTGTATAACCACTGATTTCAGCTCTAAATATGCACATTTTCGAACAAAACATAAGTGTATGTATAACCTGATGTTATAGGACTGTCATCTGAGGAAGGTTTATGAAGGTTAGTGAAATTTAATATCTTTTGCTGGTTTATTCGCTAACGCTAACGTGCCTATTGCTATCGCTAACGTGCCTTGATGAATGAATGCGGTAGTGTGGTAGGCTATTGTAGTAAGCTAATACAATGATATATTGTGTTTTCGCTGTAAAACACTTAAAAAATCGGAAATATTGGCTGGATTCACAAGATGTAAGTCGCTCTGGATAAGAGCGTCTGCTAAATGACTTAAATGTAAATGTAATGTTTTGTCTTTAATTTGCTGTACACCATGTATTTTTCAGAAATGTTTTATGATGTGTATTTAGGTATTTCACGTTGGTCTCTATAATTACTCTGGCTGCTTCGGTGCTATTTCTGACGGTAGCTGTGATGGTAGCAGCAATGTAAAACTGATTTATACCTCAAATATGCAAATTTTTTGAACAAAACATAGATTTATTGTGTAACATGTTATAGGACTGTCATCTGATGAAGTTGTTTCTTGGTTAGTTTGGTTGGTTCTTGGTTAGTTTGGTTGGTTTCGTGCATGCTACCTGTGCTGTGAAAAATGTCTGTCCTTTTTTGTATTTGGTGGTGAGCTAACTACTCCACTATAGTAAACAATAAGAAATCAGAATCGTTAACCATCATCGTTGCTTTTTGGACACTATGAACACTTTGGACACTATGATATGTGGTGTTTTCGCTGTAAAACATTTTAAAAATCGGACATGTTGACTGGATTCACAAGATGTGTATCTTTCATTTGCTGTATTGGACTTGTTAATGTGTGAAAGTTAAATATTTCTAAAAAATATTTTTTGAATTTCGCACTCTGCCTTTTCAGTGGAATGTGGGAGGAGTTCCGCTAGCGGAACGCCGGGGCTAGAAAGGTTAAACGCTCTACAACAAAGCTTTCATAGTGTCCAAAAAGCTTTCTCTGCCCTTAACCTTTGTTCATAGGTGTTCAGAACAAGGATATGTGATTTGGTTAGAAGAATGTCCCTCTCTCCACTGGTCACTGCCCAGTTGTTTGTTTCATACTGTATGTGCTTCATGTCCCTTCCTTGCTAGCTAACCAACTAGCTACAGTATGGCTAACACAGTCATGATCTCTGCAGCCAGAATAACAGCAAAGTAGCTGCATTGGTGTAATGTCTCAACTAATCAGAAGTGGTCAGAGGATAACTGTAGAGCAGCTGGCACCAAGATAACCCACAACAGCACAATAGATTGCAAGTAGACTTTAAACTGTGTTCATCTCACATGATATTTACCAGGAGATTATTGGGATATCTGACGGGTTGTTTCTTAATGTCCCAACTAATCAGTAGTGGTCAGAGGACAACCATGAGCAGGTGACACTAAGATAACCTACGACAGCACAATAGATTGAACAACAGCCCAAGCAACGATGATGGTTAACGATTCTGATTTCTTATTGTTTACTATAGTGGAGTAGTGAGCCATTGCAATCTGCTTGGAGATTTACACAGATTTTCAACCGCGAGCTGTAGCCACTTCATTCCCATTCTCTGGGCTATTTATTGTATGTGTGCAGGCAGCGCTGTATTATGTATTGTGTGGTTTATGGTTTTCTGAAAAAGAAGGGTTTTGTTTCATCTGTGATTTCCACAGTAATGGCCTCAGTCTCTCTGGATGTTGTCGTCATCACAGAATACTGTGGAAATTACTGATAAATCCATCCAGAATGTCCACCAGCACCTGCATGTGTGAGGGAGCCAGATGACATGATCCCTGCTTGTATCCCATTGAGTTCACAGTGATTGGAGGACTCACCGTTGTGGGTCCTGAACTGCCCTGGCTTAACCTTAAAATGATAAGATCACTTTGGCTAACACCTGGGTTCCTCTTGGATTCAAACGTTATTATTCTTGTCATAGTGATGATGGAAATGCTGTAGTACAGTACATTGGTGTTTGTGAACTGAAGTCTCTTTATTCCTTTTATTTCAGTTTGATCAAAATACTGTATTACTGTGACAGTGTTTGAAGATGGCTATCCGTACCTCCTCTCACTCCCTGCCTTTTCACATTTCCCTGCTTTGTCCCTGTTTTTCACTTCCCTCTTCACTACCTCATAATCCGATCTCTCTGACACTCAGCGGGAATTAAGCACTTACAACAATACTATTGGGTTTTAAATCAATGGAACTGTTGCTTGTTGGTATTTGCTGTGTTGTGAAAATTTGAATTGCCTGTTTAATTGTTCTCTGAAAAGAAGGGTTTTGTTTCATATGTGATTTCCATAGTAACGGCCTCAGTCTCTCTGGACTTTGTCGTCATCACAGAATACTGAGGAAATTACTGATATGCCGACCGTGTTATCTCCCAAGAGAACTCTCCTCCGTTATTGTCACAGCCGTGTGACTCCCCTCCTATAGGCAAAAACTAAAACAGGAAGCGCCCATGCTTAGGTCTATCCAACGCTGGTCTGACCAATCGGATTCCACGCTTCAAGATTGCTTTGATCACGTGGACTGAGATATGTTCCGGGTAGCCTCAGGTAACAACATTGACGCAAACGCTGACTCGGTGAGCGGGTTTATAAGGAAGTGTATAGGATACAGTGGGGAGAACAAGTATTTGATACACTGCCGATTTTGCCGATTTTCCTACTTACAAAGCATGTAGAGGTCTGTAATTTTTATCATAGGTACACTTCAACTGTGAGAGACGGAATCTAAAACAAAAATCCCGAAAATCACATTGTATGATTTTTAAGTAATTAATTTGCATTTTCTTGCATGACATAAGTATTTGATACATCAGAAAAGCAGAACTTAATATTTGGTACAGAAACCTTTGTTTGCAATTACAGAGATCATACGTTTCCTGTAGTTCTTGACCAGGTTTGCACACACTGCAGCAGGCATTTTGGCCCACTCCTCCATACAGACCTTCTCCAGATCCTTCAGGTTTCGGGGCTGTCGCTGGGCAATACGGACTTTCAGCTCCCTCCAAAGATTTTCTATTGGGTTCAGGTCTGGAGACTGGCTAGGCCACTCCAGGACCTTGAGATACTTCTTACGGAGCCACTCCTTAGTTGCCCTGGCTGTGTGTTTCGGGTCGTTGTCATGCTGGAAGACCCAGCCACGACCCATCATCAATGCTCTTACTGAGGGAAGGAGGTTGTTGGCTAAGATCTCGCAATACATGGCCCCATCCATCCTCCCCTCAATACGGTGCAGTCGTCCTGTCCCCTTTGCAGAAAAGCATCCCCAAAGAATGATGTTTCCACCTCCATGCTTCATGGTTGGGATGGTGTTCTTGGGGTTGTACTCATCCTTCTTCTTCCTCCAAACACGGCGAGTGGAGTTTAGACCAAAAAGCTCTATTTTTGAATCATCAGACCACATGACCTTCTCCCATTCCTCCTCTGGATCATCCAGATGGTCATTGGCAAACTTCAGACGGGCCTGGACATGCGCCTGCTTGAGCAGGGGGACCTTGTGTGCGCTGCAGGATTTTAATCCATGACGGCGTAGTGTGTTACTAATGGTTTTCTTTGAGACTGTGGTCCCAGCTCTCTTCAGGTCATTGACCAGGTCCTGCCGTGTAGTTCTGGGCTGATCCCTCACCTTCCCCATGATCATTGATGCCCCACGAGGTGAGATCTTGCATGGAGCCCCAGACCGAGGGTGATTGACCATCATCTTGAACTTCTTCTATTTTCTTCTATTTTCTAATAATTGCGCCAACAGTTGTTGCCTTCTCACCAAGCTGCTTGCCTATTGTCCTGTAGCCCATCCCAGCCTTGTGCAGGTCTACAATTTTATCCCTGATGTCCTTACACAGCTCTCTGGTCTTGGCCATTGTGGAGAGGTTGGAGTCTGTTTGATTGAGTGTGTGGACAGGTGTCTTTTATACAGGTAACGAGTTCAAACAGGTGCAGTTAATACAGGTAATGAGTGGAGAACAGGAGGGCTTCTTAAAGAAAAACTAACAGGTCTGTGAGAGCCGGAATTCTTACTGGTTGGTAGGTGATCAAATACTTATGTCATGCAATAAAATGCAAATGAATTACTTAAAAATCATACAATGTGATTTTCTGGATTTTTGTTTTAGATTCCGTCTCTCACAGTTGAAGTGTACCTATGATAAAAATTACAGACCTCTACATGCTTTGTAAGTAGGAAAACCTGCAAAATCGGCAGTGTATCAAATACTTGTTCTCCCCACTGTATGTTGTACCCACTGTGACTATTAAAACCTTCCCTAACCAGAAACCGTGGATTGATGGCAGCATTCGTGCAAAACTGAAAGCATGTACCACCGTATTTAATTGTGGCAAGGCAACTGGGAATATGGCCGAATACAAACAGTGTAGTTATTCCCTCCGTAAGGCATTCAAAAAATCAAAGCGTCCAGTTAGAGACAATGTGGAGGTTCAATTCAATGGCTCAAAGACGAGACATATGTGGCAGGGTCTACAGACAATCACGGATTACAAAAAGAAAACCAGCCCCGTCAAGGACATCGACGTCTTGCTTCCAGACAAATTAATCAACTTCTTTGCGCACTTTGAGGACAATACAGTGCCACCGACGCGAACCGCTACCAAAGACTGTGGGCTCTCATTCTCCGTGACCGACGCGAGTAAAATATTTAAACATGTTAACCGTCGCAAGGCTGCCGGCCCAGACGGCATCCAGAGCCGTGTCCTCAGAGCATGCGCAGACCAGCTGGCTGGTGTGTTTACGCACATATTCAATCAATCCCTATCCCAGTCTGCTGTCCCCACATGATTCAAGATGGCCCCCATTGTTCCTGTTCCCAAGAAAGCCAAGGTAACTGAACTAAATGACTATCGCCCCGTAGCACTCACTTCTGTTATCATGAAGTGCATTCAGAGACTAGTCAAGGATCATATCACCTCCACCCTAGAACCACTTCAATTTGCTTACCACCCCAATAGGTCCACAGACAATGCAATCGCCATCACACTACACACTGCCCTGTGCCTTCTGGACAAGAGGAATACCTATGTAAGAATGCTGTTCATTGACTACAGCTCAGCATTCAACACCATAGTACCTTCCAAACTCCTCATTAAGCTTGAGTTCCTGGGTCTTGACCCCACCCTGTGCAATTGGGTCCTGGACTTCCTGACAGGCCGCCCCCAGGTGGTGAAGGTAGGAAACAACATCTCCACTCTGCTGATCCTCAACACTGGCGCCTCCAACTCAATCATCAAGTTTGCAGATGACATAACAGAGGTAGGCTTGATTACCAACAACAACGAGACAGCCTACAGGGAGGAGGTGAGGGCCCTCGGAGTGTGGTATAAGGAAAATAACCTCTCACTCAATGTCAGCAAAATAAAAGAGATGATCGTGGACTTCAAGAAACAGCAAAGGGAGCAACCCCCTAGCCACATCGACGGGACAGCAGTGGAGAAGGTGTGAAGTTTTAAGTTAGTTTGTGTACATACCACCGACAAACTGAAATGGTCCACGCACACAGACAGTGTGGTGAAGAAGGCACAACAGCGCCTCTTCAACCTCAGGTGGCTGAAAAAATGTGTCTTGTCACCGAAAACCCTCACTAACTTTTACAGATGCACAATCGAGTGCTGCCTGTCGGACTGTATCACCGCCTGGTATGGCAACTGCACCACACACAACCGCAGGGCTCTCCAGAGGGTGGTGCGGTCTGCACAACGCATCACCGTTGGCAAACTACCTGCCCTCCATCAAGGACAATAACCACCCGAGCCATTGCCTGTTAACCCTGTATCCATCCATCCATGCCACTTTAAGAATGTTTACATATCTCACATTACTTATCTCATTTGTAAATAATGTATACTGTATACTACACTATCTATTGCATCTTAGCTGCTCTGTCACTGCTCATCCATATATTTATATATTCTTATCCCATTCCTTGACTAGATGGTGTATATTAGGTTTTGTTGTGGAATTGTTAGATATTACCTGTTAGATACTGCTGTGCTGTCAGATCTAGAAACATAGGCATTTCGCTACACTCACACTAACATCTGCTAACCATCTGTATGTGACCAATTAAATTTGATTTCATTTCTTTCATTGGTCTACTTTGAGCCCGCCTACCTAGCTTTGATGCTATATCTGAACTACAAATCCACCACTTATCACTGGGAAAGTCCTTTTGATATGATTGATGTTTCATGAGAGCCTCTCAAACATCTCTCCTTCCTTAGAACATACATTACTTTCACATGTACAGAATGATGTTTTAATGGGGATAACTGGAAGAGGAAACCCATGGAAAAGGTTCAGACATTTGATCTGGAAAGTACTGACATATTTGCAGTAATGTGCAATTTGTTGGTAAGTATATAACTGTGTAGTCTGTGTGAATTTTCATACTCCAGTCACCCAAGTCATAGACGGCAAGCGGTACCAGAGCACCAAGTCTAGTACCAAAAGGCTCCTTAACAGCTTCTACCCCCAAGCCATAAGACTGCTGAACAATTAATCAAATGGCCACCCGGACTATTTACATTGAGCACCCCCCCCCCCCTTTGTTTTTACACTGCTGCTACTCGCTGTTTATTATCTATGCATAGTCACTTTACAAATTACCTCGACAAACCTGTAAGGACTGTAAGGAGGAGTGTCTTAAATAGGATGCATAAGAACTGTGACGTCTGAAATGTTTTGCTGTCTGATTTCAGCTGTACAGAACCTTTGGGAAGAAAAAACGTGGTTAAAGCTTCTCTAGTATCCGTGGGTTATTTTCTCTGAAAAATAAGAACCTAACAATATACAGTACCAGTCTAAAGATTGGACACACCTACTATTCCATGGTTTTTCTTTATTTCTACATTGTAGAATAATAGTGAAGACATCAAAACTACGAAATTACACATATGGAATCATGTAGTAACATGTAGTAATATTTGTTATATTTGAGATTCTTCAGAGTAGCCACCCTTGGCCTTATGACAGCTTTGCACACTCTTGGCATTCTCTCAACCAGCTTCATGAGGTAGTCGCCTGGAATGCATTTCAATTAACAGGTGTGCCTTGTTAAAAGTTCAGTTGTGGAATGAATGTGTTTGAACAGATCAGTTGTGTTGTGACAAGGTAGGGGTGGTATACAGAAGATAGAAAAAAACAAGTCCATATTATGGCAAGAACAGCTCAAATAAGAAAATAGAAACGACAGCCGTCATTACTTTAAGACATGAAGGTCAGTCAATACGGAAAGTTTCCAGAATTTCAAAAACCATCAAGCGCTATGATGAAACTGGCTTTCATGAAGACCGCCACAGGAAAGGAAGACCCAGTTACATCTGCTGCAGAGGATAAGTTCACTAGAGTTACCAGCCTCAGAATTTGCAACCCAAATAAATGCTTCACAATGACCAAGTAACAGACACATCTCAACATCAACTGTTCAGAGGAGACTGCATGAATCAGGCCTTCACGGTCGAATTGCTGCAAAGAAACCCCTACTAAAGGAAACCAAAAAGAAGGAGAGACTTGCTTGGGCCAAGAAACAAGAGCAACGGACATTAGACCGGTGGAAATCTGTCCTTTGGTCTGATGAGTTCAAATTTGAGATGTTTGGTTCCAACTGCCGTGTCTTTGTGAGACGCTGAGTAGGTGAATGGAGGATCTCCGCATGTGTGGTTCCCACCGTGAAGCATGGAGGAGGAGGTGTGATGTTGTAGGGGTGCTTTGCTGGTGACACTGTCAGTGATTTATTTAGAATTCAAAGCACACTTAACCAGCATGGCTACCACAACATTCTGCAGCGATACTCCATCCCATCTGGTTTGCGCTTAGTGGGACTATCATTTGTTTTTCAACAGGACAATGACCCAACATACCTCCAGGCTGTGTAAGAGCTATTTGACCAAGAAGGAGAGTGATGGAGTGCTGCATCAGATGACCTGGCCTCCACAATCACCTGACCTCCACCCAATTTAGATGGTTTGGGATGAGTTGAACCACAGAGTGAAGAAAAAGCAGCAAACAAGTGCCCAACATATGTGGAACTCCTTCAAGACTGTTGGAAAAGCATTCCAGGTGAAGCTGGTTGAGAGAATGCCAAGAGTGTGCAAAGCTGTCATCAAGGCCAAGTATGGCTACTTTGAAGAATCTCAAATATTAAAAATATTTTGATTTGTTTAACACTTTTTTGGTTACTACATGATTACATATGTGTTATTCTACAATATTGAAAATAGTAAAAATAAAGAAAAACCCTTGAATGAGTAGGTGTCCAAACTTTTGACTGGTACTGTACATTACACATTTATGATTGCTTTGATTGGTTTGGAATTATTGGTTTGATGACTTCTATAGCTTGATTTGAAAAGGATCACCATCCTTGTTTATTGTGCTTTGTGTACTGCTGTATCGCTATGTGCGGGTGTATTGGTATGTCTAGTTATGATGGTGAAAGTGTTTCTCTGCTGTCACTGTAGCTGGCCTGTCCTTGGGGAGTGTACCTGCCTGCAGGTGTTTCAGGAGGAAGCAAGGTTACATTGAAGAACCACTGGGTGACCGATCTGTCATCTCTCTGAAGATTGAAACACCTGCTGGGCCTAGGGAGGGAAAAGAGATCTTCAGCCACACGCACAGGCACAAACACAGGCACATGCACACGTGCACACACACACACATACATACCGGTTACCTCTATTGTGATAATCCTCAACACTACAACTTCAGAGATATTCACGCAAGTGAAATGAAACAAAATGGCACCCGAAATACATACATAGTGAGATGATGTAGCATGCTGGGCCTGATGGGGTGGAAGCAGGGCACAGTGGAGGGAGGAAAGTAACCTCTGACCGCAGCCCGAGGCGGGAGGCTGTATTTCAGTCTCTTCGCTCTGTTTCCTCCATCCCTTCTCTCAGCACTTTCTGTCTGTCCATCACTGAAGGGCAGGACCTGACTCTGGAATAGCTTCCCTCCGTGTGCTACCTACTGTCCACAGAGGGTAAAGTGTGTCGTATGATGTATGCACATGCAGCCACACAGACAGGGCCCAAAGCACACCTAAACTACAGGAGCTCACACCTATATCCTCCAGCCTCACAAAACCAATACATTTCCCCTCCAGCCATATGAGCCATGACCTACCAACATCAACCAACAACCAAACAACAACACATCCATTCAGAGCCACTACCAAGAAGCATTGCCACAAAGTCATGCTGTTAATGTAGCTAGATATCAGGGTGAGACTTATGAATCACATGATTCCACAAATAGCTTTGAAGTTATTTACTTAGCACATACACTCCTAGAAAAAGGGTTGTAGCAACTGATAATGTAATAACTGCCAATAAGGTAATAGCTGCTAATAATGTAATAATGTTTGCATTTATAATGTAATAAATACTGATAATGCAATAAATTGCTGAACGCCTAACGTAATAAAGTTTTCTGTATAATGTAATCATTATTACATTATGCATTGATTATTAACCACATTATGAAGTGGGTAAAACCTTTTTCATGAATATTGTAATAAATGTTACCAATAATGTAATAACAACCCCAAAAAAACAGATTTATTTTATTTTTATGCATATCAAGTGTCATGCTTCAGTAATACACATACTGACTTTACCAGTAATATCAAGACTTTCAATTGACACAATTAACACCCCAATGCCCATCCACAAACCCTCCCCCAATATAATCAAACAAATGCTTCACCTCCTAAGTTGCTGTTTACTGTTACTGTTAAGAGACAATAGCCTTTGAAACAATTCAATTGTTATGAAAAATCTATTATTTAATCAAATATGTTTCAACACCTAACAATCACAGTTTTATTCATCAAATTTGGCACTATTTTAACTTGCGCTCAAATCTTTAATGAATGAACAAAAATCTTTAATGAACAAAAATAGTAATCTTATAAAACACTTAACCAAACTTTGTGCCACAATTCTTACAATTAACTAAAACGTTATCCATTTGGGGATTTGGAAAAAACTAAAATGAACTAAAACGTTATCCATTTGGGATTTTAACAATCACTTAATAATCAGGTATTCTATTTTATTTTCTATCTTTTATTCTTATAGCAGTGTATCAAATAAAATATACTTTTTAATGAACTGGGCTGGAAAAATACAAACATTAAATGATGTGCAAGAAAAAATATCCATTTGAGGTTTTCTGTTCACTTCTTCCAATAGTCCATTACTTTGTATTGACCAAAGGCTATGTGCCTGAACACAATCCAGGCCTTCATCCAAGACTTCATTAGGTTGTCCCACCCAGACATTAGTCTGGTTCCATCTCCACTCTGTAAGGCAAAGTAGCTTGGTCAATCCTGGAATAATGAGTTAAACTCCTGTTGAATATTTTTGTGATCATTATAATTTTGCTTATCACATGACTGCAAGGTGTGTCTTCAAATCAAATTGAGTTTAATTTTCTCTGATGACACTGAATGTTTTCATGGTCAGAATGGAAGTACAATAGTAACCCCCCCCCCCCCCACACACACACACACACACACACACACACATTGCAATTCTATTGTGCCCATGGATGCAAATGCAAAGTGTTCTTCAAGTGTGTGAGACTTAAAAGGACCCCCCCAGAGGAAGTTGCCGCCACTATTTCAACATTGTCCTAGAGAGGAAATGCACGTTTAGGTTCCACCTCCGAAGAATGACGAAGGCTACTTATACATATTCACAAATTGGGTGTGGAAATTTCCACGTGGTGTTGATAAACAAATAGGGCACTGACAGCTGTCTTGCTAACCTTATGTAGCTGGCTAATATTATATGTTGTTGCTGTTGTTTTTTAACTACACTGTATTCAAAAGATTAGCCAGCTGGCTATGGAGCTGGATTGATTTAGGGAAATCTTCTCCACAGATGGAAACCACTGGCTAATTTTTGACTTCGCCATCAATTATTATTTTCTACAAAGTTTTGGCATCGTTCTCAAATTGCGGCCGTGAATCTGTCATAGAAATAGTTAAAAATAAGATGAATCTCCGGTAATATGTATAACTATTGAAATATAGCTGATATCCGTTTTTCTACATTGTAATGGACACTGCAACCTTTGGTAGGTAGATCATGCACGCTGCAAATGACATGCAACTAACTATAAGTTCCTTGAATTTTCATTATCTGGATAGACACTTGTGGTTTCTAGCTAACATTACACCAATCAAAGCAGTGGAGCCTGAAGTGAAGCAAAACTTTAGAGGTCCAAACCATTCACCTTGGGAGGTCGGGGGGAGGGGGTTTGCAAAATGCTATCATATCACGCAATTATACCATTTATCAAATTATCAGATGTATATATTTTGAATACAGACTAGCTAAAAACAATTATGGAATTATGAGAATTTTCTGGGGGGAAAAAGTGGAGGTGCAAAAACATAAGTTTTTAATTTGCTCCACGGCTTTTTGGCTCATCTCAATCGCAAAGAGGAATATCTTTGCTGCTCTTTTTGACGAATAAACAATGCCACGCAGGTGGGTGGTAACATTCAAATAAAACCAAGCCCTGAAACAAAACGTAGGCTGAAAATAATTTATAGGAAAAGACAACAAATTCACACGGATTTGCACTAAGTGGGCAGTTAGGATTTGTCACTTAAAGCCCAAATATATCATACTAAAACAATAATGGCCATCATCTTTCAGCTCAAATATTTTTTTCTACTGGTGTTTAATATGCATGCCATTGAAGAAAGAGAGTGATTTTAGGTTGTTGTTACACTGTTGGTTTAAGTTATTACACTATTAATGAAAAAAAAACTATTTACCCACTTTATAATGTAGTAATCAACACATAATGTAATAATTATTACATTATGCGCAAAAGCTTTATTCAGAATATTTATTATAAATCAATTCAATCCGACCTCAGTAGATGGACTAATATCCGATTTTCTTTAACCGGCAGAATATCTATTGTTATAATATTTCCACGGCAGAATTTGTAGTTCAATGCTTCCCATGTCTCCCCCGTCTGGCTATTGAGATAAAATCCATAGTGCGGTTTCAAAATGGCAAGGTAAGCGATCCCAAATCAAATTTACGAACTTACAAAGAGATAAAGACGTAGTAGGACTATCTGTACCAAACTTTCAATTGTATTTCCAGGAGCTAGCATTTCGCCCCATGCTAAATTGGTTCAGACATCATTCTTCCACCGCCTGGCTGAGAATAGAAAGTAATATGGTGTCTCCTATTGCCCTGGAAGGGCTGGTCTTCACTGATATATCCATATAAACAATGTAAACTACGCTTTGGTCCTATTATTACTTACACAATCTCTATTTGGCGCAAAATTGAAAACAATGTTATTGGTAATCAAAATGGCACACCCATACTTCAATATTTCCTTTTGCCATCCTCACAATCTGGAGGATGGCCTTTTACATCCCCAAATGTTGCAAATGTGGAATCTGTACCTTTGCCGATATCATGGATAGTAATGGTTTGAGAACATTCCAAGATTTGAAATACACATACACATTACCAGGCAACTCCTTGCTGTCCTATGGAGTCCCGTGGGAAACCCAACTACCGAACCATCCAATGATGGGATTTATTAATAAATTCTCTGGGCTCCCAAAAGGACTAATCTTTATAATATATAAACAACTTTTCAAAAGCTCATATTCTGAGCTAGCCATTAAAAAAGTTTGGTCCACAGATCTAAGTGAATCTGAACAATCCTTAATTGACATTTTTGTGTGAAAAATATGACCTTGGCATCCAGTAATCTGAACCATCAACTTATACATGTTAAGTTTGTTCACAGACTGTATTTAATACCAAGGAACTGTTTTACAATGAAATGAGCCCCAACTCCCAACTCTTCACTGTGTCCCCTAAGTCAGGTAGGCACGTTCCTTCATATGTGTGAGTGCCCTGCATTTAAATGCTTCTAGGACACAGTTACAAAATTCATTTCGAAATGCATGAATGTAAATATTCAATGCTTTTCATCTAGTGCCTTCAGAAAGTATTCACACCCCTTTATTTTTTCCACATTTTACACGTGTTACATTTTACACGTGTTACAAAATGGGATTAAACTAAATACTCTGTAATGTCAAGTGGAAGAATTTTGTATTTATTTATGGAAAATAAAACACTAATATATCTTAATTACAATAGTATTCAACCCCATGAGTCAATACATGTTAGAATCACCTTTGGCAGCGATTACACTGAGTCTCTCTGAGTAAGTCTCTAAGAGCTTTGCACACCTGGATTGTACAATATTTGTCCATTATTCAACTTGGTTGTTGATCATTGCTAGACACCCATTTTCAAGTCTTGCAATAGATGTTCAAGCCAATTTAAATCAAAATTGTAATTAGGCCACAGGAACATTCAATGTTGTCTCCATAGTAGAGTGCATTTGGAAAGTTTTCAGACCCCTTGACATTTTCCACATTTTGTTATGTTACTAAACTAACATAACAAACTATACTATACTATACTATACTAAACTATACTATACTGTACTATACTAAAATTGATTAAATAGTTGTTTCCCCTCATCAATCTACACTCAATACCCCATAACGACAAAGCAAAAACAGGTTTTTATAATTTTTTGCAAATGTAATAAACCAAGAAAAACTGAAATATCACATATACAGTTTTCGGACCCTTTACTCAGTACTTTGGTGAAGCACCTTTGGCAACAATTACAGCCTCGAGTCTTCTTGGGTACATCTATATTTGCAGATCTTCTCAAACTCTGTCAGGTTGAATGGGGAGCGTTGCTACACAGCTATTTTCAGGTCTCTCCAGAGATGTTCGATTGGGTTCAAGTTCGGGCTCTGGCTGGGCCACTCAAGGACATTCAGAGACATGTGCCGAAGCCACTCCTGCGTCGTCTTGGCTGTGTGCTTCGGGTCGTTGTCCTGTTGGAAGGTGAATCTTCACCCCCCAGTCTAAGGTCCTGAGCACTCTGCAGCAGATTTTCATCAAGGATCTCTCTGTACTTTGCTCCGTTCATCTTTCCCTCGATCATGGCTAGTCTAACAGTCCCTGCCACTATAAAACATCCCCACAGCATGATGCTGCCACCACCATGCTTCACTGTAGGGATGGTGCCAGGTTTACTCCAGACGTGATGCATGGCATTCAGGCCAAAGAGTTCAATCTTGGTTTCATCAGACCAGAGAATCTTGTTTTTCATGGTTTGAGAGTCCTTTACATGCCTTTTGGCAAACTCCAAGAGGGCTGTCATGTGCCTTTTACTAAGGGGTGGCTTTTGTTTAGCCACTCTACCATAAAAGCCTGATTGGTGCAGAGATGGTTGTGCTTCTGGAAGGTTATCCCATCTCCACAGAGGAATTTTGGAGCTCTGACCATCGGGTTCTTGGTCACCTCCCTGACCAAGGCCCTTCTCCCCCGATTGCTCAGTTTGGCCAAGCGGCCAGCTCAAGGAAGAGTCTTGGTGGTTCCAAACTTCTTCCATTTAAGAATGATGGATGCCACTGTGTTCTTGGGGACCTTCAGTGCTTCAGAAATGTTTTGGTACCTTTCCCCAAATCTGTGCCACGACACAATCCTGTCTTGAAGCTCTACGGACAATTCCATCAACCTCATGGCTTGGTTTTTGCTCTGACATGCACTGTCAACTGTGGGACCTTTTCAAATCATGTCCAATCAGTTGAATTTACCACAGGTGGACTCCATTCAAGTATGTTCAAGTCTCATAAAAAAAGGCACTGAATACTTACGTAAATAAGGTATTTCTGTTTCTTATTTTTAGTACATTTTCATCTCTAAAAACCTGTCATTATGGGGTTTTGTGTATAGATTGATGAGGAAAAAATTTTATTTAATCCCTTTTAGATTAAGGCTGAAGCGTAACATAATGTGGAAAAAGTCAAGGAGTCTGAATACTTTCCAAATGCACTGTATATTTGGAATTGTGTTTTAGGTAATTGTCCTGCTGAAAGGTCTCCCAGTGTCTGTGTAAAGCAGACTGATCTACGTTTTCCTCTAGGATTTTGCCTTTGCTTAGCTCTATTCCGTTTATTTTTATTAACAAAAAAAACCTCTCTGGTCCTCGCCGATGACAAGCAAACCTATAACATGATGCAGCCACCACCATGCTTGAAAATATGAAGAGTGGTACTCAGTGATGTGTTGTTTTGGATTTGCCCTAAACATAACACTTTGTTTTCAGGACAAAAAGTTAATTTCTTTGCCACATTTTTTGCAGTGTTACTTTACTGCTTTATTGCAAACAGGATGCATGTTTTGGAATATTTTTATTCTGTAAAGGCTTCCTTCTTTTCACTCCTTCAATTAGGTGACTTTTTTGGAGTAACTACAATGTTGTTGATCCATCCTCAGTTATCTCCTATCACAGCCGTTAAACTCTGTAACTGATTTAAAATCGCTACTGGCCTCATGGTGAAATCCCTGACCGGTTTCCTATCTCTCCATCAACTTAGTTTGGAAGGGCGCCTGTATCTTTGTAGGTACTGGGTGCATTGATACACCATCCAAAGTGTAATTAATATCTGCAACATGCTCAAAGGGATATTCAATGTCTGCTTTTGTTTTTATCCATCTACAAAATAGGTGCCCTTCTTTGCGAACCATTGGATGGTCTTTGTGGTTGCATCTGTACTTGAAATTCACTGCTCGATTGAGGGACCTTACAGATAATTGTATGTGTGGGGTACAGAGATGGGGCAGTCATTTAAAAATCATGTTAAATACTATTATTGCACACAGAGTGAGTCCGTGCTGTATCCAAGCTGTATCACAACCGGTCATGATTGGGAGTCCCATAGGACGGTGCACAATTAGCCCAGCATTGTCCGGGGTTGGCCGCTGTAGGCCGTCATTGTAAATAAGAATTTGTTCTTAACTGACTTGCCAAGTTAAAGGTTAAATAAAAATGTAAATAAATTAAATGCAACTTATGTGACTTGTTAAGCACATTTTTATTCTTGAACTTATTGATTTTCATTTTAAATTAATTTGTAAACATTTCTAAAAACATAATTCTACTTTGACATTATGGGGGTATGGTGTGTAGGCCAGTGACACAAAATCTCAACTTAATACATTTTAAATTCAGGATGTAACAACAAAATATAGAAAAAAAGTCAAGGGGTGGCATGTGAATACTTTCTGTACTATGTTACTTAATGATGATAGCACCTTGAATCTCTCAATTAATCAGACACGTTTACTGCTAGCAGGCAGCACTGCTGCAAAAAAAGATGTTGGCTCTTAGATAGCAATCACCTGACTCTCTCAGAATTCAGCAGTGGATACAGTCCTGGTGGGGGGTGGTTGTATGGAGACATGTTGGGGGAATGGGATGGGATGGGAGGTTGGGGTGGAGGCTCAATTTTTGTTTCTTTTGCATGCTGGGTTTACTGTTACTTTTTGATTCTCTAATACGATCATAATGATCAATACTTTATATTTATGTACCTTTTTTAAATGTTTTTTATTTTGAGTGGCAGCCAACATTAAAATGCGAACTGAGTATGAGATTGTATACGTTTCTGTAGCCCCCAAAAGAAATAGAGATGTAGTTTAAAAAAATGTATGTATTATATTATTGGCAATGTATTACATTATCAGCATTTATTACATTATAAATGTAAAAGTTATTACATTATTATCAGTTATTACATTATCAGTTGCTACAAAGGTTAAAAAAAATGTACATGGAACCCAAAATGGTTATACCTGGAACCAAAAGGGTTCTACCTGGAACCAAAAAGGGTTCTTCAATGGGGACAGCCAAAGAACCCTTTTGGATTCGAGATAGCACCTTTTTCTAAGAGTGTACAGTTCCATTCCCTCCCATAACAGATGAGAGGAGATGACAGAAAATGTCCATACGAAAGTCATGAATTGAAAGTGTATTCATTAAAGCATACACTAAGATAGATATCTTTCTTATGATAACATATGATATAGCCTTTGATAATATTATACCTTTCGAGAGTTATTGCGTGTGATGGCGATAAATGGGTTATTATACTCTACATTTGATAGACTATGTACATGAAATGTTCAGTTATGTCACATACTAAGAATGGAAGGTAGTAAACCGAGAGAGAGTATGGAGAATCCTTCTATAACCTGCATTTCCACTATTCTAAGATCTTGGTGCTGTAACTCAAACCATTCACACTAATATAACTTAAACTCAAAATGGAAACAGAGTGCCCATTTATCAGACTAGTTATCTTTTCATTTCAGATGTATTCTGGAAGAGAGGAGAGGGGCATACATTCTTAATATGTTCAGTGATGTAGCTAGCTAGTATCCTGTTGGAAACATTTAATGGGGGACCCAGTGAAGATGCTAATAGCTGGCTACTGTGTCTATATTGTGGTTCTTTCCTTAATGCCTCTCAGTCAAAGTGAAGATTCAAGCAGCAGGGAAAGCAATTAAATATCCAGTGGAAAATAAACGTCCCCTCTTGTGACTATTTGCATATCACTTACTTGACTATACTGCAAAGATATATCTCTCTCTTAAAGTACCACGGAAATCTCTCAGATACATGTTGCACTTGCCACCCAATTCCCGAAAGAGGGAATCAATTCTTTTGTTTTTCGAGTTAAGCCATTGTATCAAATCATTGGGTAAAGGTAAAAGCAGTCTTTTTAACACGGTTAGGGAACAATAACTGCTTCTCCGGTGCTATTGTCTGTTACATCTGAATTCCTCCTGTTATTGAGATCTGTGGCTGCTGAAGAGAGGCCAGAGGCAGAGAGAAAGAGCGGTGGTAGGTAGAGAAGGCCATTGTCTGAGCTCCAAACTTCCATTAAAACTTACAGTTGAAATGGATGTCCTCAAGCTTCTCAATAGGAGATTTTGCATATACAAGTAAGTTTAAAATCCTTCATTTAAATGACATTTCTTATGAAAGGAATCATCATATCCTGGAGTGATTCACTTCTGTCATGAAGAAGAAGTCAGTAACATGAGGCTCTGGGTTTGTACTGAGGACGTGAGATGAGAAAGTGCAATAGTGCCCCCTGTGTGTATTTTGCGGTACTGCTTCATGCATCGTCAATATGACTCAATGGTGGTTTATGATTAATGCAATACCCTTACTATTTATGCAATATCCACTGAGGAATACATATGTACTGCGGGAGAGAGAGCACTACAGGCCTATCTGGGCATTGTCTCTGTTCTGTGACCTTGTCTGTGATAAGATAGTTAGTCTGGCCCCAATATGACTACAGCAAGCTGGACTTGCCTACTCCAATATTCTAAGAGTCTGTGTGTAAACTGTGTACCATCTGGCCAGTAAGACTAGTGGGTAATTGGGCATCCAGCAGCAACACAATGTATCACTTTGACTTCAAGTGTGGTCTCCATGGGCAAACCTCAACTCACAACCCCTTACTAGTTCACCTGTGACAGCTTGGATAGATAGACACAGTTCAGTGTTGTTCATTTGTAATAGACATAACCTGAAGTGCACACTGAAACATAAGCCTCTAGGGTAAAGTCCTATTCCTCTAATAAGCAGCAACAGCATTGCTTTCTGTAAACATGTCAGCAGCATGGGTGCTTGGTGTAGAGGTTGTGACAACACTGCTGGAGGTAATGTCTTACGTCCGTGAAGATGCTCAGTGGGGGGGGCCTACCTCTTGGTATATTTGCACCAACAGACACCGCAGTGAGAACATGCATGTTTAGTATTTGTATGTGATCGCTGCGGAAATTGAACCCATAACCTTTGGCATTACTAACACCACCATCTTACCAACTAAACACACAGGACCATGGTGGTCGAGGTTTACATGGTGCTGGGCTTTAGTGTGAGAATGACAGAATGGAGATGGAATGTGTTTCAAGCTGCTGCTAACCTCTCTAACCTCTCCCTTGGTGACCCTGATGCCCCCCTGCTTCGCTACCAGACAGGGGTAAATTGATTCACAACAGCCTAAGAGGTGTCATTATAGATTACCATCGATGTTGAACAGTTCATGTTGTTGATGTTAGCTCAATCTGGGAAAAGGGGATAAAAGTTAAGGGAGGAGGGAGGGGGGGGGGGTCGATCGGGAAAGGGTGGTTCTACTGTCTCAGAGGTTGAGGCTATTTTCTGACGGCAGACTCAACGAGGTAGAACCTGACATAGCACCTGTCATACCAGGAGACAATTGTGGCATACTTAAGGGGCGATCAGCCTTACACTTTTGGCAGTTGATAGTACCCTGTTATAACCCTGTTATGACAGGTTATAATCCTTTTAAAACCCTGTTATGAAGCCTACCATGCTTCATATCCCCCCATAAATTGTGTATCATCATCATAGCTATAGCTTTGACTGACACACACATAGTGCCCGCCTACAGAGATCAACCACAATATTTTCTATGTATAGAATCACTATGCAGTAATGAGTTTTGCATCCACATGATTGAGAGTGGAACAGTTGGTGCGACAAATAATATTTTGTACAGACAAGATGTCATCCCTTCCTCTGGCAGTGTGTGTAAAAGCAAATTAAAGGATAAAGAAAAGCTCATCACTATAGGTCTTATCATGCTTGAGAGTTCTTACAGCGAGACACGCCAGCATCCCAGAAACAGGACTGACATACTCTCATTTAAGTGAGGTCCTGCGCCACTGCTTAAATGTCATTCAGCTCTTGGTTCTGTTTCAGCCCAGCATTTGGTCGGTCAGTGGGAGATAGTGTACAAAATAGCACCGGGATTCAAGCATTTAAATATTTAATCATTGTATTTCTCTCCGGTGCCCAATATGTTTCTGAAATAACATGTTTAAAACATGATTTTTTATAAATTATCACAGTAATTTATTGATATCCGGCTGTGCATCGAGGAGACCTATTTGTGTAACTATGAGCCACTCTCTCATAACCAAAACATTAAATACAGATGAATATTAGGACCTGCCAAGATAATACAGTTAATATATGTCTATATTATAAACAGAATGTCTATAAACCCACCATTATGCCATTGAATGTATTATATATTTTGACTAATAATATAAATGTTTATCCTGAGATATACTCACTAGTCTACCCTATCTGCCCCACAGACGAGAGGGGAAAACACACATTAAAAAACATTTAGAGAAAGAGGACAGCAAAGTCTAACTCCACTTCCCCTGGGACATGCATTCACTCTGTTTAGTTGGTTGGTTGATAAGTTGGACGTCTGTGTGATTGCTCCTTTGCTATACTGTAAGAGTGATTTCTAGTCTGATATACAGTCAGATATGTGCTGTATCATTGTGTCTAGTCCTTTGAAGACTCTGCATCACCTGAGACGTGTATTCAATCTGTTATAGGTTAGTTGATAAGTTGTTTGTTTAATCGTTCATTTTCTACCCACAAAAGTGATCAGATAATACAGGGACAGTAGGTGCGTTAGGTCCATTTGGAGTAATTTAATCACCTGAGACATGTATCCAATCTGTTATGTTGGTTGATGAGTTGTCTGTTTAATTGTTCATTTTCTACCCATGCAGTAAGAGTGATTACCAGTATGATACAGGTGCTCAGAGTGTGTTCTTCCAGGATAAGATGGATGTCTGGTCCATTTTGAGAACAGTTCATTTTTCATCTGCATATGATGCGACTATTCTGACTGTCCATCCATGCGTAATCCTCCTCACACACAAATAAATAACTTCCTACTTTGACAGGAAAACATTTGATGTGTCTTTGATGAAAAAGTAAAAAGTCAAATTTAGTTGGTATAAAAGGCATGGGTATGGTATGGGCCCTGATCAAAAGTAGTGCACTACATAGGGATTAGGGTTCCATTAGGGATGCATCCTGAGTCTGGCACAGGAAATTACATGTTCCTCCTCTCCCTCATTACAGCGTCAGCGACATCAGACGTAGGAAACCTGAATGTGTATCACGCTGCTAGCTTAATTACCCATCTTAATTAATGTGTCCTTTACTCTAAAGACATCTGGGCCAGAGTGACACTGAAATGAGAACTGTAAATTAAAATGCTGCTGCTATTCTATTCTCACCTAGCAAGGCTGTGGTGGGAAAGGACATTGGAGTGAAGTGTGGCCATGATATTTTATTCTGCATCATTATGATGAGTGATGCACACTGGACACTTTGACTAGATTGGTTTGAAATTAGAGGATTGTATTCAGCATGTAAATGCTGGGGCCTCCCGAGTTGCGCAGCGGTCTAAAGCACTGTATCGCAGTGCTAGAGGCATCACTACAGACCCGGGTTCGATCCCGGGCTGTATCACAACCAGCCGTGATCAGGAGTTCCATAGTGCGGCGTACAATTGGCCCAGCGTCGTCCGTGTTAGGGGAGAGTTTGGCCGGGGGGCTTTACTTGGCTCATCGCGCTCTAGCGACTCCTTGTGGTGGGCCATGCGCCTGCAGGCTGACCTCAGTCGTCAGTTGAACCGTGTTTCCTCCGACCCTTTGGCAGGTGTTAAGAAGCGTGGTTTGGCGGGTCATGTTTCGGAGGACGCATGACTCGACATTCGCCTCCCGAGACCATTGGGGAGAAAAAGGGGGTAAAAATATTAAATAATAAAGATAGAATGTAAATGGTGGATATAGGAAGATGTACTGTCATGATCAGTGGAATGACATGATTTTGACCTTATTGTCTGTAGGAACATGTCAAATTATATTTTCTTTCTTTTGTCAGGTCATAGGCCTGAAAGAAGAACTGTTCCTCCCTACCGTTAGCCTAAGCTCAAACGCTACATCCCAAACCGAGTACTCCGTTCTGCCACCTCTGATGTCTTGGCCCTCCCACCCAGCGTACTCCGTTCTGCCACCTCTGATGTCTTGGCCCTCCCACCCAGCGTACTCCGTTCTGCCACCTCTGATGTCTTGGCCCTCCCACCCAGCGTACTCCGTTCTGCCACCTCTGATGTCTTGGCCCTCCCACCCAGCGTACTCCGTTCTGCCACCTCTGATGTCTTGGCCCTCCCACCCAGCGTACTCCGTTCTGCCACCTCTGATGTCTTGGCCCTCCCACCCAGCGTACTCCGTTCTGCCACCTCTGATGTCTTGGCCCTCCTACCCAGCTTCCCCCTCAAGCTAGGACACTGACTTTGCTGATAGCTACTTTATTGAGGAAAAATTTACTTACTATGACTGAGATATGTGGCTGTCCCACCTAGCAGTGGCGAACCCCCCCTTCAGCGCCCCCCCACCACCATTCTGCACTAACTGTAATTTTTATTCAGACATTTAGAACACAGACAAATAATCATAACATTTAAAATTATATAAATATAAAAATATATTACAAAAATAAGACTCATAAATATCAAACAGAAGTACCAAAGACAAATAGAAACAAATGTGTTGATTTGGCACTCGAGCATCAATACATTACCCATCGCCCAACACTGTCAACCAAGAGTCAAGACTAAACCAACATGTTCCATCTCGGACTTCTGAGTGGGAGAACTTCCTAGGCAGTAGCCTGCCTAGCTCACAAACTAGAATCAGGGCACCCACTCCGACAAGGTTAATTGACCCACAGTCCCACGCAGTGACATGATATCATTGACGTGATATGCAAATGAGTGATAGAAAACCGATCGCGCAAATGTCACCATTCCAATTTTTTGGGTGCGGGCGCCCTGTGCCGCCTATACCTAAATCTGTCACCTAGCTATCTTAAGATGAATGCAGTGACTATGTCGCTCTGGATAAGAGTGTCTGCTAAATGACTAAAATGTTAAATGTAAATGGGTATGCATGGGGCTAATGTACGCCACACACTACACAGAGGCCTGGCAGTGGTAACAGATGAATAACTCCAATGCACTGGTTTCTTCCCATCCTCAGTAGGACCATATGCCTGTGATAGTGGAGAGCATGGCAGTATGTGAAGGGAGACATTTGAGAAAGATTATACGACAATGAATGGTTGCAGAGCTCTGACAGCATCCATGGTAATATGCCAACCAATCTAAACTTGTAAAGTGATGAAATATGTGCTTTGTTAGCTTGCCTCTTTACTTTGGTGTGTGTGCTCGTGTGTGTGCAGTGTTTGGTAGGTTACTTTCTAAATGTAATCCGTTACAGTTACCTGTCCAAAATGTTGGATTACCCAAACTCAGTAACGTAATCCGATTACTTTCCCTTAAAGAGGTGTAGGTTAACGTTTGTCATGAATCTTATTCTGGAGGCAGCTCTGCAGAGTGGGCATTGCCACAGTGGGCACTGCCACAAAGTCATAAAACCCTAACCTGCTAACCCTCAGAAATTTTTACAATACAGACAATTTTGACTTTGCAGCTGGCCCATCAAGCAGAAATCGCTGAGTTCTGCATCAAGGACAAAACTCATCCCAATAGACATCAACCTGGTTAAGAGGCATTAGAAGACAAAAAATGTATATACCAATTGAGGGACATATTGCAGGATAAATCAATGTTAGAGTTTACATAGCTGACCATAAATGGATGTTTTAATTTTAATTTATGGGTTGGTTATGTAGGCTTCTTCTAACCCATTACGTTCTACTACAGATAATATGATTAGATTAATCTTTACATAAAAATAAAAATGTCCGATTTCCAGTCATCCCAATTAATTTAATAACCCTTGATCTTCAAGAATAGGACTTGGAAATATAGATTAGCCAAATTGTTTTACCTGAGCATAACCTAAAAACTAAGGACTTACTTGCCTACTCTGTTGTTTATGATTTTGTTGACATGGAGGACTGATTGGGCTCATTGCTTCGAGTTGAGAAATAAATGCAGCTCTCGGAATGGCATGCTTTGAGCACTACCGAAAAGTGCTATTTGCATTTTAATCATTAATGCCATTATGCTACATTTGCTATAGGCCTTTTGTTTACATTTTGGTTGGTGACACTTTGATATCTTGATAATAGCTGTTTAAGTATCAAAAGTGATCGAGTGTGAGCATGTGTCCCTTAGGCCTATGGGCTTTTTGGTTTTATAAGCACAAATTAGATTGAGCAATAAAATCCCCTCTTGTGGACACTTAAATTAAACTTGTTTTTGACCGTATGGAGCACAATACCACGGGGGAGTTTAGAAGGTAGGAACTCGGTCAAACTTTTATTCCATAGGCTGGGATCCACACTATGCAGCTGTTGCAAGAGCGTATTTTTCACTGGCTGTCCGCTGGGGTGTATTCATTATGCTGGTTCTGTTGCAAAACATTTCATAGAGGGGAATTTCACTCTGGGGGAATCTGGGCTTGAGAGCCACTGGACATCTTTCAGCGATTCATTGCTAAATATATAAGTTGACACATTTTTTCCAGTCTCTGAAAACCTAGAACGTGTTTGGGCTGGTGCTTCGTGCTCTGGACACTAACATAATCCTTTGGGCAAAACTGAAAGAACTGACCAGACCGCACTGGGTTAAAGTGATTGATATCATCAACACGAATTCAACAATGGAGCATTTTCTATGTTCTATTAGCTATATGGTGACATTCAAACAGAATATAGTGAGGCGCATTCAAAACAAAGAGTTGGATTTAGCTAGAAGCTCAGCTACAGCCGATGCCAGCACCAAGAGGGCAGATGACAAATACGGTGGCTAGCTAAGTAAGTTATTTTTCCTGCAAGCCACCTTGCTAGCTAACTTTAGTTCATCTACTGAAACCCATATTGTGAATTCCTGGTTAACATACTACGTTCTGTTTGCTAATTTAAGTAACTAGGTAGCTAGATAATCTAGCTAAATTAGCTAAACAACTACAGGTAGCCATATCTATGACTATAAATAGAAGAGGTTTTATAATAGGAGATCTATTATATCTCCATTATAAAACATCTTCTTTTGTCATAGATATGGCTACATCTAACCACCTGTAACCCCATAACACAAACACTATCCAATCCATGTTTATGTCACGCTTAGTGTAAATGTAGTTATCTTAGCTATCACATTCATCATTGCTACCAACCAGTGGCGACCCATCATTCAGGGCCTGTTTTGCATATTATTTTGGCATTAATATGTGTCACATTTTAGTTTGCAAACAATGTAAAAAAAAAATATCATTGAGTTAATAAAGCTGCATCCAAACTTGGTCTCTTTTTTGCTTTCTTAAGGCAGCTCCAAAATGCAGGTGAATCAGGCTAGCTCGGAGCGTAGGGGTTGGTAATGTTCTCTAGTTGTGCCGTGATTGGCTCAGTGTTCTGTCACTCATGGGGACACTACGTCACTGCAAAATCTAAGGGTAGAGCTCGAAAACTCAAGCCCCTTGGGTGCTGGCATAGAGTTACATTAGAAGTGCCCATCCAAGAAGGCTCCGTCATTGGCCACAGATAAAATTATGTAAAATCACATTAAATCTACAGTAGCTTTGATTGGACGGATCATACCAACATCATACTTTCTAAATCTTAGCTAGAAAACTGGCAGTCATCATCATGAATCAAGTCGACAATCTAATGGCAAATTATTTTCAATCCTTGTCATATGAAGAGAAATAATGAAGAGATATTATAGATAAAACGTATTGTGCTCATCAGCCATTGGACATAAACATTACACAACAAGTTGGAAATCGCAAATTCAACAATGAGTGGTTTGGAAGGAATCAGTGGCTAACTGCAAGCATTGCAAAGTAATCACTAGCCTGCTATTCAGTGGAGTGGGTGTGTGGTCCCAAATCTGGGTTTAAGGGTCTCTTTTCCAAGTTTAAAAGGACAAACATTCAACATTGGCCATGCTGTCAATCCAGCATTATTTCTGCCATGCTCAAAACAACTGGAAAGTCAGAACTGGGAAATATGACTACAGTGCGTTCAAGACAACTGGGAACTCTGGGGGGAAAAAACTAGCTCCGACTGGGGAAAATATGTTTTTGACGGTCATCCAACTCGGAATTGCAAGTCAGGAACTTGGGCCTCGTATTTTACTTTTTTTTTGACAAAATGATCAACAACTTACATCCCTACATCAAACATGTCTAACAAAACAAAGGTATAAACAACCAAATACATATACATATATATACACATACAGTACCAGTCAAAAGTTTGGACACACTTACTCATCCAAGGCTTTTTCTCTATTTTTACTATTTTCTGCATTGTATAATCATGTAGTAACACAAAAAAAGTGTTAAACAAATCAAAATATATTAGATTTTAGATTCTTCAAAGTAGACACCCTTTGCCTTGATGGCAGCTTTGCACACTCTTGGCATTCTCTCAACCAGCTTCACTTGGAATGCTTTTCCGACAGTCTTGAAGGAGTTCCCACATATGCTGAGTACTTATTGGCTGCTTTTCCTTCACTCTGCGGACCAACTCATGCCAAACCATCTCATTTGGTTTGAGGTCGGGTGATTGTGGAGGCTAGGTCATCTGATGCAGCACTCCATCACTCTCCTTCTTGGTCAAATAGCCTTTACACAGCCTGGAGGTGTGTTGGGTCATTGTCCTGTTGAAAAACAAATGATAGTCCCACTAAGCGCAAACCAGATGGGAGGGCATATCGCTGCAGAATGCTGTGGTAGCCATGCTGGTTAAGTGTGCCTTGAATAGGGCCTCCCGGGTGGCGCAGTGGTCTAGAGCACTGCATCGCAGTGCTATGCTGCGCCACCAGAGTCTGGGTTCGCGCCCAGGCTCTGTCGCAGCCGGCCGCGACCGGGAGGTCCGTGGGGCGACGCACAATTGGCTTAGCGTCGTCCGGGTTAGGGAGGGTTTGGCCGGTAGGGATATCCTTGTCTCATCGCGCTCCAGCGACTCCTGTGGCGGGCCGGGCGCAGTGCGCGCTAACTGAGGGGGGCGGGTGCACGGTGTTTCCTCCGACACATTGGTGCGGCTGGCTTCCGGGTTGGAGGCGCGCTGTGTTAAGAAGCAGTGCGGCTTGGTTGGGTTGTGCTTCGGAGGACGCATGACTTTCGACCTTCGTCTCTCCCGAGCCCGTACGGGAGTTGTAGCGATGAGACAAGATAGTAATTACTAGCGATTGGATACCACGAAAATTGGGGAGAAAAGGGGATAAAATTTAAAAAAAATAAAATAAAAAAAAATAAAAAAAAGTGTGCCTTGAATTCTAAATAAATGACAGACAGTGTCACCAGCAAAGTACCCCCAAACCATCCCACCACCTCCTCCATGCTTCACGGAGATCATCCGTTCACCTACTCTGTGTCTCACAAAGACATGGCCAAAGACACTCATCAGACCAAAGGACAGATTTCCACCAGGCTAATGTCCATTGCTCGTGTTTCTTGGCCCAAGCAAGTCTCTTCTTCTTATTGGTGTCCTTTAGTAGTGGTTTCTTTGCAGCAATTTGACCATGAAGGCCTGATTCACGCAGTCTCCTCTGAACAGTTGATGTTGAGATGTCTGTTACTTGAACCCTGTGAAACATTTATTTGGGCTGCAATTTCTGAGGCTGGTAAATCTAATGATCTTATCCTCTGCAGCAGAGATAACTCTGGGTCTTCCTTTCCTGTGGTGGTCATCATGAGAGCCAGATTCATCATAGCGCTTGATGGTTATTGCGACTGCACTTGTTCTGCTTTGACTGACCTTCATGTCTTAAAGTAATGATGGACTGTCGTTTCTCTTTGCTTATTTGAGCTCTTTTTGACATAATATGGACTTGTTCTTTTATCAAATAGGGCTATCTTCAGTATACCACCCCTACCTTGTCACAAAACAACTGATTGGCTCAAACGCATCCAGAAGGAAAGAAATTTTCCTATTTAACTTTTATCAAGGCACACATTTTAATTGAAATGCATTCCAGGTGACTCCCTCATGAAGCTGGTTGAGAGAATGCCAAGACTGTGCAAAGCTGTCATCAAGGCAAAGGGTGGCTACTTTGAAGAATCTCAAAAATATTTTGATTTGTTTAACACTTTTTTGGTTACTACATGATTCCATTTTTGTTATTTCATCATACAATGTAGAAAATAGTAAAAATACAGAAAAACCCTTGAATGAGTAGGTGTGTCCAAACTTTTGACTGGTACTGTATATAAATAAAACAAAAAAATATTTACAAAGTAATTGTAAAACATTTTGAAATTCTTGCGCAATTGTATTCACTCAAAAAATTATAATGATTCAGGAAGATATTATTATTCACTGTGTATAATGTCTTAACAAGATTATTAAATTCAATCAAAAATATTTGTAATTTTGGTATAGAACTCTGGAAGTTTCTGGCAACAATAATAAAGTATAAAGTATTTGGCAACAAGAATAAAAAAATACACAATCATTTCAATGGTCTTGTTATTATTACAATAGTAACATATTAATATCCTTCATATAAAAAAACATGGGTAGTGTTCAAAAAGGTAAATAAGTATTCTGCAAGGTTTTTCCAAAAATCTATAATTAGAACAAGTGAGTCAGATTGTCACCTTTTTTCGCAGAAAACAAAGATATCAACAAATTGACAGCATAAAATTACATGGATATACAGTATCTTTTGTAGAATCTTAAAGTGCACTTCCTTCAATGTATTATGTATGCAATATTTGTAAGGCATCAACCAAGCTTTTTTCCAGACAATGTCAGGAATAAGCATGTTCCAGAAAAAAATTGGTTCCGTGAATGGAAAATGTGTCTTATGTATTTATTACAAGATTTTTCAAGTAAGCCCATGCCTTCCAAGTTGGGTTCTGGACAAGCTCTGTGATCATCACCAAAGCTAAGATGAGTTTTCATTAGTGTAGTTAGACCAGTGGGAAAGGCTTTGATCACAGAAATAAACTCTAAGTTATTGGAAACTCATTAAATGTTATAAATTGTTCATATGAAAGAATATTACCACTGTTGTCGAAAACATCAAGAACAAAGTCAATATTCCTCTCATGCCAGCTAGGGTAGACCAATTACTTATTCCTTACAATTATGTCTGAATTATTGCACAAAAGCTTTATGTGGGGAAAAGTTGTGCAGGAAACATATTTTCCAGGACATTAAAGCCTGTTGGTGAAACCTAGCCAATTTAGCGGGTAATCTTTCAAGAATATAATTACATTTCAGTAAAAATTGAAGACCTAACTTATTAAACACAATGTTTGGAATTAAATACCAATTGATATTGAAAGTGTTATTTACATCAACAAAATCCAACACTTCCAGGCCTCCGTCAGATATTTTATTTGAGAGGACTGACTTTATAAGGTTGTGAGAATAATTTTTCCAGATGAAGTCAAGAAAGGTCTTGTGGATCTCTTTACAGATAGAGGGATTTACAAATAAAGATAATGAGGGGTACACAAAGCGACAGTCCCTCTGCCTTGGACAGAAGCACTCTCCCAAGTATAGATAGATCCATTTGTAGCAAATTATTAAATATATTCTTGGTTCTTCTTAATGTTAGGAGAGAAATTCATATGCTGTCTGACTAATTGTTTTTTTGATAGATGTAGTCCTATTAACACAGTCCTTTACAGGAATATTTTACATTTCTTTATCATCAGAGTCATATAAGCATAAGATTTGACATTTAGAAATGTTCCTTTTTAATCCAGATGCAATAGAGAATGCAGTGATAGCATTAAGGGCATGGGTGACCTGGTCTTTGTTTTTTAAAGAGTAGTATCGTCAGCCAGTTGGGAAATTTAGATTTCTCTGTTAAAAATGGATAAGCCATGCAGATTTGCATTATTCAGAATATCTAAGGATTGAAGTTTCACTACCAAAATGAATAAAAAGTGCATAATTGGGCATCCCTGTCGTACACTTCTGTTGATACTGAATATTTTGGATGTATTAAGGTTTACTGTCACAGAACTATTTATATCTTTGTAAAACATGCGAATGACTTTGATAAAAATGTTCACAGAAACCAAAAAGTTTAAGAGGCCGAAAGAGAAATTCAGGTTCAATTGTGTCAAAGGCTTTACAGAAGTCCCAAAATAAAACAATTGTGTCAAAGGCTTTACAGAAGTCCCAAAATAAAACAATTGTGTCAAAGGCTTTACAGAAGTCCCAAAATAAAACAATTGTGTCAAAGGCTTTACAGAAGTCCCAAAATAAAACAATTGTGTCAAAGGCTTTACAGAAGTCCCAAAATAAAACAATTGTGTCAAAGGCTTTACAGAAGTCCCAAAATAAAACAATTGTGTCAAAGGCTTTACAGAAGTCCCAAAATAAAACAATTGTGTCAAAGGCTTTACAGAAGTCCCAAAATAAAACAATTGCATCTGAATAATCTAAAAGGTCCAAGACTAAACGAATGTTGGAATTTATGTGACGGCCCTTCATTAATCCTGTTTGAGTCTAATTTATGATGGCAGCTATTCCTTTCTTTAATATTTTGGCATAAACCAGAGCAATCAATTTGTAATCCATATTTAATAAAGTAATTGGTCTCCAATTATCAGGCTTCAGAATCAGTGAAATAAGGCCCTGTTTCATAGAGGAGACCATTTCACCATGTTCAATGCAATCTTGAAACATATTAAAAATAGCATATTCTAGTAACTCCCAAAACTGTCTATAGAATTCAACTGACAGGCCATATGGGCCAGGGGATTTCCCTTTTTTCATTGAATTCAGAGCCACTCTAATTTCTTCGATTGACACAGGTGAATTGCAAACTGAGTGGAAATTGTCCTCAATTACAGGGACATAATTCTGAATGTGGCAAATGTAGCTTTCACAACCATCTTCCTGAAATTGTGAGTTGTAAAGGTTTTCATAAAAGGAATTGACAAATGTTGATATTGTAATGGGATCTTTGCATAATACATCATTCATTTTGAGTGCCGTTATAGATTTTCTTTTGCAGTTTCTCTTTTCAAGTGCAAAGAAATAACTGGTGTCTTTCTCCTTCTTCAATCCATTTTGCTATTGATCTGACAAAGGCACCCTTTGCCAGATCTGTGTAAAACTGTTCTAATTCTAGTTTAAGTTTCTAAAGAAAGATAATCTGTCTTGTTCATCCATCTTTTTCTCTAAGGTGCTTCAGCTCTTTGCCACATTTACTGGCTACAACTCTGACTTAATATTTGAAGAATTTCCAACTACTTCCATGACCCAAGATCTTTTGTTGCAAAAATGTCTTTGGCTAACGATTTGACGTTTCCAATGAAAATAGGATATTTAAGAAGTGTGTTGTTTAATTTCCAATATCCTTGAATACCTTTCGATTTTTAGCAGCTTGTGAATTAATGGATATCGAATGATGATCAGAAAAGGGATCCAACTGATGATCTACATCTATAACAAATTGCAACAAAATCGGGGAAATTAGGAATGGATTAAGTTTTGATGGTCAAGATATAACCCTTTGCATCCGGATTGAAATAACGCCAGGCATCATCAACAGAGAGATCATTGCATAATGTTGTGATGATATTTCTATTTTGAGAGCTTTGAGAGGAAATAGATAAGCAGAGTCAGCAAGTGTTTCGTTAAAATCCCGAGAGAATTATTATTAGTATTTGTTGCATAAATCCTGTAATTTTCTGGTAAATTGGGCAAAAGGGTCTTATTTGGAGCATGTGAGTTATGTCCATACACATTACAGATGATGTTGATGTTGTCAAGTTGATGTTGTCAAGTTTAACAGTTACAAGGACCCATCTCCCATACTGTGAAGATGTGGATTCTAGAATGTCACCTTTAAACTTGTGGATAAGCGTCAAAACACCAGCAGAATGGTTTAATCCATGATTGAGATAGGCCCTGTCTCCCCACTGTGACTTCCAAAATGTCAAGTCACTTTCACACAAATTAGTTTCCAGGAGGACAAAATCTGCGTTACTGCGTTAACAATATACAAATAAGGCTTTCTTTTTTGTAAGATCTCTCAAACCCGTAGCATTCAGCGAGTTGTAATCAAACTCCTGCATAAAAAAGAAAGACACAAACTAGACAGATGTAGTAATGTGAACTATAAAACAAACGGTAAATCTTGAGATGGTTACTCCGACAGAAAACTACGCTCAGCTGAGGTAGCGGTGGTTAACAGTATAACAAATCCTTTCTTTTCTTTTTTTGGTTGGCAAGTGTTCATAAATTGTAGTTCGAACGACACATTTACTCGTGGCAGTACAGTAAACCTACTCTTGGCAGTACTCACAGTTCAAGTGTGGTTCATGTAATGTCACCAGAGTTAACCAGTAATCTTTCATCCTTCTTTCTTCCCTTGAACCCAGCCTTCTTTACCTCTTGTCGAGCCTTCTTTATAAGTGGCCACAGTTCCTCCCTGGCAGTCTGATCCTGCGGTATCAGAGCCTCTGATGCGGAGCTTCTCATCCAGAAATGTATTCCCGTTGGCCATTTTCCAGATGATGTCCCTGTAGTGGCGCATAATGAAGCACAGTGTTACGTGGGTGTACTGGATGCGAAGTCAGGTGCAGGAGAGCAGAGTATAGTAACAAGCGCACTTTAATAACGTTCCACATATAAAGCACTAAAAACATACAATGTGCTCAAAAACCGGAACATAGAAAATAAAGCGCGTAACTAAACCACATAACATCCAAACAATTACACACAAAGACATGATGTGAAACAGAGGGCTAAATACATGTAGATGATTAGGGGGAATGAAAACCAGGTGTGTATGGAACAAGACAAGTGTCACGTTCCTGACCTGTTTTCTTTTGTCTTGTATTTATTTAGTTGGTCAGGGCGTGAGTTGGGTGGGTTTGTCTATGTGTGATTTTCTATGTTGGGATGTTTGTGTTCGGCCGGGTATGATTCTCAATCAGAGGCAGCTGTCAATCGTTGTCCCTGATTGAGAATCATACTTAGGCAGCCTGGGTTTCACGTGTGTTTTGTGGGTGTTTGTTCCTGTGTCAGTGTTTGTGCCACACAGGACTGTTTCGGTTTTGTCACGTTTGTTGGTTGTTTTTATATTTTGAAGTGTTTTGTTGACTTTCATTAAATAATGAACACTAACCACTCTGCGTTTTGGTCCTCTCCTTCTGTCAGCGAGGACAGCCGTTACAGAAACACCCACCACCAAAGGACCAAGCGGAGTGGAAAAGGGCAGCGACGGCAGCAGAGACAGACACAGGAATGGACATGGGAAGACGTCTTGGACGGCAAGGGTTGCTACACATGGGAGGAGATCCTGGCTGGAAAGGATCGCCTCCCATGGGAACAGCTGGAGGCAGCGAGGAGAGCAGAGGCAACCGGAGAGAGGAACCGGCGGTATGAAGGTACGCGGCTAGCACGGAAGCCCGAGAGTCAGACCCCAACATTTCTTGGGGGGGGGGGGGCACACGCGGAGTGTGGTAAAGCCGGGTAGGATACCTGAGCCAACTCCCCGTGCTTACCGTGGAGTGAGAGGGCGTCGTACTGGTCAGACACCGTGTTATGCGGTAAAGCGCACGGTGTCCCCAGTACGCGTGCTTAGTCCAGTGCGGGCTATTCCACCTTGCCGCACTGGCCGGGCTAGGTTGGGCATCGAGCCGGGTAAATGTAGCTTTCACAACCATCTTCCTGAAATTGTGAGTTGTAAAGGTTTTCATAAAAGGAATTGACAAATGTTGATATTGTAATGGGATCTTTGCATAATACATCATTCATTTTGAGTGCCGTTATAGATTTTCTTTTGCAGTTTCTCTTTTCAAGTGCAAAGAAATAACTGGTGTCTTTCTCCTTCTTCAATCCATTTTGCTATTGATCTGACAAAGGCACCCTTTGCCAGATCTGTGTAAAACTGTTCTAATTCTAGTTTAAGTTTCTAAAGAAAGATAATCTGTCTTGTTCATCCATCTTTTTCTCTAAGGTGCTTCAGCTCTTTGCCACATTTACTGGCTACAACTCTGACTTAATATTTGAAGAATTTCCAACTACTTCCATGACCCAAGATCTTTTGTTGCAAAAATGTCTTTGGCTAACGATTTGACGTTTCCAATGAAAATAGGATATTTAAGAAGTGTGTTGTTTAATTTCCAATATCCTTGAATACCTTTCGATTTTTAGCAGCTTGTGAATTAATGGATATCGAATGATGATCAGAAAAGGGATCCAACTGATGATCTACATCTATAACAAATTGCAACAAAATCGGGGAAATTAGGAATGGATTAAGTTTTGATGGTCAAGATATAACCCTTTGCATCCGGATTGAAATAACGCCAGGCATCATCAACAGAGAGATCATTGCATAATGTTGTGATGATATTTCTATTTTGAGAGCTTTGAGAGGAAATAGATAAGCAGAGTCAGCAAGTGTTTCGTTAAAATCCCGAGAGAATTATTATTAGTATTTGTTGCATAAATCCTGTAATTTTCTGGTAAATTGGGCAAAAGGGTCTTATTTGGAGCATGTGAGTTATGTCCATACACATTACAGATGATGTTGATGTTGTCAAGTTGATGTTGTCAAGTTTAACAGTTACAAGGACCCATCTCCCATACTGTGAAGATGTGGATTCTAGAATGTCACCTTTAAACTTGTGGATAAGCGTCAAAACACCAGCAGAATGGTTTAATCCATGATTGAGATAGGCCCTGTCTCCCCACTGTGACTTCCAAAATGTCAAGTCACTTTCACACAAATTAGTTTCCAGGAGGACAAAATCTGCGTTACTGCGTTAACAATATACAAATAAGGCTTTCTTTTTTGTAAGATCTCTCAAACCCGTAGCATTCAGCGAGTTGTAATCAAACTCCTGCATAAAAAAGAAAGACACAAACTAGACAGATGTAGTAATGTGAACTATAAAACAAACGGTAAATCTTGAGATGGTTACTCCGACAGAAAACTACGCTCAGCTGAGGTAGCGGTGGTTAACAGTATAACAAATCCTTTCTTTTCTTTTTTTGGTTGGCAAGTGTTCATAAATTGTAGTTCGAACGACACATTTACTCGTGGCAGTACAGTAAACCTACTCTTGGCAGTACTCACAGTTCAAGTGTGGTTCATGTAATGTCACCAGAGTTAACCAGTAATCTTTCATCCTTCTTTCTTCCCTTGAACCCAGCCTTCTTTACCTCTTGTCGAGCCTTCTTTATAAGTGGCCACAGTTCCTCCCTGGCAGTCTGATCCTGCGGTATCAGAGCCTCTGATGCGGAGCTTCTCATCCAGAAATGTATTCCCGTTGGCCATTTTCCAGATGATGTCCCTGTAGTGGCGCATAATGAAGCACAGTGTTACGTGGGTGTACTGGATGCGAAGTCAGGTGCAGGAGAGCAGAGTATAGTAACAAGCGCACTTTAATAACGTTCCACATATAAAGCACTAAAAACATACAATGTGCTCAAAAACCGGAACATAGAAAATAAAGCGCGTAACTAAACCACATAACATCCAAACAATTACACACAAAGACATGATGTGAAACAGAGGGCTAAATACATGTAGATGATTAGGGGGAATGAAAACCAGGTGTGTATGGAACAAGACAAGTGTCACGTTCCTGACCTGTTTTCTTTTGTCTTGTATTTATTTAGTTGGTCAGGGCGTGAGTTGGGTGGGTTTGTCTATGTGTGATTTTCTATGTTGGGATGTTTGTGTTCGGCCGGGTATGATTCTCAATCAGAGGCAGCTGTCAATCGTTGTCCCTGATTGAGAATCATACTTAGGCAGCCTGGGTTTCACGTGTGTTTTGTGGGTGTTTGTTCCTGTGTCAGTGTTTGTGCCACACAGGACTGTTTCGGTTTTGTCACGTTTGTTGGTTGTTTTTATATTTTGAAGTGTTTTGTTGACTTTCATTAAATAATGAACACTAACCACTCTGCGTTTTGGTCCTCTCCTTCTGTCAGCGAGGACAGCCGTTACAGAAACACCCACCACCAAAGGACCAAGCGGAGTGGAAAAGGGCAGCGACGGCAGCAGAGACAGACACAGGAATGGACATGGGAAGACGTCTTGGACGGCAAGGGTTGCTACACATGGGAGGAGATCCTGGCTGGAAAGGATCGCCTCCCATGGGAACAGCTGGAGGCAGCGAGGAGAGCAGAGGCAACCGGAGAGAGGAACCGGCGGTATGAAGGTACGCGGCTAGCACGGAAGCCCGAGAGTCAGACCCCAACATTTCTTGGGGGGGGGGGGGCACACGCGGAGTGTGGTAAAGCCGGGTAGGATACCTGAGCCAACTCCCCGTGCTTACCGTGGAGTGAGAGGGCGTCGTACTGGTCAGACACCGTGTTATGCGGTAAAGCGCACGGTGTCCCCAGTACGCGTGCTTAGTCCAGTGCGGGCTATTCCACCTTGCCGCACTGGCCGGGCTAGGTTGGGCATCGAGCCGGGTGTCATGTACGCAGGCCCGAGGAGACGCACTGGAGGCCAGATGCGTTGGGCCGGCGTACATGACACCAGCCTTACAAATGGTGTCCCAGGTTCGCCAGCATAGCCCAGTGCGGGCTATTCCACCTCGCCGCACTGGCAGGGCTACGGGGGCCATTCAACCAGGTAAGGTTGGGTGGGCTCGGTGCTCAAGAGCACGTGTCCTCCTTCACGGTCCGGTTTTTCCGGTGCCACCTCCACGTACCAGTCCTCCGGTGGCAGTCCCCCGCACCAGGCTGTCTCTCCGTCTTCTCTATCCAGTTGCTCCCACCTGTCCAGCGCTGTCAGAGCCTTCCTCCTCTCCAGCGCAGCCAGTGTCTGAGCTGCCTGCCTGCCCAGCGCTGTCTGAACTGTCTGCCTGCCCAGCGCTGTCTGAACTGTCTGCCTGCCCAGCGCTGTCTGAGCTGCCCAGCGCTGTCTGAGCCGCCTGCCTGCCCAGCGCTGTCTGAGCCGCCTGCCTGCCCAGCGCTGTCTGAGCCGCCTGCCTGCCCAGCGCTGTCTGAGCTGCCTGCCTGCCCAGCGCTGTCTGAGCTGCCTGCCTGCCCAGCGCTGTCTGAGCTGCCTGCCTGCCCAGCGCTGTCTGAGCTGCCTGCCTGCCCAGCGCTGTCCGTCTGTCCCGAGCCGTCAGAGCTGCCCGTCTGTCCCGAGCCGTCAGAGCTGCCCGTCTGTCCCGAGCCGTCAGAGCTGCCCGTCTGTCCCGAGCCGTCAGAGCTGCCCGTCTGTCCCGAGCCGTCAGAGCCGCCCGCCAGACAGGAACAGCCAGAGCCGTCCGCCAGACAGGATCCGCCAGAGCCGTCCGCCAAACAGGATCCGCCAGAGCCGTCCGCCAAACAGGATCCGCCAGAGCCGTCCGCCAGACAGGATCCGCCAGAGCCGTCCGCCAGACAGGATCCGCCAGAGCCGTCCGCCAGACAGGATCCGCCAGAGCCGTCCGCCAGACAGGACCAGCCAGAGCCGTCCAGCCAGGATCCGCCAGAGCCGTCCAGCCAGGATCCGCCAGAGCCGTCCAACCAGGATCCGCCAGAGCCGTCCAGCCAGGATCCGCCAGAGCCGTCCAGCCAGGATCCGCCAGAGCCGTCCAGCCAGGATCCGCCAGAGCCGTCCAGCCAGGATCCGCCAGAGCCGTCCAGCCAGGATCCGCCAGAGCCGTCCAGCCAGGATCCGCCAGAGCCGGCCAGCCAGGATCCGCCAGAGCCAGCCAGCCAGGATCCGTCCCTCAATCCGGTGCTGCCCCTCAGTCCGGTGCTGCCCCTCAGTCCGGTGCTGCCCCTTAGTCCGGTGGGTTGGGTGGGTTTGTCTATGTGTGATTTTCTATGTTGGGATGTTTGTGTTCGGCCGGGTATGATTCTCAATCAGAGGCAGCTGTCAATCGTTGTCCTTGATTGAGAATCATACTTAGGCAGCCTGGGTTTCACGTGTGTTTTGTGGGTGTTTGTTCCTGTGTCAGTGTTTGTGCCACACAGGACTGTTTCGGTTTTGTCACGTTTGTTGGTTGTTTTGTATTTTGAAGTGTTTTGTTGACTTTCATTAAATAATGAACACTAACCACTCTGCGTTTTGGTCCTCTCCTTCTGTCAGCGAGGACAGCCGTTACAACAAGACATATGAAAAAGGGAGCGGCGATGGCTAGAAAGCCGGTGACGTCGATCGCAGAACGCCACCCGAACAAGGAGAGGAGCCGACTTCGGCGGAAGTTGTGACACACATGATGACATTGCGAGGGGTCCATCAGATCTTCATTTCCCAAGTCGATGTACCACGTCGATAACGTCTCTTAGCTTGTCTTTGATGCACGGAGCCACCTTTCCTAGGATATTGATGACGGCTTCCCTAATGTCCTCTCCCTCTACCTCTCTTACACCTTGGATTTTCAGATTCCACCTTTGAGAGTACCGTTGAAGTTCAGCTACATTCTCATAAAGCTCATTATTTTGGGATTGCAGTTTCTTCAGCTCGTTCTCTAGGAACATTATATTTTCCTTGTTCTCACTCACAACCGTGTGAAGCTGACGGACAGTCTCGGACAAATTATCGATCTGTTTCTTCCGTTGCCCGCTCTATGATGGACACTTTGGAGAACGTGGCGTCTTGTTTAGTAGTCAGGTGCTGGATTGCAGAGAGAAGTTCAGACATGGAAATGTCCTCTTTCACACGAGGTTGCAAGGATCTCGTCCTGGTCCGTCTTGTTCTTTCTGTTGCTTGAGCTTGCGGCATCTTGTTTATCCATGCTGCTCTGGATCTTGTCATAGCTAGCTAGCATGCCTGCTGTCTTCTGTGAGGCTTGGATATTCCGTTTTCTATTGTCTTTCTGTCGAGTTCTTCCCATTCAACTTGACAAAAACAAACTCTAAACTTGCCAACTGTAGCTTAAACAAGTTATTGTTAGTATTAGCTTTCAATGTAGCAAGAAACTAGACTGTTAACCACCTAACCCGCAAAGTTTATTGAACAAGCGAGAAAACACTCCCTCACACAGCGACACCATCTTGGCCTCCTCGGGCCTCTTTCACGAGGTCCAACCTGAAGATCACTGACGTCATCATGATTAAAGCTTCTTTTTTTTCCCAAGTTCCCAGTTGTCTTGAAAGCACCGTAAATCCAGAGAATGCCAGACTTTGACCATGAAGGACCGCCGCGCCACCTTCCTGTTCAAGTGAGCACAACAGGGTGATTCCAAAATCGTCTTGTGTGCTGCTGCATAAATTTTGTAATATGCCAGTGAGATATGTATACTGTAGCTAAGAAAGTAATAAGTGTATGTTGTGAAGTAAGCTGTTAGCTGTTGGTGGTGCACATGTAGCCTATAGCCTGTTTTAGAGAAGTACATGTACATTAATCATTGAATATTGTCCGCTTAATGCCCCTTTTATTTATCCTACGGTTCTGACTTGGTGTACAGGGAAAATACTGTAAGAACGGCCCATATTCTGTCGCTGTACATTTCAGAAGTGCTGAACAAACAGTTATATTGACTACGTCCGTCCTAGCTCGCTCATTAATGTCTCAATCGGAATTACAGATTCCCTCTTATCCGCTTGTCGTCTACTTATGCCATAGTTTGTACATCTCAATTGTCAGTAGAAACCACATTTGTTTAAGAAAGTCAGCCATTTCAGCATATTTTCTTAAAGGCATTAACTGAGTCTGAATGAACTGTTTCGCTGATAGCCAGGTGTAGCAGAGGTCAGGTGTTGGGACTCTGCTGATGAGACAGCTTTATGTAGAAAAAAAACTATGGTATCACATCACTTCTCCGCTGTCGTCGAAATGGATTCCACATCAAGTCAGCCAGAAAATCCCTCTGATAATCTTTGGTCACCATAAGCATCATTTTTGATAGCCACAAGTCACTGGCAGCATCGGGGTAAATCTGTGGTAGGTAGAACGGTGAAATAACAAATGTTCATGCTTATTTGTAATTAGCACAGCCAGTCACAGAACATCACACGGGCATGACAACAAACGTTAGTGAAAAACATTTTCAAAAAAATCGTGCCCACAGAAGTTCTGAGATTACTGTGTTGTTCGTTCGAAGTAAACAACGCCATTATCCAAGTTTGTGGGCACGCCCCATCTACCTAGCAGGGCGGTGTCTGCATTCACTATGAATGCTGGACTTTGTGGTTCACTATGAGCAGCTGAATACAAAGGAAGTCGAAACTTCCCTATTCTACCAGTGAAATGAAAATGCACTCGTTCTAGCTCGTGGTTTGGATAATTTTGATGTTTATGACAAAAACAATGTTGTTAATGCTGTATACTGTAGTAATGACTATATTTCGTGGCACAGCCAGGGTAAAATTTCCCTTTAAACGTAAGCAATCTGAATAAATCTGTGGGGGACCTACCTGAATTTGCTGTTATCCCTTTGGTTCTTAAATTGTAAATGCTTTCCGTAACTAATACACCCTTGGCCAGAAAAACAATGATTGATAGTCAGCCTAAACTTCTTAAATTTGACCATTACTGGTTTAAAATACACATAGACCTACATTTGTGACCAGCCATCCACAACAACTACAATCAGTAAGGCGCAAATAGCTAAATGAGAGAGCAGCAGTGTGATTCACATCAATGCGCTGTAGCCTAGATATCAATAATCAACTTGGACTCTGGAGTAGACGTGACATTGGAAATTCAGGACACTCCAATTAGTATGATATGTTAAGTTTCGTGTGGTACGTATTTGTGGATGTCCATCATCCATTTCATATGATATGTTACAAATTACCGTACAATATGTTATAAATTGCAATTCGTACAACATGTTACGAATTTGCTAAACTTATTATATTTTATGATTTCCAATTTGTTGCGGCTAACTTTGGCTAGGTGGCTAACATTAGCTAGGCTAGGGGTTAGAGTTATTGGTTAAGGTTAGGAGTTAAGTTAAAGGGTTAAGATGAAAGGTCCTCTGTTTGGTGGATCTGCATGGTTTTGGTACCGGTTCTGACCGACGTTTTCACTAATAAATCAATCTGTGGACACTGTAGATCAAAATGGCTTGCATTGAGCGATAGCCCTGGTTCCCACGGACACAGCAGTATATTTTCTGAGCATGTGTGATGTAGGATGCTTGTTCGTTTTGTTTGGTGAGTTTCTATTCATTAAAAGATGTGGAACTCTACGCACACTGCGCCTTGGTCCAATCATTATAACGATCGTGACAGAAGATCCCACCAAAAACGGACCAAGCAGCGTGGCCAGGAGGAGTGGACATGGGAGGACATCCTGGATGGAGAAGGACCCTGGACGTAGGCTATCGCCGTCCAAGGGAGCAGATGGAGGCAGCGAGAGAGGAACGGCAACGATACGAGGAGTTAAGTCAACAACGGAAGCCCGAGAGGCAGCTCCAAAAAATTATTGGGGCGGGGGGCACACGGGAAGATTGACAGAGTCAGGGTTTAGACCTGAGCCAACTCCCCGTGCTTCCCGTGGGGAGCGTGTGACCGGTCAGGCACCGTGTTATGCGGCCCGGTGCTTTCTGTGCCAGCTCCTCGCACTTGCCGTGCGAAAGGGAGCATCCAGCCAGGACGGATTGTGCCGGCTCAGCGCTCCTGGTCTCCAGTACGCCTCCTCGGACCAGGATATCCTGCACCGGCTCTACGCGCTGTATCCGCAGTGCGCCTTCACAGCCCAGTACGTCCTGTGCCACTTCCCCTCACTCGCCCTGAGGTGCGTGTCATCAGCCCAATGCCACCTGTACCGGTCCCACGCATCAGGTCTCCAGTGCGCCTCCACAGTCCAGTACGTCCTGTGCCTCTTCCCCGCACTCGCCCTGAGGTGCGTGTCATCAGCCCGGTACCACCAGTGCCGGCACCACGCATCAGGCCTCCAGTGCGCCTCCACAGTCCAGAACTTCCGGCGACAGTTCCCAGTCCAGAGCTTCCGGCGACAGTTCCCAGTCCAAAGCTTCCGGCGACAGTTCCCAGTCCAGAGCTTCCGGCGACAGTTCCCAGTCCAGAGCTTCCGGCGACAGTTCCCAGTCCAGAGCTTCCGGCGACAGTTCCCAGTCCAGAGCTTCCGGCGACAGTTCCCAGTCCAGAGCTTCCGGCGACAGTTCCGAGTCCAGAGCTTCCGACGACGGCCCACGGTCCGGAACCTCCAACGACGGCCCACGGTCCGGAACCTCCAACGACGGCCCACGGTCCGGAACCTCCTGAGACGGTCTACGGCCCGGAACCTCCTGAGACGGTCTATGGTCTAGAGTCTCCAGCAACGGTCGGCGGTCCAGAGTCTCCAGCGACGGTCTGCGGTCCAGAGCCTTCAGCAGGGGTTCACGGTCCGGAGCTTCCGGCGACGATTCCCGCATCAGAGCCGCCATGGAGGATGGCGTATCTGCTAGCGGAGTGGGTACTTCGCCCCGCACCGGAGCCGCCCCCGGCGGTTGATGCCCACCCGGACCGTCCCCTATTGAGTCAGGTTTTGCGGTCTGAGTCCGCACCTTTGGGGTGGGTACTGTCACGCCCTGACCATAGAGAGCTGTTTATTCTCTATGTTGGTTGGGGCGTGATAGTGTCTAGGGTGGGTCATCTAGGTGAATTGTATTTCTATGGTGGCCGATATGGTTCCCAATCAGAGGCAGCTGTTTATCGTTGTCTCTGATTGGGGATCATATTTAGCCATTTAGCCATTTCCTCATTGTGCTTTGTGGGATCTTGTCTACAGATAATTGCCTGTGTGCACACCAGTAGCTTCATGTTTCGTTTGTGCTTGTTCGTTTGTTTGGTGAGTTTCTATTTATTAAAATATGTGGAACTCTACGCACGCTGCGCCTTGGTCCAATCATTATGACGATCGTGACATCAACCCCTTGCTATGAAGCCCCTGGTGCAACCGATTACCTTCAGAAGTCACATAATTAGTTAAATAAAGTCCACCTGTGTGCAATCTAAGTGTCACATGATCTCAGTAGATATACACCTGTTCTGAAAGGCCCCAGAGTCTGCAACACCACTAAGCAAGGGGCACCATCAAGCAAGCGGCACCATGAAGACCAAGGTGCTCTCCAAACAGGTCAGGGACAAAGTTGTGGAGAAGTACAGATCAGGGTTGGGTTATAAAAAAATATCAGAAACTTTGAACATCCCACAGAGCACCATTAAAAACATTATTAAAAAATTGAAAGAATATGGCACCACAACAAACCTGCCAAGAGCGGGCCGCCCACCAAAACTCATGGACCAAGCAAAGAGGGCATTAATCAGAGAGGGAACAAAGAGACCAAAGAGATAACCCTGTAGGAGCTGCAAAGCTCCACAGCGGAGATTGGAGTATCTGTCCATAGGACCACTTTAAGCCGTACACTCCACAGAGTTGGGCTTTACGGAAGAGTGTCCAGAAAAAAAGCCATTGCTTAAAGAAAAAAATAAGCAAACATGTTTGGTGTTCGCCAAAAGGCATGTGGGAGACTCCCCAAACATATGGAAGAAGGTACTCTGGTTAGATGAGACTAAAATTGAGCTTTTTGGCCATCAAGGTAAACGCTATGTCTGGCGCAAACCCAACACCTCTCATCACCCTGAGAACACCATCCCCACAGTGAAACATGGTGGTGGCAGCATCATTCTGTGGGGATGTTTGTCATCGGCAGGGACTGGGAAACTGGTCAGAATTGAAGGAATGATGGATGGCGCTAAATACAGGAAAATTATTTTGTAAAACCTGTTTCAGTCTTCCAGAGATTTGAGACTGTGACGGAGGTTCACCTTCCAGCAGGACAATGACCCTAAGCATACTGCTAAAGCAACACTCGAGTGGTTTAAGGGGAAACATTTAAATGTCTTGGAATGGCCTAGTCAAAGCCCGGACCTCAATCCAATTGAGAATCTGTGGTATGACTTAAAGATTGCTGTACACCAGTGGAGCCCATCCAACTTGAAGGAGCTGGAGCAGTTTTGCCTTGAAGAATGGGTAACAATCCCAGTGGCTAGATGTGCCAAGCTTATAGAGATGTACCCCAAGAGACTTGCAGCTGTAATTGCTGCAAAAGGTGGCTCTACAAAGTATTGACGTTGGGGGGATGAATAGTTATGCACGCTCAAGTTTTCATTTTTTTTGTCTTATTTCTTGTTTGTTTCAATCCCCAAAATAGTTTGCATCTTCAAAGTGGTAGGCATGTCTTGTAAATCAAATGATACAACCCCCCCAAAAATCTATTTTAATTCCAGGTTGTAAGGCAACAAAATAGGAAAAATGCCAATTGGGTGAATACTTTCGCAAGCCACTGTACAAACAGCATGATCACTTTGATCGTTGTTGCTATAATTCCTTCTCCCATCTTCATGCTCTCCTCCTCTCACCTTTTCCCTTCGCTTGTGGACTTCAATACGCAACACATCAGCTGTCAGTGACCAGGCAAAAAAATCTTTCCAAGCCAAACCCTCATATCATAATCACTTTGAATATCAATATCACAAAAAGGTCTCCCCCCCCAAAAAAAATTCACATTTCCTTTCTGAATTTAAAAGGAATCCTAGAAGAAATCATCTAGTAATCTGATTACAATATTTTTTTTGCTAGTAATGTACCTAACGAATTACACCATTGTGACATAGCTACGCAGCTCTGAAGCCTCATTCACATTACCCATAAGCACTTAGTTACGTTGTGCCGGATGTTATGCATTTCAATGGGGACGTCCACAATGGAGTGGAATCGCAAAATCCCCTTTAGTCCAGCCGGAGTCCGTGGAAGAACAGGAAGTTACCAAACCACAGACGAAGATGAAAATATGTGGTTTTCGTTGATGGCTTTATGGGATTTGATTTTATTTGGATCTCTTTTAGTCCCCATTTGGACTAATCTTCCAAGAGTCCTTAAACATTAAAATACAATTTATAATACAAAAACATTTTCACATATAACACACTATTACAAACATACATAATATACTAACATAATGACCCAATAAATACTCAATCTAAAAAATATTGATTCTTCATCTACTCTAGTCCCACAACATTTCTATGTATTATATTTAAATATTTTTAAAATAATGTTTAAATTTATATATTGAAAGGTTTCTGGTTTGCTCAGTTGATTTATTCAATTTCTTTATTGCTCTAAATCGAAATGTTATTTTGCCTATTTCTCTTTTCTGTCTGGACAACGCATAGATGGTGGACAATCTATTCCTAGTATTTACAGAATGTCTGTCTCTTACCAACTGAATACTGTTGTGAATAGAACTTGGCCGTTTTAAATGATTTATATTATGAAATAAAATAAGCATGTTTTTTCCAATTATCTTGTCGATTGATAACCAACCAAGAACATTGCACATGACTGCAACAGAATTACCATATCTCCACCTTAAAACAATCCTTGCTGCTTTGTTCTGTGCAATCTGCAGCCTCCTAACTTCACTTGATGATGCATTTTCCCAGACCACAGAACAGTTCACCTGACTCTCAATTTTTCCTGGTAAATATTTAGCTATCCTTCTGATTATGCATGCTGTTTTAATAATTGTTTTACATAGATTAGTTATTCGAGACGACCATAATAAGCAGTTGTCTAGCTGCACTCCCAATAGTTTGGTTTCTGCCACTTCTTCAATTTGTACTCCTCCCATACTTAATTGTATCTTTGGTTCATAACTTTGGTTTTCTTGGTGTTTAAAACAAGTTTGTTCTGGCAAACCCACTCCCTGATATTCTCCAAATCTCCTTGTAAAGCTTGCTGTACCTGTTGAACTGATTGTCTTGCTGCATAAATTGTAGTATAATCTGCAAATATAGTAGCTTGAGTTTCAGCTAAGGCATAGGGAAGGTCATTGGTATATATTCAATAAAGAAGGGGCCCAAGGCAGCTGCCCTGCAGTATTCCACAGTTTAACACATGAAGGGTAGAAAATGAACCATTGATATAGGTGGACTGTTTCCTGTCAGTTAGATATGACTGTACCCAATTCAATGCTACCTCCTTAAAACCATAATGATAGCTAGCAACTTGTAAACAATTACCCATTCCTATAAGCGAGTATTATGTTAATAGTAACAGCCAAAAGCGCACCTCCTCAAAATTCCCAACCAACACATCTCCGGTATGCATTCTCAATTAATTTGAATGTGTTGACAGTTGGAGAAATTGCTTGTGCTGCACTCAGAATTCAAACAGATGAAAGTCATCTGTCCAATATTCTAGAACACTGCTGTGTATTGAAAGGAATTTCAAAATGGCACAAGACACCCAGAGAAACCGTTTCTCTTATCAGAACTCTGCCACATGCAATGATTGTATTCTAGATTAATGTTTTCCAACAGAGTGATTCTCAAGACATATTTCACAATCCAATGGGTGTTTTTGTAGACAAGTAAAAGTCTTTACATAGACTTTTTTGAGACGTTTCAACTAAGATAATGTTTTTAAAGCCATGCTCTGGTAGAGTGTTCTGGAGGGCCTTCTCTACTGGGATTCGAGTCTCTTCTTCCTAAAAATGTTCCACCACAGAGCAGAGAGTGTTTTTAGAGCCAAACTGCACTACAAAGAGTATTTCCAGAGTCTCGCAGATTGCCTGGAGCCTGTGAAGGGTCTCTCCCCCTCAAAGAGATTGGAGAGTGGCAAAATCTCTTCGGAGTCTATGACTGGGAGTTACAAGGTTATGTGAAGGAAAGGCTGTCAAAAACACAGGATATGATGTAGCATGATCTGTGTGTTTGATGTGTGTCACAATGATCAGAAGTCATGTACGTGACAGACTCTCTCCTCTCCTAGAGAGAGAACAAGAGAACGAGATCGAGTGTTGGACAGACAGACAGGCAGACAGACAGGTTGGAATTATCATCATCCATCTGTCTGAAGCCTCCCTCTCTTCCATTTTCCCTCCATCATCACTGAAGCATGTGTCATCTCAGATGCAGAATTTTGTACTTTCAGCTCTCTTCCCCCCCCCCCTCTACCACATACTACCAACTTCACTCCCCCAATGCCTCCCTCCATCTACTCCTCTAGTTAATTGTACAGTCGCTTCCCCCATCTTTCCCCTTTCTCCATATCCACCTGTTTCCACTTGTAGAGATGCTATTCACACATTCATGATAAATGATACACCTCTACGTCGATTCAATCACGTCTGAAGATGATTCAATCTACTGTTACATTCAAAACTGGCCTCTGAAAGAGCATCCTGTGTCTCAAATGGCACCCTATTCCCTACATAGTGTGCTACTTTTGACGAGTCATTTATGGGCCCTGGTCAAAAGTAGTGCACTATATAGGAAATAGGGTGCTATTTGGGATGCAACCATGTCTCTCTGCCAGGTTTTATGAACCAGTACCTGAGGGAGTTGGGTCTCATGTTCCAACCACTATTTAATGAGTTCATTAAAACAATCCTTCACTCAGTTCTGATACATAGCTTCTATCACTGTCAACACTTTCAAAATATTCATGTTGGTGTATTTGTCGTGTAGACTAGAGGTTTGTAATGATGTATCTTCTAGTAAATGCACATACCTGCTTTTAGTCTGTTTAATTTTAATTAGTGTGGCAGATTTGATGTCCTTCACACAGGCACTGAAAGAGAACTGGTAAACACAGCGCCAGTTCCCGAATTCAGATTTCTTTTTTTTAAGTACAGAGCAGAACCAGCAGGTTACTTTCCTCCCCAAAGTTGGAGAGAACTGTGAGGCTTGTTTGAATGCATGCACTGCATCACCGCTGCCTGGCCCTATCCCGTATCTGCTACAAATAATATTTACTCAGTTATGATACACTGCTTTGAAAATACCCTCCATAAGTCACTCTTGGCAGCACGTAGTTGTTTGCAGTGAGAGTCTGAATGTAGTTTATCGCTCGACTCATCAGCAGGCGTCCACTCTCCACTTTGCAGCTGGCATGGGACTGTTGTTGTGTGTGAGTGTATCGGTCTGACTCGCTCTCTGGGGTTGGTGTCAAAAGCGTTACAATGTGTTCAAATTCAGATAAGCATTTCTCTGGTACGGTTTACAGACCGTGGATGTTTTGAATCAGGTTGAAGATTTGTGTTCTTTCACGTTTCCATTTCTCAGGGTTTTGGGCAAGATGGAGAACGAGACCAGAGCTTGCAAAGGGTGTATAAAGAGGCCTGGAAGCCAAAACATCACCCGAGAGAAAGTAGGTTCAGCCTAAGTATCTTTGCAAATAAATATTGTATCATACTAATAAATCAGAAAGACTCTTATCTTTGTCTTTAGATTCAGTCTTTATCTTATCAGTTAAAACCAGTCTACAAACCACCCGAAATAAACGAGAGCCCAGTGTGAAAGCATTCTTATGAACCATTTCCTTGGAATGTCTCATTTTGAATAGACATCCCACTGGGCACAGATGTCAATTCAACGTATATTCCACGTTGGTTCAACTTAACTTCATTGAAATGATGTGGAAACAACGTTGATTCAACCAGTGTTTGCTTGGTGGGAAGATCCAACTGCCATAGTGGCAGTGCACAGATAGAGCAGTTTTGCTCTACTATGAAGAAATTGCCCTTTTGATTGGTGCCGTTTTTTTTATTTGCTAATTACTTTCTATTTTATTTTTAGTCTGTTTCTCTTTTGCTAATGCAACAAATTGTCCATCGAATTGCCCATCCAACTACACTGAACAAATATGTAAACGCAACATGCAACAATTTCTAAGATTTTACTGAGTTACAGTTCATATAAGGAAATCAGGTAATTTAAATAAATAAATTAGGCCCTAATCTATGGATTTCGCATGACTGGGAATACAGATATGGATATGTTGGTCACAGATACCTTTAAAAACAATAGTAGGGCGTGGATCAGAAAACCAGTCAGTATCTGGTGTGACCACCGTTTCAAGCAGACCACCATAGTCCCTGTGCCTAAGAACACAAAGGCAACCTGCCTAAATGACTACAGACCCGTAGCACTCACATCTGTAGCCATGAAGTGCTTTGAAAGGTTGGTAATGGCTCATATCAACACTATTATCCCAGAAACCCTAGACCCACTTCAATTTGCATACCGCCCAAACAGATCCACAGATGATGCAATCTCTATTGCACTCCACACTGCCCTTTCCCACCTGGACAAAAGGAACACTTATGTGAGAATGCTATTCATTGACTACAGCTCAGCATTCAACACCATAGTGCCCTCAAAGCTCATCAATAAGCTAAGGACCCTGGGACTAAACACCTCCCTCTGCAACTGGATCCTGGACTTCCTGACGGGCCGCTCCCAGGTGGTGAGGGTAGGTAGCAACACATCTGCCACACTGATCCTCAACACTGGAGCTCCCCAGGGGTGCGTGCTCAGTCCCCTCCTGTACTCCCTGTTCACCCACGACTGCATGGCCTGGCATGACTCCAACACCATCATTAAGTTTGCAGACGACACAACAGTGGCAGGCCTGATCAACGACGAGACAGCCTATAGGGAGGAAGTCAGAGACCTGGCCGGGTGGTGCCAGAATAACAACCTATCCCTCAACGTAACCAAGACTAAGGAGATTATTGTGGACTACAGGAAAAGGAGGACCAAGCACACCCCCATTCTCATCGACAGGGCTGTAGTGGAGCAGGTTGAGAGCTTCAAGTTCCTTGGTGTCCAAACACACCAAGACAGTCGTGAAGAGGGCACGACAAAGCCTATTCCCCCTCAAGGGGAACTAAAAAGATTTGGCATGGGTCCGGAGGTCCTCAAAAGGTTCTACAGCTGCAACATCGAGAGCATCCTGACTGGTTGTATCACTGCCTGGTACAGCAATTGCTCGGCCTCTGACCGCAAGGCACTACAGAGGGTAGTGCGTATGGCCCAGTACATCACTGGGGGCTAAGCTGCCTGCCATCCAGGACCTCTACACCTGGCGGTGTGAGAGGAAGGCCCTAAAAATTGTCAAAGACCCCAGCCACCCCAGTCATAGACTGTTCTCTCTACTACCGCACGGCAAGCAGTACCGGAGTTCCAAGTCTAGGACAAAAAGGATTCTCAACAGTTTTTACCCCCAAGCCATAAGACTCCTGAACAGGTAATCAAATGGCTACCTGGACTATTTGCATTGTGTGCCCCCCTCCAACCCCTTTTTTTACGCTGCTGCTACTCTCTGTTTATCATACACTGCTCAAAAAAATAAAGGGAACACTTAAACAACACAATGTAACTCCAAGTCAATCACACTTCTGTGAAATCAAACTATCCACTTAGGAAGCAACACTGATTGACAATAAATTTCACATGCTGTTGTGCAAATGGAATAGACAAAAGGTGGAAATTATAGGCAATTAGTAAGACACCCCCAAAAAAGGAATGGTTCTGCAGGTGGTGACCACAGACCACTTCTCAGTTCCTATGCTTCCTGGCTGATGTTTTGGTCACTTTTGAATGCTGGCGGGGCTTTCACTCTAGTGGTAGCATGAGACGGAGTCTACAACCCACACAAGTGGCTCAGGTAGTGCAGTTCATCCAGGATGGCACATCAATGCAAGCTGTGGCAAGAAGGTTTGCTGTGTCTGTCAGCGTAGTGTCCAGAGCATGGAGGCGCTACCAGGAGACAGGCCAGTACATCAGGAGACGTGGAGGAGGCCGTAGGAGGGCAACAACCCAGCAGCAGGACCGCTACCTCCGCCTTTGTGCAAGGGGGAGCACTGCCAGAGCCCTGCAAAATGACCTCCAGCAGGCCACAAATGTGCATGTGTCTGCTCAAACGGTCAGAAACAGACTCCATGAGGGTGTTATGAGGGCCCGACGTCCACAGGTGGGGGTTGTGCTTACAGCCCAACACTGTGCAGGACGTTTGGCATTTGCCAGAGAACACCAAGATTGGCAAATTCGCCACTGGCGCCCTGTGCTCTTCACAGATGAAAGCAGGTTCACACTGAGCACATGAGCACATGTGACAGACGTGACAGAGTCTGGAGACGCCGTGGAGAACGTTCTGCTGCCTGCAACATCCTCCAGCATGACCGGTTTGGCGGTGGGTCAGTCATGGTGTGGGGTGGCATTTCTTTGTGGAGCCGCACAGCCCTCCATGTGCTCGCCAGAGGTAGCCTGACTGCCATTAGGTACCGAGATGAGATCCTCAGAGCCCTTGTGAGACCATATGCTGACACATGCACATTTGTGGCCTGCTGGAGGTCATTTTGCAGGGCTCTGGCAGTGCTCCCCCTTGCACAAAGGCGGAGGTAGCGGTCCTGCTGCTGGGTTGTTGCCCTCCTACGGCCTCCTCCACGTCTCCTGATGTACTGGCCTGTCTCCTGGTAGCGCCTCCATGCTCTGGACACTACGCTGACAGACACAACAAACCTTCTTGCCACAGCTCGCATTGATGTGCCATCCTGGATGAACTGCACTACCTGAGCCACTTGTGTGGGTTGTAGACTCCGTCTCATGCTACCACTAGAGTGAGAGCACCGCCAGCATTCAAAAGTGACCAAAACATCAGCCAGGAAGCATAGGAACTGAGAAGTGGTCTGTGGTCACCACCTGCAGAATCACTCCTTTATTGGGGGTGTCTTGCTAATTGCCTATAATTTCCACCTTTTGTCTATTCCATTTGCACAACAGCATGTGAAATTTATTGTCAATCAGTGTTGCTTCCTAAGTAGACAGTTTGATTTCACAGAAGTGTGATTGACTTGGAGTTACATTGTGTTGTTTAAGTGTTCCCTTTATTTTTTTGAGCAGTGTATATGCATAGTCACTTTAACTATACATTCATGTACATAATACCTCAATTGGGCCGACCAACCAGTGCTCCCGCACATTGGCTAACCGGGCTATCTGCATCGTGTCCCACCCACCACCCGCCAACCCCTCTTTTACGCTACTGCTACTCTCTGTTCATCATATATGCATAGTCACTTTAACCATATCTACATGTACATACTACCTCAATCAACCTGACTAACCGGTGTCTGTATGTAGCCTCGCTACTTTTATAGCCTCGCTACTGTATATAGCCTGTCTTTTTACTGTTGTTTTATTTCTTTACCTACCTATTGTTCACCTAATACCTTTTTTGCACTATTGGTTAGAGCCTGTAAGTAAGCATTTCACTGTAAGGTCTACACCTGTTGTATTCAGCGCACGTGACAAATAAACTTTGATTTGATTTGCCTAATGCAGCGCGACACTCCTCCTTCGCATAGAGTTGATCAGGCTGTTGATTGTGGCCTGTGTAATGTTGTCCCACTCCTCTTCAATGGCTTTGCGAAGTTGCTGGATATTGGCAGGAACTGGAACACACTGTCGTACAAGCCGACCCAGAGTATCCCAAACATGCTCAATGGGTGACATACAGTATCTGGTGAGTATGCAGGCCATGGAAGAACTGGGACATTTTCAGCTTCCAGGAATTGTGCACAGATCCTTGCAACATGGGGCCATGCATTATCATGCAGAAACATCAGGTGATAGCGGTGGATGAATTGTACAACAATGGACCTCAGGATCCCGTCACGGTTTCTCTGTGCATCAAATTGCCATCGATAACTGCCCATACCATAACCCCACCTCCACCATGGGTAACTTGTTCACAACGTTGACATCAGCAAACCACTTGCCCACATGACGCCATGTCTGCCGGGTACAGTTGAAACCGGGATTCATCAGTGCCAGTGGCCATCGAAGGTAAGCATTTGCCCACTGAAGTCGGTTACAACGCCGAACTGCAGTTAGGTCAAAACCCTGGTGAGGACGAAGAGCACGCAGATGAGCTTCCCTGAGAAGTCTTCTGACAGTTTGTGCAGGAATTCTTTGGTTGTGCAAACCCACAGCTTCAGCAACTGTCCGAGAAGCCGGTCTCAGCCGATCCCGCAGGTGAAGAAGCCGGATGTGCCAATTGCACGCTCCCTCAAAACTTGAGACATCTGTGGCATTTTGTTGAGACAAAACTGCACATTTTAGAGTGGTCTTTTATTGTCCCCAGCACAAGGTGCACCTATGTAATGATCATGCTGTTTAATCAGCTTCTTGATATGCCGCACCTGTCAGGTGGATGGATTATTTTGGCAAAGGAGAAATGCTCACTAACAGGGATGTAAACAGCACACAAAATGTGAGAGAAATAAGCTTTAGGAGGACTGGCTAATTGTAAGGCTGGAATGGAATGGATGCCATGGAGTCATACATGTGGTTACCATATCTTTGATGTGTTTGATACCGTTCCATTTATTCCATTCCAGTCTTTACAATAAGCACATCCTCCTCCCACCAGCCTCCACTGCCCAATACACGTGTAAATATTGGACTTTAAATTTTGCCTTCCTATAATATACTTAAACTAAGCCATTTACTTTATGTTCGTATTCTTCTATTTTATTATTTATTATTGTTGTTGCATTGTCGAGAAGGAACCTGCAAGTAAGCATTTCGTTGCATGAACTTTTAACTTTTTCCACATTTTGTTACATTATAGCCTTATTCTGAAATTGATTAAATATTTTTTTCCCTCATCAATCTACACACAAAACCCAAGAATGACAAAGCCAAAACAGGTATTATTTACTTATTTACATAAATATTCAGACCATTTGCTATGAGAATCGAAATTGAGCTCAGGTGCATCCTGTTTCCATTGATCATCCGTGAGACATTTCTACAACTTAATTGGAGTCCACCTGTGGTAAATTCAATTGATTTGGAAAGGCACACACCTGTTTATATAAGGTCCCACAGTTGACAGTGCATGTTAGAACAATAACCAAGCCATGAGGTCGAAGGAATTGTCCGTAGAGCTCCGAGACAGGATTGTGTCGAGGCACAGATCTGGGGAAGGGTACCAAAACATTTCTGCAGCATTGAAGGTCCCCAAGAACACAGTGGCCTCCATCATTCTTAAATGGAAGAAGTTTGGAACCACCAAGACTCTTCCTAGAGCTTACCGCCCGGCCAAACTGAGCAATCGGGGGAGAAGGGCCTTGGTCAGGGAGTTGACCAAGAACCCGTTGGTCACTCTGACAGAGTTCCTCTGTGGAGATGGGAGAACCTTCCAGAAGGACAACCATCTCTGCAGCACCCCACCAATCAGGCCTTTATGGTAGAGTGGCAAGACGGAAGCCCCTCCTCAGTAAAAGGCACATGACAGCCCGCTTGGATGTTTGCCAAAATAAACTTAAAGAACTCATAGACCATGAGAAACAAGATTCTCTGGTCTGATGAAATCAAGATTGAACTCTTTGGCCTGAATGCCAAGCGTCACGTCTGGAGGAAAGCTGGCACCATCCCTACAGTGAAGCATGGTGGTGGCAGCATCATGCTGTGGGGATGGTTTTCAGCTGCAAGGAATGGTAGACTAGTCAAGATCGAGGGAAAGATGAACGGAGCAAAGTATAGAGAGATCTTTGATGAAAACCTGCTCCAGAATGCTTAGGACCTAGTAGTGTCATACCCAAGAAGAGTCTAGGCTGTAATCGCTGCCAAAGGTGCTTCAACAAAGTACTGAGTAAAGGGTCTGAATAGTTATGTAATGTGATATTTCAGTTTTTTTTTTTTTATACATTTGCAAAAAGAATCTAAAAACCTGTTTTTGCTTTCTCATTGTGGGTATTGTGTGTAGATCGATGAAGGATAAAAACAATTTGATCAATTTTAAAATAAGGCTGTAACGTAACAAAATATGGAAAAAGTCAAGGGGTTTGAATACTTTCCGAATGCACTGTATACAATGTGTATTCCATAAATACGACTTATAAAACTTCAAACATGTTGCCTCACTTTTTTTATTGTTGTTTAGGGAGAGCTTTTTCACTTTGAACACCTGCTCCATTAAAGGTCTGTGCATGGCCCTGCACAGTGATGACTCATGTTCGTCATCTGCCTCACAACAGAGAGAGCGAGAGAGAGAGAGAGGACAAGTTGAAAATGTAAAGCCTCTAAGCCATCAAGAGTCCATAAAGCCATGATTAGTATGGGGCAATAAAGTCAAGGCTCTCAAGGTTTTGCGTCAGTGACTCAAAGAGTGCTCTAACTTTAGTGCTCTAACCTAACTGTTATTTAGTGCTCTAACCTAACTGTTATTTAGTGCTCTAACCTAACTGTTATTTAGTGCTCTAACCTAACTGTTATTTAGTGCTCTAACCTAACTGTTATTTAGTGCTCTAACCTAACTGTTATTCAATAGTAATTTGCTACTTTGTGCTCAAACTTCCGTTGGTTTCACTGTGTCACACCATTAATTCCATCCTCAGGCAGTTTTACCATCTCTGAGAGCTGCATGATGCACATCCAGCATTACTACATTAGACTGCTGTTTCTGCTCTTCACTGAGCATGTGCATTCCCCTCTGGAACTCAATTACTGTCATTAACCACGTTTCCATCCACAGTTTTTATGCGAGTAAAGTCATACCGTAAAAAAAACAATCATGAAAGTTGCGATGGAAACAGGAAGTTTCAGAACAATTTTATGTTCGCCCCTCCCCCCCCCCTAAAGCAACATTCTGCACTAACTGTCATTTTTATTCAGACATTTGGAACAACACTAATACATAATCATAACATTTAAAACTATATAAATATAAAAATACAAAAATAAGACTCATAAATATCAAAAAGTAGTAACAGAGACAAATAGAAACAAATTTGTGTTGATTTGGCACTCGAGCATCAATACATTACCCATCCCCCAAGAGTCAAGACTAAACCAATTTACCTTTGTGGTGTGGAGACTGGTTTTATATTATTCTTAACCATTTCGCACAAACTAGAAAAAGGCCCACGCGGTGACATGATATCATTGACGTGATGTGCAAATGAGCGATAGAAAACCGATCGCACAAATGTCACCATTCCGATATTTTTCGTGCAGGCGCCCTGTTCTGCCCCCGGCAATATGCCTCCCTGGGTGGCTGCCCATGTCGCCTATACCTAAATCCGTCACTGTCGATGCTTGACTGCCATTTGACTAATGAAAATATTCTCGCTCTTATTCATAATAATCTCATCATGTAGACTAGCCTACCCAGTACTCACACAGCCTGCCCGCAGAGTATCTGCTAGGTGTTTGCTAAAGTGCATGTGTCAAGACCAGAGTTTAGGATCATTTGCTATTAAATGACAAAACTATCGGTAGAGTTGAAAATAATTTTTATCCGCAACATGTCTAATTTGTTTAAAAAAACACCACTGGTGGAAAAATGCACATACTTACTTTATGCGGATTTTAGAATATTGGCATGAAAATCTGTCCCCAATCGGATGGAAACCTAGCTGCTGTAACAAACACCTTGTGTGTCTATGTTGGTCTATGTGCTAGTGCATCTGTGTTGGTCTATGTGCTAGTGCATCTGTGTTGGTCTATGTGCTAGTGCATCTGTGTTGGTCTATGTGCTAGTGCATCTGTGTTGGTCTATGTGCTAGTGCATCTGTGTTGGGCTATGTGCTAGTGCATCTGTGTTGGTCTATGTGCTAGTGCATCTGTGTTGGGCTATGTGCTAGTGCATCTGTGTTGGTTTATGTGCTAGTGCATCTGTGTTGGTCTATGTGCTAGTGCATCTGTGTTGGGCTATGTGCTAGTGCATCTGTGTTGGTCTATGTGCTAGTGCATCTGTGTTTGGCTATGTGCTAGTGCATCTGTGTTGGTCTATGTGCTAGTGCATCTGTGTTGGTCTATGTGCTAGTGCGTCTGTGTTGGTCTATGTGCTTGTGCGTCTATGTTGGGCTATGTGCTAGTGCATCTGTGTTGGTCTATGTGCTAGTGCATCTGTGTTGGTCTATGTGCTAGTGCATCTGTGTTGGTCTATGTGATGTGTGTCTATGTTGGGCTATGTGCTAGTGTGTCTGTGTGCGTGCATGTCCTTCTATCTAAACCAAGAAGAGCGATTACGTTTTCAGAAATACAATTATGTCAGACACTTCCATTAATCTGGTCCATTGAATTTGAAACATTCTATAATTCAGTTGAGTGAGAGAGAGAGAAAGAGACGGACAGAGTAAGTGATGGGAGAATGGATGATTGTAACGATCTTCTTCATCTGAGGAACAGGAAATATCGGACCAAAACGCAGCGTGGTAAGTGTCGATGTTAATTTATTATAACCGAACACGAAAATACAAAATAACAAAGTGAATGTAAGAAACGAAAATCGAAACAGTCCTGAAAGGTGAAACAACTACCCACAAACCACAGGTGGGAAAAAGGGCTACCTAAGTATGGTTCTCAATCAGAGACAGCGATAGACAGCTGCCTCTGATTGGGAACCATACCAGGCCAAACACATAGAAATAGAAAACATCGGGGAAAAAACATAGAATGCCCACCCAAACTCACGCCCTGACCAAACCAAAATAGAGACATAAAAAAGGAACTAAGGTCAGGGCGTGACATTGATCTTGAGGAGGAAAACTATGTCAGAGGATATGAGGAGAGAGGAGCTTTTTTCCTCAATCCTTTATACAATATTGATATTACAAAGTAAAGTACATTGAAAAAATGTAAGTTCCACCTGAACTATTGAAAAAGCTTGGTAGAACTGGATCAGTGACAGTAAATCTGTCACAGCAGTTTCACAAGATGCAGATCATGTCTGAGTTTTCATATAACAGATGCAGAATGAAACAAGCAGAGTTAAATCTGCAGTGGCAGCATGCTGCAGTGGTGCAAACTGTGTGTAGGCTATCTGTAATTACTTTGTGGCATAGTAGTGCAATAATGAATGAGGTTCAGGTGTCCTCTCCACTCAAAACCCAGTTACATCCTAATCAAAACAAACCCAGTGTGTACCACTTGCTTGGGGGTAACTTTGTTGGCTCCTGCCCTCCTGTCTGTGCTGATGTTGTCGTGAACAACATCTTCCAAAATCTGAATTATCCATTCATCTGCATGTTTTAATGCCCGACAACTAGCCTAGCGGGGACACGCTAACGCAAACAAGCCTCCCCTCTGTTTCAGCTGGTTTATTTGGAACAGGATGCGATACGGTATTAATCCCTGACACACACAAACACACATAGGGGGCCTGCACTGCAGCTGTGGAAATGAGTTATGTATTTTTTGAGGTGGAAGGAATCAAAACTCAGCTACAAATTAATTCCACACACAAATTAATGACTGTGAACAGGAGGGAAGCGGGGAGAGCACATTCTCTCACTCAGTGTCACTTTCCTTACCCTTCCCTTCCAAAACACACACATTTACACAATGTACATATATTTACACACACACACACACACACACACACACACACACACACACACACACACACACACACACACACACACACACACACACACACACACACACACACACACACACACACACACACACACACACACACACACACAGTCAAACACCTCCAGGGTCCCAGCTCTCCAGCAGTGATACTCATAAACTACTCTGTTAAGAGAGCTAACTGACAAGCAGTCCATCTCTCTCTTTCTCTCCATCCCTCCCGCCCTACATTTCTCCACCCCCCCTCCTCTGTTTTTTTTCTCCATCCTTCCCTCCATCTCCCTGTGATCTGTGGGCTGTAGAGACGGGAGGACTGGCTGCTCCATTTGCTAGTCTTCTCTCCCTCTCTCTCCCCTCCCTCAATCTATCTCTCCATCCCTCCTTCCAATCCGTGGGCTGTAGAGACTGTGGACTGGCCGCTCTGCTTGCTACAGGCTTCTCTCTCTCTCCCTTCCCTCAATCTCTCTCCATCCCTCCATCTCCCCTGTGATCTGTGATCTGTAGAGAGGACTGGCCACTCTGCTTGCTACAGGCCTCTCTCTGTACCCTCCTCATTAATGAGAATCACTTCTCTCCTTCCCACAATCCCCCAGGAGTTTATCTATAAGGGTACAATTCATCCTGCAGCTTGTTACTGGACAGCCAGGATCTTAAAGCTACAGTCTGGGATTTGGGGAACTGTTCAGGGGTCTTTTCAATTCTTGATATTTACCCATTGATTCTTAAAGAATATGACTTAGAAATTCCTCATGAGCTTAGCACAAGTGTATGTCTTTATCACAACCCAAAATATAAATTATTACTCCATTGTTTACAAACAGCAAGAATGTCAACAAACAACGTATACAATGTATAGCTTCAAAATATGATCAAAACTGCCTCTTGGATGTCATGAACTGTCCCTCATTGCACCTACAGCGCTGTATATGGATTTGAGAGATGTTATATTTCCCTAGCCCCATCCTTCAGATGTATACCAAAAAAAGTGTCAGGGAACCCATTTTGTTGTTTTTTTCGAATCTAGGACTGTAGCTTTAAAGAAGATCTTTTCACAAACCACCAAACAGAGCGCTCAGCTCAGAGCACCACACAGACTGACTGTTGTCCACAGGGCTCCAGTTGTTCATTTCAGCCCTTCGGAGGTGCTCTTAGAGTGGGTCAAACTCCATCTTAATGTCAACTGCACAGCAAAGCCATTGGAGAAGAAACATTTGACTGAGGATCAGCGACTGAGATTGATCGGGCTAAACTAGATAATCTAATCAACTAGCAACTCTCTCTTGATAAAACACACATGTTGTTGTGCTCCATTGCATCTCCAATGAGGACATGCATTTTGCCTTGCCTGTGAAAACAATAGTAGTTACAATAGGGATTATATTTATTACTACAGCATCACCTGCAGACCGTATTGAGTAGTAAAGCACAATTTATAGTAGAGCGGCTAGTAGTCACCCCGCTCCTCCGCTCTCTCCACTGGCTTCCAGTTGAAGCTCGCATCCGCTACAAGACCATGGTGCTTGCCTACGGAGCTGTGAGGGGAACGGCACCTCCGTACCTTCAGGCTCTGATCAGGCCCTACACCCAAACAAGGGCACTGCGTTCATCCACCTCTGGCCTGCTCGCCTCCCTACCTCTGAGGAAGTACAGCTCCCGCTCAGCCCAGTCAAAACTGTTCGCTGCTCTGGCACCCCAATGGTGGAACAAACTCCCCCACGACGCCAGGTCAGCGGAGTCAATCACCACCTTCCGGAAACACCTGAAACACCACCTCTTTAAGGAATACCTAGGATAGGATAAAGTAATCCTTCTAACCCCCCCCCCCCCCCTTAAAAGAGTTAGATGCACTATTGTAAAGTGGTTGTTCCACTGGATATCATAAGGTGAATGCACCAATTTGTAAGTCGCTCTGGATAAGAGCGTCTGCTAAATGACTTAAATGTAAATGTAAATGTAGTAGGCAGATTTTAGCGGAATTTCACCCACAGCTAGGGTAAGCCTGACTAATATTTGGTATGTGAACAAGGACAATCTCTCAGACAAAAATGTTCAACCATATTAAGCAGTAAAGCCCCAGTGATTAGTCCTATTTAGCGTGTGATTGAGTTATTTAGATTTTAAAAAGTAATAATGGTAAAGGAAGTCTCAAGTGGCGGTGCAGGAGGAGTGAGACAACATGATGGCTGTGAAGTGACAGAACGACCGCCACGGGAAAATGACCAGCAACATGAACTTCACAGTGCATGCAGAAACACGAAAGAGGATCATTCGCTCTAATTATCCTACAGTCTTTAACAGAGGAGCTACATTTCATTATCTACGCAACAATTCATTATCTACGCTACAACAGGCAGCACACTACTTTATATTACAACCCTCCTCCTCTGTCAGAGTCAGACCACCACATATGGTGACCTTTATCTTAAAAAGAGGGCATGAAGTACTGTACTGTGGCTAAAACATCACAGCAGCTCAAGAAGCCAGCAGATGTTTTGGACAGACATGTTCTCATTTCTAAAACATCACAGGGGCTTAAGAAGCCAGCAGATGTTTTGGACAGACATGTTCTCATTTCTAAAACATCACAGGGGCTTAAGAAGCCAGCAGATGTTTTGGACAGACATGTTCTCATTTCTAAAACATCACAGGGGCTCAAGAAGCCAGCAGATGTTTTGGACAGACATGTTCTCATTTATTACTCACAAGTTATTACTCTGTTATTTACTCCATTACTAGTCACAGTGACTTTCTCACAATTTATTACTCTGTCATTTACTTCGTTACTACGCAGTGACTTTCTCACAATTTATTAGAAAATGTGAAAAAGTTCATACATTTTTCAAACACCGACAGACGTGAAAAATAAATAACAAATATACATTTCACCTTTATTTAACCAGATAGGCCAGTTGAGAACAAGTTCTCATTTATAACTGCGACCTGGCCAAGATAAAGCAAAGCAGTGCGACACAAACAACACAGAGTTACACATGGGATAAACAAACATACAGTCAATAACGCAATAGAAAAATCTATATACAGTGTGTACAAATGTAGTAAGATTAGGGAGGTAAGGCAATAAATACGTCATAGAGGCAAAATAATTACAATTTAGCAATTAAACACTGGAGTGATAGATGTGCAGAAGATGAATGTACAAGTAGAACACGTATGATTCTTGGTGATGGAATTCCCCCTGTTTTAAATTCGGTTCATGCTGAATGTATATTAAAGTAGGAATATATTAAACAAACAGGGCTTAGGCCAAACAGTCACAGAACACTCTGCATCCACCTTTATTCTGTAGCAGTGGCACTACTTCTTTATGCAGTGCTACGAAAAGCAAAACACTCACAGCCCTGGCCAGACAACACACTCTGGATCCAAACATCTGCTGTTTGAATGTGGGGAGAGAAAGGGAGGAGCAAGACAGAGAGAGAGAACATCACATCAGAAATCAGCTCAATGTAATTGAAGAATCCATAGACTTTAACCACTTCTGGGAAAATTGGAAAACACTAAACAAACAACAAAACGAAGAATTATCTATCCAAAATGGAGAGGTATGGGTAAACCACTTCTCCAATCTTTTTGGCTCTATAATCAAGTTAATTTTTTATATAGCCCTTCGTACATCAGCTAATATCTCGAAGTGCTGTACAGAAACCCAGCCTAAAACGCCAAACAGCAAGCAATGCAGGTGTAGAAGCACGGCAAAGAACAAAGAACAAACAGCCAAAACATATACATGATCAAATACAAATCTTAGAATCAACTTTTAAAGACTACCAGAGCCCATTGGATTCTCCAATTACCTTGAATGTGTACTACAGGACAAAATAAAAACCCTCCAACCCAAAAAGGCCTGTGGTGTTGATGGTATCCTCAATGAAATTATAAAATATACAGACAACAAATTCCAATTGGATATACTAAAACTATTTATCATCAGCCTTAGCTCTGGCATCTTCCCCAATATTTGGAACCAAGGACTGATTACCCCAATCTACAAAAGTGGAGACAAATTTGACCCCAATAACTACCGTGGGATATGTGTCAACAGCAACCTTGGGAAAATCCTCTGCATTATCATTAACTGCAGACTCGTACATTTCCTCAGTGAAAACAATGTACTGAGCAAATGTCAAATTGGCTTTTTACCAAATTATCATACGACAGACCACGTATTCACCCTGCACACCCTAATTGACAAACAAACAAACTGAAACAAAGGCAAAGACAAAGTCTTCTCATGCTTTGTTGATTTCAAAAAAGTATTTGACTCAATTTGGCATGAGGATCTGCTATACAAATTGATGGAAAGTGGTGTTGGGGGAAAAACATACGACATTATAAAATCCATGTACACAAACAACCGGTGTGCGGTTAAAATAAGCAAAAAACATACACATTTCTTCCCACAGGGCAGTGGGATGAGACAGGGATGCAGCTTAAGCTCGACCCTCTTCAACATGTATATCAACAAATTGGCGAGGGCACTAGAACAGTCTGCAGCACCCAACCTCACCCTACTAGAATCTTAAGTCAAATGTCTACTGTTTGCTGATGATCTGGTGCTTCTGTGACCAACCAAGGAGGACCTACAGCAGCACCTAGATCTGCTGCACAGATTCTGCCAGACCTGGGCCCTGACAGTAAATCTCAGTAAGACCAAAATAATGGTGTTCCAAAAAAGGTCCAGTCGCCAGGACCACAAATACAAATTCCATCTAGACACCGTTGCCCTAGAGCACACAAAAAACGATACATACCTTGGCCTAAACATCAGCGCCACAGGTAACTTCCACAAAGCTGTGAACGATCTCAGAGACAAGGCAAGAAGGGCATTCTATGCCATCAAAAGGAACATAAAATTCGACATCCCAATTAGGATCTGGCTAAAAATACTTGAATCAGTTATAGAGCCCATTGCCCTTTATGGTTGTGAGGTCTGGGGTCAGCTCACCAACCAAGAATTCACAAAATGGGACAAACACCAAATTGAGACTCTGCATGCAGAATTTTGCAAAAATATCCTCCGTGTGTCACGTTGTGTATGTAGGTGGCAGGGAAGTCAAGCGCAGGAGAATCAAACTTGGTATAAATGGAGTATTTTAATAACTTAAAACACAAACTCCAAAACCAAAGTCCATAATAAAATAAATGTGGGTACAAGAACCCGTCGTCGCACACCAATCCATAAAACATGAACATAACAAATAACAATCTCTGACAAGGACATGAGGGGAAACAGAGGGTTAAATACACAACATATAATGAATGGGATTGGAACCAGGTGTGTAAGAAGACCATAAAAAAACAATGGAAAATGAAACATAGATCAATGATGGCTGGAAGACCGGTGACGTCGATCGCCGAGCACCGCCCAAACAAGGAGAGGCATCGACTTCGGCAGAAGCCGCTACACCGTGTACAACGTAAAACACCAAATAATGCATGCAGAGCAGAATTAGGTCGATACCCGCTAATTATCAAAATTCATAAAAGAGCCGTTAAATTCTACAACCACCTAAAAGGAAGCGATTCCCAAACCTTCTATAACAAAGCCATCACCTACAGAGAGATGAACCTAGAGAAGAGTCTCCTAAGCAAGCTGGTCCTGGGGCTCTGTTCACAAACACAAACAGACCCCACAGAGCCCTAGGACAGCAACACAATTAGCCCCAACCAAACCATGAGAAAACAAAAAGAGAATTACTTGACACATTGGAAAGAATTAACAAAAAAACTGAGCAAACTAGAATGCTATTTGGCCCTAAACAGAGAGTACACAGTAGCAGAATACCTGACCACTGTGACTGACCCAAACTTAAGGAAAGCTTGGACTATGTTATGTACAGACTTCGTTGAGCACAGCCTTGCTATTGAGAAAGGCCGTCGTAGGCAGACCTGGCTCTCAAGAGAAGACAGGCTATGTGCACACTGCCCACAAAACGAGGTGAAAACGGAGCTGCACTTCCTAACCTCCTGCCAAATGTATGACCATATTAGAGACACATATTTCCCTCAGATTACACAGATCCACAAAGAATTTGAAAACAAACCCGATTTTGATAAACTCCCATATCTATGAAATATCAGTGTGTCACGCCTGCTCCTGCTTTCTCTCTCTGGCGCTCGAGGGCTGCCAGACTGCCCTTCATTACGCACACCTGTCACCATCATTACATGCAGCAGCGCTCATTGGACTCCTTCCCTTTGTTGATTGCCCCGTCTATAACTGTCTGCTCCCCCGTTTGTTCCCTGTGTCTGCATTAATGTTGTTATGTGTTCATATCTAGACGCTTTCCTGTCCTGAGAGAGAGAGAGAGAGAGAGAGAGAGAGAGAGAGAGAGAGAGAGAGAGAGAGAGTCAGAAGAAAAAAAAAAAAAATACATATTTTTTTTATTTTAGACTACCATTTTCATACAGTCAAAATGACCGTATTTTTGTTATTTTGTCAGCTCAGACCAGAGGGATGCACAACACAACAGATCCATCAAGTAGCTCATAACACCAACTGGGTCCGAATCTCCCTACTTCGGCTAAGGTAAATGAACAGACTAGAACAGACCCCACCGAATCAGCATAGGACCGTAATTAAGAAGGGAAGTACATTTTTCACCAGGTGACAGTGGAGCGATTAAGGCTGGCTGCCAGATAGTGCTTGAGGTGGCTGGCTTGTCGACCCCCGGCTGAGGCCATAATGGCTCCGAGAGCCTGGGAGCCGCAAACAAAGGTAGAGAGAGGATGAGGAACAGTTATGTGATTCAGTGCCACAACAAGAGTCTTACCACCAGAACAAAGTCTCCCTCCATAGACTATGGGGGAAGAGTGATCAATTGGCCTGAAAGGACAAGGTAAACAAAGTGAGGGTTAAAGGTTTGGAAAGCAAAGGCACTTCCGTTCAATAATCACTGTTGTTGGAGGAGCAGGGTGTTTTCAAGTGGTGATTTTTCACACGTTAACTAAATGCATGAACATAGTTGTTTGGGTCTATTCTATCTGGCTCTTTCTACAAACATTTTCCCAGCCTCACAGGTACTTCTCCACACTGCCTCGCAGTTTATAATAGGGGAACAGAGTACCGAGAACAGAGATCTATCCAAATCACATAATCTGCTTGTGGAGATCCATTCAAAAGCTATTTGATTTTATTTCACCTTTATTATAACAAGGTAGGGGGGTTGAGAATAAGTTTTCATTTACAACTGCGACCTGGCCAAGATAAAGCAAAGCAGTGAGACAAAAACAACAACACAGAGTTACACATAAAAAAACATACAGTCAATAACACAATAGAAAATTATATGTACAGTGTGTGCAAATGTAGAAGAGTAGGGAGGTAAGGTAATAAATAGACCATAGAGGCGAAATAATTACAATTTACCATTAACACTGGAGTGATAGATGTGCAGATGATGATGTGCAAGTAGAGATACTGGGGTGCAAAAGAGCAAGAGGGTAAGTAATACTATGGGGATGAGGTAGTTGGGTGTGCTATTTACAGATTGGCTGTGTACAGGTACAGTGATCGGTGAGCTGCTCTGACAGCTGGTGCTTAAAGTTAGAGAGGGAGATATAAGACTCCAGACTCAAGAATTTTTGCAATTCATTCCAGTCATTGGCAGCAGAGAACTGGAAGGAAAGGCAGCCAAAGGAAGTGTTGGCTTTGGGGATGACCAGTGAGATATACCTGCTGGAGCGCGTGCTACAGGTGGGTGCTGCTATGGTGACCAGTGAGCTGAGATAAGGCGGGGCTTTACCTAGCAAAGACTTATAGATGACCTGGAGCCAGTGGGTTTGGCGACGAATATGAAGCGATGGCCAGCCAACGAGAGCATACAGGTCGCAGTGGTGGGTAGTATATGGGGCTTTGGTGGCAAAACGGATGGCACTGTGATAGACTGCATCCAATTTGCTGAGTAGAGTGTTGGAGGCTATTTTGTAAATGACATCGCCGAAGTCAAGGATCGGTAGGATAGTCAGTTTTACGAGGGTATGTTTGGCAGCATGAGTGAAGGATGCTTTGTTGCTAAATAGGAGGCCGATTCTAGATAAAATTTTGGATTGGAGATGCTTAATGTGAGTCTGGAAGGAGAGTTTACAGTCTAACCAGACACCTAGGTATTTGTAGTTGACCACATATTCTAAGTCAGAACCGTCCAGAGTAGTGATGATAGTTGGGTGGGAGAGCGCGGGCAGCAATCTCTATAGGGCTAGATTGAACAATTTACACAATCCACAAAACTGAAATAGGAAGCCGATTCTAGATTACATTTTGGAAAGGAGATGCTTAATGTGAGTCTGGAAGGAGAGTTTACAGTCTAACCAGACACCTAGGTATTTGTAGTTGACCACATATTCTAAGTCCAGAGTAGTGATGCTAGTCGGGCGGGAGGGTGCGGGTAGAAATCTCTATAGGGCTAGATTGAACAATTTACACAATCCCCAAAACTGTACAAACAGATCATGAGTGACCTGCCCAGAACAAACAAGGAGAAAGAAAAAACAATGAAAATCAATTTTCAACCACTTAAAAAATCTCTACAGTGGGGTGTGATGTATAACTTAACGGTGGATTGGTTTCCAAGGCAACCAGCATTATCTGTCTCTTTGATAGGAGCTGGCTGGCTGGCTTCTGTCTATTTGGTACAGGAATGAAACTCACCTGAGGCTCTCGGCTGTTTAAAAATAGAACGCCATTAGAAACCGTATGCAGAACCTGCCGTGCGGGCGGGAGGTGCTCAGAAAAGAAAAACTGACGGCGCCACAGTCAGAACACCTTATCAGATGTTAACGTCAATACACTAGAGTCTCAGCTAGAGAAATAGGGTGATGACTCAAAAAATAATGGTCACTTTCTTCGAACAGCTGTGCTACTTTTCAGACCAAAAGGCAAAAGGCAGAAATAACAAAGTATAGGTATTATATTATATAAAACACAATTTAGACAGAAAAAGTAATGAGAGGTGCTGTACTGTACGAAAAACAATAGAAAAGTTATGTACAACTAACACTCACCTTGCAGCAATAAGATAACAGGGATTTGTTTGCCACTCACTGTTCTGATATGAGCAGGAAGTATCTGATAGACTGCCAATAGACCAATAGCTGTTAAGAAAACACTCCCATTCCTCAGAGGAGACCTGAGCTCAAAAACTTTATCCCTGGCCAACATTCCACAACAGCCCTCACCTCCACAAATGTAAATCCTCCCAAAATAACCCTTTCCTCTCTACATTTAAAACATTTTGCCTCACTGAAGAGAAGCATCATATTTTTCACCTAAAAGCCTTAAAACTCTCAAATTAAGATAAAGTAACCTGGGGAGTATGGTTACCTCCCAAATGGCACCCTATTCCATATGGGCTCTGGTCAAAAGTAGTGCACTATATACGGAATAGGTTGCCATTTGGCACCCTATTCCCTATGGGCTCTGGTCAAAAGTAGTGTACTATATAGGGAATAGGTTGCCATTTGTATTCTTCATGCAGCCCTCTGATGATGCCTGACATGAGACAGGGACATGGTCACAAGATTCAGATTAGAACCGCACACATTGACTGTTCTTATCCTAATATTAATCCTGTAACTGGCTGTGACACAGTACACAGTAGACCTGCAGTAGATTACCCAAGTGATCAACCCCCCACTGCCACGACACAAAATCCTTGCCCAAAATTAGTTAAGGATCAAGAAACTCAGGCATTTAAAACTGGTAGTTATTCTCTGTGACAAAACCCACAGACCCAACGAGACTTGCTAAACTCTATTCCAAGGTGAAAAGAGCACATGGTCTGGCAGCTCATCTTTTAACACTTTATGTCTCTCCAGCTACAGCACTGTGCACAACGCAGCTGTCTCCATCACTCACTATAGGATATTACTCTTTGGCTGATGATGTAGATCCATCACACATTGTACATAGCCTAATGTATGGATTCATTTAGTTAATATTTCAAAACACACTGAATGCAAACATGCAGATAGTGTTAAGCATTTGTAGCTTTCCCTGTCCTCCTCATTTCACATTGAGCACAGTGCTTTATTCATACAACTGTTATGCTTACCATTGTGTCTAAGTGCAAGATGGACATCAAATGGACATTGTTCTATGAAAAAGCTAGCAAAAACGACATCGTCAACTAGAGCTGAAAAAAGCAGTGTAGCAGCACAAAAGCACACAAGGGTTTTTCATTCTAACATCCCTCCCTGATACTGTATTTCAAATGGTAGCTCAGATTATCCACACTTTTCTCTGCTATCCAACTGCCACTATCCTGACTTGGTGTCTCAGCCCAAGTGGTCAGAGCAGAGGATAGGCTACAGTACCCCCGGATCACATGGCTCAGCCACTGTCTTTGAATCCCATCCAACCAGACAGACTCAGCCACTGGGTTGTAGCTGTGTTTGTATCCAGGCTGCTGGCTGCATGCGGGGACCAGTCAGGCCCAGGCTTTGTAGTAGGAACTGTCAGAAAGACAATGGGAACATGAGTAACTCCTACACTCTGCCTGTCTGGAGCTGCCCTTTGTGTAAAAGGGACAGTACTGCCAACCTACTTCAGCTGGCCAATACTACAAATGGAATAGGATATTCATGTCTCTCTTTCTCTCTTGGGTAATTGAAGGCCTGTGTGTATGCATGTGTAATGCTAAGAGAGAGGTAATAGACACAATTGAGAGTGGTGTGTGTGTGTGTGTGTGTGCGTGTGCGTGCGTGCGTGCGTGCGATGCTGGGTGTAAGTTATGCATGGGGAAAATGCACATTTGGAATATTAATGGGTTATATAAATTCACTGCCAAAACGTGTGGCCCAGGAATCCATTTTACTAAACACAGATAGCTGCAGTGCTTCAATACAGCACCATATGATGTGTGCACTTCATTGGAATGTTTGCTCGGCAAATAACATTATTTCTGGGAACACTTTGATACTCACAGGTAACATAAGACCATAATAGTGTTCCATACCTTACATCCACACTCTCTCTGCTAACATGTTGGTGCTGTAGCACTTTCCCACTTACAGCTGTAAGTGGAGCTGATCTGAGTGCCTCCGCACGCAAGGGAAGCCGGTTGGGTATAGTAAGGATGGATGATAATGGGTGGTACAAGTCGAGGAAACGGTAGCCTTTTATAGTCACAATCCTCCTGTTGCCATGGCACTGTCTGCAGGTGATGTCTTCATCGTTCTGTAAGGTCTCCAGGAGCGTGTAGCGCAAATCTGTTTTTATTCCTTTTAACCAGGGAAGTCACATTGATATTGATATATCCTTTTATGGTGAGCCCTAATTTGAAGTGTGACCTAACCCTATGGGCCCTGGTCAAAAGGAGTATGCTATAAAGCTAATAGGGCACAATATGGGACATAACAAAAATGAATGTGTGATGGATCCACCAATACATCAAATGGACATTGTTCTATGAAAAAGCTAGCAAAAACGACATCGTCAACTAGAGCTGAAAAAAGCAGTGTAGCAGCACAAAAGCACACAAGGGTTTTTCATTCTAACATCCCTCCCTGATACTGTATTTCAAATGGTAGCTCAGATTATCCACACTTTTCTCTGCTATCCAACTGCCACTATCCTGACTTGGTGTCTCAGCCCAAGTGGTCAGAGCAGAGGATAGGCTACAGTAGAGCTGAAAAAAGCAGTGTAGCAGCACAAAAGCACACAAGGGTTTTTCATTCTAACATCCCTCCCTGATACTGTTCAGCATATACAGTGCATTCGGAAAGTATTCAGATCCCTTGACTTTTTCCACATTTTGTTACGTTACAGCCTTATTCTAAAATGCTTTAAATAGTTTTTTCCCTCATCAATCTACAGTCGTGGCCAATAGTTTTGAGAATGATACAAATATTAATTTTCACAAAGTCTCCAGGCTCAGTTTGTATGATGCCAATTTGCATATACTCCAGAATGTTATGAAGAGTGATCAGATGAATTACAATTAATTGCAGTCGCTCTTTGCCATGCAAATGAACTGAATCCCCAAAAACATTTCCACTGCATTTCAGCCCTGCCACAAAAGGACCAGCTGACATCATGTCAGGGATTCTCTCGTTAACACAGGTGTGAGTGTTGACGAGGACAAGGCTGGAGATTACTCTGTCATGCTGATTGAGTTTGAATAACAGACTGAAAGCTTCAAAAGGAGGGTGGTCCTTGGAATCATTGTTCTTCTTCTGTCAACCATGGTTACATGCAAGGAAACACATGCCGTCATCATTGCTTTGCACAAAAAGGGCTTCACAGGCAAGGATATTGCTGCCAGTAAGATTGCACCTAAATCAACCATTTATCGGATCATCAAGAACTTCAAGGAGAGCGGTTCAATTGTTGTGAAGAAGGCTTCAGTGTAACGGCTTTCTTCTGTGGACGAAGGATCGGACCAAAGCGCAGCGTGGTTAGTGTTCATCATTTTTAATTAAAGCCAATAAACGTGAACACTACAAAATACAAAACAACAAAATGTGAAAAACCGAAACAGTTCTGTCTGGTGCAGACACACGAAGACATGAAGACAACCACCCACAAAACCCAACACAAAACAGGCTACCTAAATATGGTTCCCAATCAGAGACAATGACTAACACCTGCCTCTGATTGAGAACCATATCAGGCCAAACATATAAACGGAAAACTAGACACACAACATAGAATGCCCACTCAGTTCACGTCCTGACCAACACTAAAACAAAGAAAACACAAAAGAACTATGGTCAGAACGTGACATTCAGGGCGCCCAAGAAAGTCCAGCAAACGCCAGGACCGTCTCCTAAAGTTGATTCAGCTGCGGGATCTGGGCACCACCAGTACAGAGCTTGCTCAGGAATGGCAGCAGGCAGGTGTGAGTACATCTGCATGCACAGTGAGGCGAAGACTTTTGGAGGATTGCCTGGTGTCAAGAAGGGCAGCAAAAAAGCCACTTCTCTCCAGGAAAAACATCAGGGACAGACTGATATTCTGCAAAAGGTACAGGGATTGGACTGCTGAGGACTGGGGTAAAGTCATTTTCTCTGATGAATCCCCTTTCCAATTGTTTGGGGCATCCGGGAAAAAAGCTTGTCCGGAGAAGACAAGGTGAGCGCTACCATCAGTCCTGTGTTATGCCAACATGAAAGCATCCTGAGACCATTCATGTGTGGGGTTGCTTCTCAGCCAAGGGAGTGGGCTCACTCACAATTTTGCCTAAGAACACAGCCATGAATAAAGAATGGTACCAACACATCCTCCAAGAGCAACGTCTCCCAACCACAACCATCCAGGAACAGTTTGGTGACGAACAATGCCTTTTCCAGCATGATGGAGCACCTTGGCATAAGGCAAAAGTGATAACTAAATGGCACGGGGAACAAAACACCAATATTTTGGATCCATGGCCAGGGAACTCCCCAGACCTTAATCCCATTGAGAACTTGTGGTCAATCCTCAAGAGGCGGGTGGACAAACAAAAACCCACAAATTGTGACAAACTCCAAGCATTGATTATGCAAGAATGGGCTGCCATCAGTCAGGATGTGGCCCAGAAGTTAATTGACAGCATGCCAGGGCGGTCTACAGAGGTCTTGAAAAAGAAGGGTCAACACTGCAAATATTGACTCTTTCTCAAAACTTTTGGCCACGACTGTACACACAATACCCCATAATAACAAAGCAAAAACAGGTCTTTAGAAATTTTGGCTAATTTATTACAAATAAAAACCTAAAATATCACATTTACATAAGTATTCACACCCTTTACTCAGGACTTTGTTGAAGCACCTTTGACAGCGATTACAGCCTCGAGTCTTCTTGGGTATGACACTACAAGCGTGACACACCTGTATTTGGGGAGTTTCTCCCATTCTTCTCTGCAGATCCTCTCAAGCTCTGTCAGGTTGGATGGGGAGCGTCGCTATTTTGCGGCAAGCTCTAGGAAGAGTCTTGGTGGTTCCAAACTTCTTCCATTTAGGAATGATGGCCAACCTGTTCTTGGGGTCCGTCAATGCTGCAAACATTTTTTGGTACCTTTCCCCAGATCTGTGCCTCGACACAATTCTGTCTCTGAGCTCTACGGACAATTCCTTCGACCTCATGTCTTGGTTTTTGCTCTGACATGCACTGTCAACTGTGGGACCTTATATAGACAGGTGTGTTCCTTTCCAAATTATGTCCAATCAATTGAATTTACCACAGGAGGACTCCAAGCAAGTTGTAAAAACATCTCAAGGATGATCAATGTAAACAGGATGCACCTGAGCTCAATTTCGAGTCTCATAGCAATGGGTCTGAATACTTGTGTAAATAAGGTATCTGTTTTTTATTTTTAATGCATTTTGAAAAGTTTCTAAAAACCTGTTTTCACTTTGTCATTGTGGGGTATTGTGTGTAGATTGCTGAGGATTTTTATTTATTTAATCCATTTTAGAATAAGGATTTCCCAAAATGTGGGAAAAGTCAAGGGGTCTGAATACTTTCCAAAGGCACCGTATAGCTAGCAGCATATCTAGTGTGTTCCAGCTTCTTTGGGGTGGCTTTAAGGGACACGCAGCACCTTCTAAAGAGCCCTGTAGTCTCATTAAGCCCAGCTCAACCCCCCTGGCTTTGAAGCTTGAAGGGAAAAATCTCGCTATTGATCTGAAAATCGGACTACTCTCCCTAGAACAGCAAACCGCTGACCACTGAGAAAGTACTGCAGCAAAAAGAACACCTAAATGCAAGTCAGGAGGATTACATAATTCCGTTCCTCTGCATATGACAAAGGGCCAAGAAGAGAAGTATCATAACTTATTATTAACCTCTGAAATTACTGTTGACGTAGTTTTACCAATACGCAGCATACAGTCATTAGCTTACCTCTTTCACACAGTCACCTGAACATTTTGGCAAGTACTTGATTTTGTAGGAAGGCCGGGGAACCAAATACATAAAGTAAGTCATCAAAAGAGCATGTCTAACATATATTGTATCTAATGTGGTGGAATGTATACATACTTGGCATAAGTTGATGGTAACAGGCTTCTCCTCTCACTCACTGCCTCTAGTTTCGAACGCAGTGTACGCACATCCAATAACTTGCAGTTGCTTGGAACAAAAAAGATCACTGTCCCTCCCTCCCTGGCCCCAGCACCTCTCCGCACCGATGGGCAGCCCTCCAAGAACAATCCGTAAACCACTCCTGTTCCTCCCTCACACAGCATTTCTCTGCCCCTCTCCCGCAACACCCATCTCCTCCAGTGGGCAGCACTCCCAGAACAAACTCATTCCTTAGACTACTCTACTCCTGTACTATTCAGATCTGGGTTCAACTACTATTTCAAATCTTTCAAATACTTTGAGCGTTTGCTCTAGCCTGCCTGGAGTGGCGGGGTGCAGTTATTGGACTATTCTATTGGTTCCATTGTGCCAGGCAAGCTCAATCAAGCTCAGATAAAGTATAAGAAAAAATATCAAGTATTTGAACCCAGGTCTGGTAATGTTTATACAGCAGCTTTCCTCCGGTGGGTCAGTTGGTGGGCTGTTAGGTGGAGGGAGAGAGGGACGATGAGGATCAATGGAAGGGCTTCCTCATCCGGCCTCATCCGAGACGCAGGACGCTAATGAGCCGAGAGAAAGAACAGCTGACTACTCACTTTCCGTCCCGTATATACCCCGGTCGGACCACAGGGGACTCGGACTTACACACACACGCACACACTGTACTGTGGGACAAAGTGAAAGCAGATTGCAGGGTGATATGCAAATGAGTTGCTGCATGGATCATTGACTCATATCGGAGCGAACCATGGAGGAACAAAAAACATCATGCAGCCACATTCCTTTGTTTAACCTCTCACTACCCCACTCCACAATGTATAGCAGTAGCCTAGGAATACTATAAAGGTTTTAACACATTTAAAGGAATGCAGGCCTCTCATTAAAATGAAAGTTAGAAGACAGTTATTGTAAGAGTCTTGTTGATAAATAGAATTGAAACGTGTGTCTCAGTATGGTAATTGGTGATATAAATATAGCCAGTTATAATTGTAATGGCTTAGCAGATAATACAGTTTTTCTCAGTCGCTTTGGTGCATTTTTCACATCATCCCTAACATGTGCAAAATAATAAGTGCATTTCTCAGAACAATTTGTACAAACTGCAATATACAATATATATGTTTCTAAAGCTAGTCAGTCACTAAAAACCCTTAGTACATCTCTCAAAAGTAAATATTCATGCCAATGATCATGTCAGTGTCATCAGAATGATAAGTCATTGAGTCATTGTTCACGAACAAGGTCGTCAAAATGTTTAGGCATGTTGTAACTGTGTAACTGTGTACTTTGACAGTATTACCTGATGTAAACTTAGGCTACAGTTTGGATGACAGTTACTGTATTGAAAATGCACAAGGCTGCACTTCTATGGCATATATCAATTTCAACAGTACTATTTACATATTACTGTATGTGGGTTATTGGTTGAAAGAGACTGGACAACCCAAGGGGCACAAAGGAAAAAAAACTAAATTAGAAAGAAACACAGGAAACCACCCCTAAGGCACAACTTTGCCCGCAGCACTGTTGTGCTGTCTCTACACATCCACATTCCTGTCTGTCGGCCCACATATTCTCATCCACATCACACCGGATATTTTCCCTTCCAATGCAACGTGGAAAGAATCTTTTGGAATGCCTTATCCATCCTCTGCAGGCGTCTACTGTGATGTCCTCACATGCTGAATGCATTGCAGCCAGCAGGGTCATCTGTGTGTGTGGCTGACGATCGTACACCTTCCACCTCCATGCTGAAAATAACTCCTCAATTGGGTTAAGGAATGGTGAATAAGGTGGGAGGAATTCTATGAGCATCCTCGGGTGGGTCACAAACCATTGCCTTATGATGTTTGATCGATGGAAACTCACATTATCACAAATGACCACATACTTTGGCAAATCCTCTCTAAACAGACCCCTCTCATCATCAGGGATGAGAGCCCTGTAGAGAGTCTCTAAAAAGTTGAGTAGATGCTGGGTGTTGTATGGCCCTATAAGGGGGATATGGGTTAGGACACCATGCTCCGAAATAGCAGCACAAATGCTGATATTTCCTCCCCGTTGGCCTGGCAAATCCACAGTAGCTCTGTGACCGATGATATTCCGACCCCGCCTTCTGCATTTGGTCAGGTTGAAGCCAGCCTCATCCACGTATACAAAGTTGTGAGAGGGTTCACTTGATTCCAACTCCATTATACGCTATATCCCAGAACACACAGTTGAATTTGTTTTGGTAAGGAAGAGTGACATAAAATGTACATATATTGCATGTTCCTTCCACAGCAATGGAAATGTGTGCAGTTTATGCTTACTGTACTATGTATCACTATAAAATGTTGCTGTAAAGTAGTTACATAGATATATGTTTTACCTGTACATACTGGTACCGTAGCTCCTTAACTCTGTCCTCATTCCTTTGGAATGGTACACGGTACAGCTGTTTCATACTCATCTGGTTTCTATGATTGCTCAAAGGTGCATCTCATGAAGAATCAATTGGCAAGCATATATAGACAGACCACAACACAGAGTTGCAATTTTCCAATAATGGATGGACCAGGAAACGAACAGGGTCAACAGCCAAGAGGAGGAGGAAGAAGAGGAGCAAGGATGCGTGGTGGAAGGCAAAACAGAGGAAGAGGCAGAAGAGGACATAGGCGCATATCTGATGACATAAGGGCCACTATTGTAGACCATGTTGTCAATCATGGCCTTACAATGGCTGAGGCGGGTCGAAGGGTGCAGCCGAATATTGGGAGATCAACCGTGTCCTCAATAGTTCAAACGTTTCGAAGAGAGAACAGGTATGTCCACCAATGTACAGTGCACTGTTACTGTATATAAGCAGTATACTGTATACTTCCTACAATGCTTCATATTACAGTAGTCCACTTGTATTTCACAGCATACAGAAATATACTCTATACAGATACATACTGCACCTTACATGCACCCACCTGTATGTTTTACAGTAAAATGTGTGTTCGCATAGTTTTTGTCTATGTGAAAGTGTGCGATGTATCACTGCATTTTTCCCCACATAGGACTGCAAGATTACCTCAAACCGGTGGCAGAGGACGCCTTTTCACACCTCAACAGGAGGAGGCTATTTGCACCATGGTCGAGCAAACAATGCCATGAGACTCAGGGAAATACAAATTATAGAAGACAACGATGTCTTTGAAAACATCCATACGGTTAGCATCTCAACCATCGACAGGGTGCTGCATAGAAGACAACTGGTTGATTGTTGGTTGAACTAACACTTTACATTCCTTCATGAGTGAGGGTCAATTTCACCTGCACGATTCATCAATTCACGTTTTTGTACAAAAGGTCTAATAGAAATGTGTAAAACTATGCTTGACAGTTTATGACAAATAGTTCAACAATTTTGCATGTAATGGCTTATGCAAGGAACTAATGCCTAGATGTTTTGAGGGGTAAGACTATTCAACAGAGAACCATCTACTATATTTTGATCAACATGACATGAGCAATTGATAATGTGGAAAAAAGCTGACATTTGTACATTATCAATTGCAATTTCTTCAAAGGAATAAGAAATTGCTTTAATGATGTGCACAAGTGACTAGATGATTTGGAATTTGTACAAGTAGTATCAAGAATTGCACTTTTGATCTAAGAAATGCACCAAAGCGACTGAGAAAAACTGTAAGAAAAGACTATCAGTATTTACCTGGCTAAAAGAGAAGGAATATAAAATCTATTGTTTACAGGAAACTCATTTAACAATTTCAGATTAAGTTTTGTGGAAAAAGGACTGGGGGGGGGCAAAATATATTTCTTCCATGGGCAAAGAAATTCAAAAGGGGTGATGATATTAATTAACAGTAATTTTGATCCAAATGTGCAAATTGTCCAAACAGATCTTCAAGGTAGATGGATGATTTTAAATATGTTATTGGACCATAAACAGACATGGCTTATTAACCTATATGGTCCAAATAATAATTTATCAACTCTACAAGCAACACAATACTCTATTATTATGGTGGGAGATTATAATATGGTTTTAAATACCTCTATGGACCGTAGAGGAAATAAATGTCATGGATATATTGGAATTCGTGGATATATGGAGGCTTAAATACCCTGACCTAATGAGATATACATGGCGGAGGCTTAATCAAGCTAGTCGTCTTGATTACTTTCTTATGTCATTCTCTCTGGCACCAAAAGTTTAAAAAGTGTTGATAGGGGACAGAAAGCGGTTGGACCATCACATAATTGGCATATATATTACTCTTACAGAATTTCCACGTGGGCGAGGATATTGGAAATGTAATCAAAGCCTACTGGATGATAACTTGTTTTTAACTAGGACAGAATCATTTATAACGGACTTTTTCCAACATAACATAGGTACAGCAAATCCCCTTATTGTATGGGATACTTTTAAATGTGCCTTTTAAAGGCCATGCAATCCAGTACTCATCTATAAAACAAAAGCAATTTAGGTCAAAAGAGTCCATATTAACAAAGGATATTGAAGGACTAACAGTACAGATAGATAGCAAAAAAAACTGTACCATAGAGGCTCAGAGGAAGTTAGAGGAAGTTAGAGGAAAAGCAAAAAGAAATGGAGGAACTTATTCAAGAAAGATCCAGTGTAATATATTGTAAAAATAAAGCAAACTGGATGGAATATGGGGAAAAATGCACCAAATTATTTTTCAATCTTCAACATAGAAATGCTACCCCAAAAAATGTATTGAAACTTCTTACAAATGATGGAGTCACTCATGATTCACCAAACTATATTTTGAAAGAGGAAGTAAAGAACTTTAAGCATATGTTTTCGTTTCAGTCTCCTCCATCTCCACTAACCGAATTGCAAAAATCTCTGAAGTTGGAGACTTTTATCTCCCTCAACAACTTTAAACATCTGCTATCTGAGCAGCTAACCGATCGCTGCAGCTGTACATAGTCCATCGGTATATAGCCCACCCAATTTACCTACCTCACCCCCATACTGCTTTTATTTATTTACTTTATCTCTACTTGCACATGATCATCTGATGATTTATCACTCCAGTGTTAATCTGCTAAATTGTAATTATTCGATTTATTGCCTACCTCCTCATGCGTTTTGCACACATTGTATATAGATTCTCTTTTTTTCTACCATGTTATTGACTTGTTTATTGTTTACTCCATGTGTAACTCTGTGTTGTTGTCTGTTCACACTGCTATGCTTTATCTTGGCCAGGTCGCAGTTGCAAATGAGAACTTGTTCTCAACTAGCCTACCTGGTTAAATAAAAGTGAAATAAAAAAAATAAAAAATAAAAATAACCGAAGCTACTTATTTACTACTTACTTACTTATACTTATTTTCCACCATAATTTGCAAATAAATTCATTAAAAATCCTACAATGTGATTTTCTGGAGAAAAAAAATCTCATTTTGTCTGTCATAGTTGAAGTGTACCTATGATGAAAATTACAGGCCTCTCTCATCATTTTAAGTGGGACAACTTGCACAATTGGTGGCTGACTAAATACTTTTTTGCCCCACTATATATATGTGTGTATATGTATTATATATATATATATCAATATACAGTTGAAGTAAGAAGTTTACATACACCTTAGCCAAATACATTTAAACTCAGTTTTTCACGATTCCTGACATTTAATCCTAGTAAAAATTCCCTATCAGAAGTCAGACGTTTACATACACTCAATTAGTATTTGGTAGCATTGCCTGTAAATTGTTTAACTTGGGTCAAAAGTTTTGGGTATCCTTCCACAAGCTTCCCACAATAAATTTGGTGAATTTTGGCCCATTCCTCCTGACAGAGCTGGTGTAACTGAGTCAGGTTTGTAGGCCTCCTTGCTCACACACACTTTTCAGTTCTGCCCACACATGTTTTGTAGGATTGAGGTCAGGGCTTTGTGATGGCCACTCCAATACCTTGACTTTGTTGTCCTTAAGCCATTTTGCCACAACTTTGGAAGTATGCTTGGGGTCATTGTCCATTTGTAAGACCCATTTGCGACCAAGCTTTAACTTCCTGACTGATGTCTTGATGTTGCTTCAATATATCCACATAATTTTCCTGCCTCATGATGCAATCTATTTTGTGAAGTGCACCAGTCCCTCCTGCAGCAAAGCACCCCCACAACATGATGCTGCCATCCCCGTGCTTCACAGTTGGGATGGTGTTCTTTGGCTTGCAAGCCTCCCCTTTATCCTCCAAACATAATGAAGGTCATTGTGGCCAAACAGTTCTATTTTGTCCTCAGACCAGAGGACATTTCTCCAAAAGTACAATCTTTGTCCCCATGTGCAGTTGCAAACCGTAGCCTGGCTTTTTTATGGTGGTTTTGGAGCAGTGGCTTCTTCCTTGCTGAGCGGTATAGGACTCGTTTTACTGTGGATATAGATACTTTTGTACCTGTTTCCTCCAGCATCTTCACACGGTCCTTTGCTGTTGTTCTGGGATCGATTAGCACTTTTCGCACCAAAGTACGCTCATCTCTAGGAGACAGAACGCGTCTCCTTCCTGAGCAGTATGACGGCTTTATGGTCCCATGGTGTTTATACTTGCGTACTATTGTTTGTACAGATGAACATGGTACATTCAGGCATTTGGAAATTGCTCCCAAGGATGAACCAGACTTGTGGAGGTCTACTATTTTTTTTCTGAAGTCTTGGCTGATTTCTTTTGATTTTCCCATGATGTCAAGCAAAGAGGCACTGAGTTTGAAGGTAGGCCTTGAAATACATCCACAGGTACACCTCCAATTGACTCAAATGATGTCAATTAGCCTATCAGAAGCTTCTAAAGCCATGACATCATTTTCTGGAAATTTCCAAGCTGTTTAAAGGCACAGTCAACTTAGTGTATGTACACTTCTGACCCACTGGAATTGTGATACAGTGAATTATAAGTGAAATAATCTGTCTGTAAACAATTGTTGGAAAAATTACTTGTGTCATGCACAAAGTAGATGCCAAAACTATAGTTTGTTAACAAGAAATTAGTGGAGTGGTTGAAAAACAAGTTTTAATGACTCCAAATATATACATATATATTTACCCCAAAAATATATGGGGGATTGGAAATGATGCAGACAATTACATTGATGGAAGCAACAATCTATCCGCAATATTAAAGCTGATCCACCCCCCAAAAAAAATAAAAAATAAAAAAGACTTGTTCAGATGTATTGTATTATAGTCTAAACAGCACAGCATATATGGTTTCAACAAGAACAGAGCACAGGTTTGGTTAAAGAGAAATATCTGCCTGACTACATGGGTTCAGGGGAGAGATCTTGGGGCCACAATTAGACCTCACAGGGTTGGGGAGTTACAAGCTGGCCACACCGCGAGCGTTGCAAAATAAATGTACACATGCATGTTATTCAATCATTGCACCCACACTGCTCGCAAGCGCCAACGAGCATCTGCGTTGCCAGGCGCTAAAATATAAGTTGCTTCTATTTGTGACACCGAACGCGATGCAAGTCCTACCTCTCCCATCTCCTCATTGGCTTTTAGAAGCATATACCCACATGCCATCTCCTCAATGGTTATACCCACATGGGTGATTGAAATATAAACTGAGGTCGGTCGGTTGTGGTAATACACCTTACTATGAAAGTTAGTTGCCAATCGCCATATTGGGGCATGGTAAAGGATTACAAAAAAACGAACTTTAATCTGTTACGTTACCAGCAAAAATATTTTAAGCGGATTACAGATACTTTCGAAAAACTAGATGATTACTTCGAGGATTAATTTTAAATTCAGAAAGGATGTTTGCGAGAATTTTTTACACTTCTCTGTTTTCTCAATGACAGCATTGAACATTTTAATTTGTTCAATTTGAGCGTGTCTGACCATAAATCAGAGACCACTATGATGACACACCAAATGTGTTTGATGGATCGCGGGAAAAGAGCAGGAATAGCTGTTTCTAGGCTACAGTCCAAGCTATGTCTTCCAATGGTGTGACTGCTGTCGGCATCCAAAGATTTTTCCTATTTTGTTGCATTACAACCTGTAATTTAAATAGCTTTTTATTTGGATTTCATGTAATGGACATACACAAAATAGTCCAAACTGGTGAAGTGAAATGAAAAAAATAACTTGTTTTAAAAAATGCTAAAAAAAAATTAACGGAAAAGTGGTGCATGCATATGTATTCACCCTCTTTGCTATGAAGCCCCTAAATAAGATCTGGTGCAACCAATTACCTTCAGAAGTCACATAATTAATTAGATTGCACACGTGGACTTTATTTAAGTGTCACATGATCTGTCACATGATCTCAGTATATATACAAGGGGCACCACCAAGCAAGTGGCACCATGAAGACCAAGGAGCTCTCCAAATAGGTCAGGGACAAAGTTGTGGAGAAGTACAGATCAGGGTTGGGATATAAAAAAATGTCAGAAACTTTGAATATCCCACGGAGCACCATTAAAAACATTAAAAAATTGAAAGAATATGGCACCACAACAATCCTGCCAAGAGAGGGCCACCCACCAAAACTCACGGACCAGGCAAGGAGGGCATTAATCAGAGAGGCAACAAAGAGACTAAAGATAACCCTGAAGGAGCTCCACTGCGGAGATTGAAGTATCTGTCCATAGGATTACTTGAAGCCATACACTCCACAGACCTTGGCTTTACGGAAGAGTGGCCAGAAAAAAATAGGCAAACCTGTTTGGTGTTCGCCAAAAGGAATGTGGAAGACTCCCCAAACATATGGAAAAGGTATTCTGGTCAGATGAGACTAAAATTGAGCTTTTTGGCCATCAAGGTAAACGCTATGTCTGGCGCAAACCCAACACCTCTCATCACCCCGAGAACACCATCCCTACAGTGAAGCATGGTGGTGGCAGCATCATGCTGTGGGGATGTTTTTCATCGGCAGGGACTGGGAAACTGTTCAGAATTGAAGGAATGATGGATGGCACTAAATACTGGGAAATTCTTGAGGGAAACCTGTTTCAGTCTTCCAGAGATTTGAGACTGGGACGGAGGTTCACCTTCTAGCAGGACAATGACCCTAAGCATACTGCTAAAACAACACTCGAGTGGTTTAAACATTTAAATGGCTTGGAATGGCCTAGTCAAAGCCCAGACCTCAATCCAATTGAGAATCTGTGGTATGACTTAAATATTGCTGTACACCAGCAGAACCCATCCAACTTGAGGGTAGTGGAGCAGTTTTGCCTTGAAGAATAGGTCAAAATCCCAGTGGCTAGATGTGCCACGCTTATAGAGACATACCCCAAGAGACTTGCAGCTGTAATTGCTGCAAAAGGTGGCTCTACAAAGTATTGACTTTGGGGGGGTGAATAGTTATGCACACTCAAGTTTTCAGTTTTTTGTCTTCATTCTTGTTTGACAATTTTTTTTAAATTGCATCTTCAAAGTGGTAGGCATGTTGTGTAAATCAAATGATACAAACCCCCAAAAAATCTATTTTAATTCCAGGTTGTAAGGCAACTAAATAGGAAAAATGCCACGGGGGTGAATACTTTCGCAAGCCACTGTAAGGATGACAGCAGTGGTGGTCTACGGCGATATCAAAACTTAATGGTCACATACACATGGTTAGCAGATGTTAATGTGAGTGTAGCGAAATGCTTGTGCTTCTAGTTCCGACAGTGCAGTAATATCTAACAAGTAATCTAACAATTCCACAACAACTACCTTATACCGGGCCCAACGTTTTGTTATTGTTTCATCTGTGGATTTGCCCTTTAAACAGCTGCATATTATCAAGATATCAAAGTGTCACCAACAAAAAGGTAAATAATAGGCCTATTGCAAATGCAACATATGGCATTCATTTTTCACATGTAAATAGAACTTTTGAGTTGTGCTCAAAGCATGGCATTCCATGAGCGCAGCATTTCTTTTTCAACTCAAATCAATGAGCCCAATCAGTCCTCCATGACAACAAAATCATAAACAACCAAGAAGGGCTGGCTAATAAGTCCTTAATATTGTGGTCATACCCAGGTAAAACAATTTGGCTAATCTATACTTCCATATTTCCAAGTCCTATTCTTGAAGTTCAAGGGGTATAACATTTATTGGAATGACTGGAATTCTGAAAGACTTTCGTTTTTAATGTAAAGATATCATTTAATAGTATTCTTATATGTAGTAAAAAGCGTTGGGTTAGAAGAAGCCGACATAAAGTAAACGGAATGTAATCAGATTATGTTACTGAGTTTGGGTAAGCCAAAAATTTTGGACAGGTAACTAGTAACTGTAACAGATTACATTTAGAAAGTAACCTACCCAACCCTGAGACCTCACTCTCCATTAGTAGGCCCAGTAAACCATCTGTATCCTTGCACTGACCCCAAATCAAAAGTATATTTATTTTCTATACTATTAATGATAATGAAAAATGTTGCAGTTGGTTATACAGTCTAGCCTAGTAATTCTAGCAATAATATTGTTTGTCCATGAGTGCTTAGTGAGCAAGAGAAACACAGATGGGGCTTTGGGATTTATACCCCTGGGGCACTACTGTCACCAAGTGGACATTACAGCTACTGCACCTCTGGTATAATTAATCAAATCAAATTTAATTGGTCACATACACATGGTTAGCAGTTAATGCGAGTGTAGCAAAATGCTTGTGCTTCTAGTTCCGAAGGACTGCATAGAACCCTCAAACTCAACTCTGGACCTCGAAGCCAGTTCCACTGCATTTTTTTATTGTTCCCTGTGACACCAGGTGTGCAATTAATAATCAGGTAGAACAGAAAACCAGCAGGCTTCGGACCTCGTAGGGTAAGAGTTGAGTACCCCTTGCATAAAACATCCAAAACACCCGTCTTCAAAATTCTTGAATTTGACATTGGAGACACTGTGAAACCTTTTGTGTCCAATGTGATCAGCAGTACAGGTTCATTACTTTTTCATCCAGTCACTGTCCAACTGTCCTGTTATCATGAGCTTCATTGTGCATCACCTGTATATTTAGTACCGGACTCGTTCCAAGTCACTTGAGCAGAATATTATAATTAGCATTACCATTTGAGAACGACATGACTCTTTGCCTGCAGCATGTTCAAAACCGGACTACCTTCAATCAAGTAATTTTGCAGGGCGCAGTATATAAGGGATGGGCAGTATGGCAGTGAATGACATATTACAGGTTGAACATACAGTGCCTTCGGAATGTATCCAGACCCCTTGACTTTTCCACATTTTGTTAGGTTAAAGCCTTATTCTAAAATTGATTAAATTGTTTTTTCCCTCATCAATCTACACACAATACCCCATAATGACAAAGCAAAAAGTTTTTAAAAATAAAACTAAAATATTACATAAGTATTTGTCAGCGATTACAGCCTTGAGTCTTCTTGGGTATGACGCTACAAGCTTGGCACACCTGTATTTGGGGAGTTTCTCCCATTCTTCTCTGAAGATCATATCAAGTACTGTCAGGTTGGATGGGGGAGCATCGCTGCAGAGCTATTTTCAGGTCTCTCCCCAGCTGTTCGATCGGGTTCAAGTCCAGGCTCTGGCTGGGCCACTCAAGGACATTCAAAGACTTGTCTCGAAGCCACTCCTGTGTTGTCTTGGATGTGTGCTTAGGGTTGTTGTCCTGTTGGAAGGTGAATCTTTGCCCCAGTCTGAGGTCCTGGAGCAGGTTTTCAGCAAGGATCTCCCTGTTCTTTGCTCTGTTCTTCGCCTCAATCCTGACTAATCTCCCAGTCCCTGCCTCTAAAAAACATCCCCACAGCATGATGCTGCCACCAGTTCTTGTGCTGTTAGGGGAATACCCTGTGTGTAAATTGAATCTGTTGCTGTATTGTTTTGTGTAGTTTCTTAATCATTGTACCTAAAACTGTATGTGTTAAAATGTATATGCAGGGCCCAGCTGTAAGAGATCTTGGTCTGTATTCCTTGTTGAAATAAAGTTAATGTTTTTGCTTTGTCATCATGGGGTATTGTGTATAGATTGCTGATGAAATCGTTTTAATCATTTTAGAATATGGCTGTGAAAAAAGTCACGGGGTCTGAATATTTTCCAAAGGCACTATGTCTGGAGCATCATGTGTCACGTATACATTCTAAAAAGGGTACCGGTCTGCCAGAGGGTGTCCACCAATTATATAAAAAAATGCTTTTAAGTCAGTTACCCTAAAACAATATGCATGGGTTTCAGTAGTTCTGCATCCTAACCAAAAAGTAGCATTTAATGACCATTAGGCTATAAGAAATCATTAAGATGTGAGCCATTAATGACAAGAATATGACCCGTTTTTTTCTCTTTTAATTATAGATCCTTAAATTATAGATCCTTAAAAAAATATTACTTTCCAAAACAAGTGTCATGCACAATGCAGAGCTAGACATTGCACACAGTCTGAGGCTTTGGATGAATAAAAAAGCTGTATGTTAACATTACACTACTACCCCATAGCTTAACACTAGATTCAAAGAAAATACACCATCCTCTTCACATTGCACCTGTTTAGGAACAATTAAAAACCAAATAGAACAATCAAATAAAAGAAAACTAGGTAAAATGAGTCCAGACCCCGGCGCAGCAGGGCTGTCAACTGAATGGGGACTAGAGAAAGAAACATTTGATTTAAAAATCCACATTGTTCCAAGAAATACACTAAGGCAGTCAAGTTTCCCTACCCTGTGGAACTCCATTTAAAGAAATCCACAACATTTCACTTGTGAAACTAAGCATGACAGAAAAAACTACTTTAACGTCTTTTTTCCTTCCTAGCAGACTTGCGATCCCGGTCACTGCGAGAGGACATCTTCCCTGACCGGCAGCCCTCAGAGCTGGTCCTCTTCCTGTCAGACTTAGAGCCCTTGTCTTTGGAACCTTTGGATTCACGACCACTGCCCATGGACGACTTCTGGCTCTTGTCACCACCTCCCTTCTTCCTCTCCCCCTCGGACGGCTTCCTCCTATGCTTCCTGTCCTTCCTCCCCCGGCTGCGGCTCCTGCTAGAGGAGCTGGAAGAGGAGCTGCCGCTGGAGGAGCTGCTCCTGCTGGAGGAGCCACTAGAGGAGCCGGAACTCCCGCTGGACGAGGAGCCAGAGGAGCTGCTAGAGGAGCTACTGCTGCCACCACCTCCCTTCTTGTCCTTTGACTTGGGCTTTCCACGTCCCCTGCTTGATTCCTCGATCAGAGGCTCCAGCTCCTTGGGGGCAGCATCATACTGGGCAGGCTGGACATCAACGGTCTGCTTCATTGCGCCTTGATCAGCCTCTTGGCTCTGCTCTGTTGTGTGAGGCTCTGTTGCAGCCTCCAGCAGGGGGATCTGAACCTCAGGGGCTATAGATGCTCCATCAGAGACTTCCAGACTAGGGTTGGGCTCTAAGAGCAAGGCTATGGACACTTCTGTATGTGGCTCTTCATCTTCGGTTGGTTGCATTTCAAAGCTTTTCTCCTGGTCGCCTGACACAGCTGTGGGGTCCTGATTCTGAAGGGGCTTATTTTCCTTTTCTACCTTAACCTGTTGCTGTTCTGCTTCCTTCTCATTACCTACCTCTGCCCCACCTATCACCAAACTATCCTCCATCTTATTATCCTGATCCCCGACCTGCCACTCAGCCTCCCTCACCACTGCAGTAACCTCCATCTGCTCTTCCACCTCTCTGAACTCCACTATTCTAATGTCTTGACCATTTTCCTCATTCTCCCCCTTCTTAGGTGCCTGCTCCCTGACTTTCTCTGGCTTTTTCTTTCTGTCCTCCTTACGCTTTACACCCACATCCCCCTCTTCCTTCTCTAGTGTTGCCTCGTCCTCCATCTCCACATTAAACCGATTACCTGTCACTTTGACTACCTGACCCGTGGGCTTACCCTCCTCTTGTTCTTCTTTCTTCAGGTCCTTACCCAGAGCGTTGTCCCTCAGAGACTGGCGTTGAGGCCGAGCCTCCATCTTATTCAGATACTCGGCAAACGCATCGCGTCTCTCCTCAAACATAACTGGAAACAGGGATAAAACAAAAACAGATTCAGTGACAGACCACGCACACCAAGAACATGTATTGCCACTTGTCGAGCACAGAGGAATGGCTAAAGACAATTGCTTACCATTCATTTTTTTCTGCGACTCGTCAAAGAGCTTCTGAGTGGCTGAGCACATCCTCCCAGGCAGATAGAATATGGGTGGCTTGGTCTTTGTGCGGATGTAATTGACAATTTTTGTATTGTGCATATTCCACTCCTCTTGCTAGAATACAAAAAAGTTAATGAGCACAGAATCTCCTCATTGACATGTGGGGAAAACAAGGGTTTAATTTCATCTTACTGCAATGTTCCTACTGGTTTAACATTTCCTTCGTTTTTTTGTTTTTCTAAGGCAACACCATAACCAATAAGATTTAATATTGCTTTCAAGAAAGGTCATTACCAAGTGAGCAAGCTCCACTTTCTGTTCCAACAGTTTTAGCTCTGTCTGCTTGGCACGCCTCTCATCAAAGAGCTCTCGTCTTTCGCCCTCTACTTTCTTGCGTTCTTGTTCAGCTTGAACTTCCAATTTCTGTTCAATCTCAATGCGTTTCTTTTGCTAAGACGAGATAAAACATTAAACAAAAATGAATTTCCCATTGGAAAATATTCCAAACTATAGCCTAATGGCTGGAATCATTTTCACCAAGCATAAAGCTAAGGCAAATTTTTATGCATTTACAGTATTTGAACAGCAGTGATTAGTTTCATTGATGCACATATTGGAGTAAAGTGTTATCCCTACCCTATCTGTTGCCACATTAGATTCCTGCTTAAATTTCTGTAACGTTCCCATCAACAGGCCAAACATGCGTCGATTCCTATAGGGAAAAAGAAGCAAAAGCAATGACTAGTATGATAACAGTTACATGATTTCTTGGAAATAGAATAGTTAAATTATTTAGCACATGCTCTTACCCAGAGCAACTTAGAGGCGGAATTAGGGTAAAGTCTCTTACTCAAGGGCACAGATTAGCGCCTAGTCGGTCCAGGGATTCGAACCAGCGACCTTTCGGTTACTGGCACTCTTAATCACTAGGCTACCTACCTCCCACTTATTCCTTACGCATACGTAATGATGCATTACCTTTGTTTTCCTTTCTCATCCATGGTCTGATCCTGAATCAGGTCTCGACGCGTACGCTCCTTGGAGGTAGCTACTACTGATGACTGCAACGCTGGCTGTGTATGGAGAACGGCAAGCGGGGAGTTAAAACATTGAGGGAAAAGATTAAAGACATTCGGTGTACAATGATTTACCTTTTTGACATCGTCATCATCCTCAGCGTCACTGTCATGGCGCGAATCTCTCCTCGCTCGCTGGTCACCGGCCAGCCTATACAATAAAGACACGCAAGAGGACAAATGCGTGATATACCGGCCATATGAAATAGAAATCCATTTGAATACCACCAGGTGTAGGTAATGCCTTTTTAGGAGTGCCCACTGCCGATTCATTGACACCACATGGAAGTGACTGCAATAATTGTGTAAGGGGGAATGGCAGCCTACCAAGTTAAAGTTGGCTTCTTGCACATCTCCATCTATTTGGGCTCTATGTCTATTTTTTACTTGTCTCTGCATCCATCGTTGGTACAGTAGCTAACCGATTGCCACAGATTTTTTTTAAGCCAACTACTCGACCAGGCATTAGAGGGAGAGAAGCAAATATGACCTCATTTAAATACAGGGGAATTCTCTTTCAGGGATATTAATCCAGCAAAACATCCTAAAATACCACAACACTTCACCCATGCACACATACAGCTTATGCTGTCACGGAGCTGATGGCACGGGAAAGTTTGCGCCCAGAACCAGTTGATACAAAGTTCCAATTGACAGACCACTCAAGACAGTGTGGACAGGCAGAGGATTAAGATGACTCGATTGAAAGACAACCTGAACCAACTTCCACGCAAAGCAAATGTGATTGAGGATGTGTATTTTCCGACAATGTTTTCCTATTATTGTAATTATTTATTTAAAAATCTGCCAACAGCTGGCTAAAGGAAACGCAACTACACTCCCTAAACAAATCACAATCAGAAACACCAAGCTCTAAGGCCAGGGAGAAAGCCCCCTGCAGTAATGGATAGTAGATTCATGCTGAAAGCCAGGCCTAATTTGTTTGGTTATATACCCTACACTGCACGTGATTTTTTTGCTGTGAAGGTGTATCCAAGCATCCAAGCCTGAAAAACATTGATGCAATTCTCTGTCAAGGGTGAGATCTGAACCGCAGTCTTCCGCTCGGGAAACCAACCAAAACAGTAGTCAATTTATCACCCAATTTACTTGGAGGCACGTCAATAGAGCAACAATGATTTTGAAGTTGCAGGCAAAACCTTTCACTTGAGAACTCACTTCTGTCATCATTAAGTGCTTTGAGAGTAGTCAAGGATCATATCACCACCTTTCCAGCCACCCTAGACCCACTTCAGTTTGCATACTGCTCCAACAGGTCCACAGATGCAATTGCCATCACACTGCTCTTACCCATCTTGACAAAAGGATTCAACACCATAGTACCCTCCAAACTAATCAAGCTGGAGGCCCCGGTCTCAACCCCTCCCTGTGCAATTCAGTCATGGACTTCCTGACGGGCCACCCCCAGGTGGTGAAGGTAGGAAACAACATCTCCACTTCGCTGATCCTCAACACTGGGGCCCCACAAGGGTGCGTGCTCAGCCCCCTCCTGTACTCCCTGTTCACCCATGACTGTGGCCATGCACGCCTCCAACTCGATCATCAAGTTTCCAGACAACTATAGTGGCCTTGATCACCAACAACAACGCCGCGCGACAGCCTACAGGGAGGAGGTGAGGGCACTCGGAGTGTGGTGTCAGGAAAACAACCTCTCACTCAGTCAACCCAAGGAGATGATCCTGGACTATAGGAAACAGCAGAGGGAGCGCCCTCCTATCCACATCAAAGGGACAGCAGTGGTGAAGGTGGAAAGTTAAGTTCCTGGGCGTACACAGACAAACTGAAATGGTCCACCCAACAGCGCCTCAGCCTCAGGTGGCTGAAGAAATTTGGCTCGTCACCCAAAACCCGGACTAACTTTTACAGATCCACAATCAAGAGCATCCTGTTGGGCTGTATCACAGCCTGGTACGACAACTGCAAGGCTCTCCAGAGGGTGGTGCGGTCTGTACAACGCATCATCTGGGGGCAAACTACCTGCCCTCCATGACACCTTCAGCACCCGATGTCAAAGGAAGGTCGGAAATATCATCAAGGGCAATAACCACCCAAGCCACAGCCTGTTCACCCCACTATCATCCAGAAGGCAAAGTCAGTACAGCTGCATCAAAGCTGGGACAAAAAAAATATTTAGACCATCAGACTGCTAAATAGCATTCACTAACACAGAGGCTGCTGCCTATATTAAGACCCAATCACTGGCCACTTTATTAAGTGGATCACTAGTCACTTCATACAATGCACCTAAATGTTTACATATCTTACATTACTCATATCACATGTATATACACTATTTTGCACCTTGCCTATGCCTCAGCCATTGCTCATCCATATAGTTACATGTACATATTCTCATTCACCCCTTTAGATGTGTGTATTAGGTAGTTGTTGGGGAATTGTTCGATTACTTGTTACATATTACTGCACTGTCGGGAACTAGAAGCACAAGCATCTCGTTACACTCACATTGTCATCTGCTAACCAGGTGACAAATAATTTGATTTGAGCAGTGAGTACGACTCATTTTTGCTACAGCAGGAAAAGAGGCAGATCTATAGATTATTCTAACCTCAGAAGGGCCCCTTCAATGTCCCTCTGTTTAGCTGGGGGTCCTCCAGGTCCTCCACCAATGTCGGAGAGTCCACGTCTGTAGACAAATACGAATGTTACATAAAGCTCTGACAGAGGTATTCAAATCAAATGTATTTATATAGCCCTTCTTACATCAGATGATATCTCAAAGTGCTGTACAGAAACCCAGCCTAAAACCCCAAACAGCAAGCAATGCAGGTGTAGAAGCACAGCAAGCAATGCAGGTGTAGAAGTATTGACACCAACTGATGGAAAGTAAGGTAAAATGTTTTACCTCAACAAGTTGATTCCACGTCCCCTACCTCCAACGCCTGGGATGGTTGGCCTTCTAGCTTGGCCAGGTCTGTAAGGAAGGTAGAGAGATTAGCTACTTCTTGTGATTTAGCTGTAACATACATAGATGGACCAGAGCTGTAGTCATTGTTAGCGATTGATTTTAGAAAACCTAGCTAGCTAACGTTATATAGGGGTGTTGCTCCATTTGGAATGGAGATAGACAATAATAAATCAGTGTGGCAAAGCTAACTACCGTTACTTCTACTCCGATAAGTCAGTACATGAAACTGTATCAAACTAGCCAACAGCTAGTAACGTTACTGTTATTAATTAGTAAGCTAACGTTAATTGTAGAATAAAACGTAACTGACAAGGACTGAGCAAGTTAGCTTGCTAGCAGAGAAATATATATAATAATATTACTACTCTCGATAACTTAAATGTTACTTCGCCAATTCCACAATAATGAATGAGGAACGGCAACCACCCAACTGCCACCTACCGGTAAGTAAAAACTCCAGTAAGCAATTTAAGTATATATACTTCCATTTAACTAGACAACTAGCACAAAGCCGATTCGATTATACAGCACGCACCCTGGTTGTGCACGAGAATGGGAGATGCCATTTTTTTTCTTGGGACCTGCGTATATTGCTAGCTAACGTTAGACGAATAAAGGCTGAAAAATAGAATACAATGTTGCGTTTCAAAATGCAGTATGTCTTACCTCAATTCATTAGGATCCCGGCCAGTTAATTTACGAATATTCTCGTCTACATTTTTCAAACTCTCTTTAGCTTTCTCAAGCTGGGCTTGCAAAGAACCTACTACCACCGCCATCTTAGCTAAAAAACAAGCTTTCCTCTCACAGGTCGCTCGCCGTAATGCATCATGGGGGGTGATAAACGCGTTTCACTATCTTGATTGACAACTCAAATGCCCAATTGACAACTTCATTGGCGTAGTTAAACGTACACGTCCATATATTGTATGTTACTGCTTTCCGGAATCCTTAGGACATCCCTAACCCAACCATTTTCAATGTTAACTTCAATGGGGGTAAGGACGTCCCAAGGACTCCAGAAAGCAATGACCATAAATGTGAGCATTCTCCAATCGCCACATGTCCAGTATTTTCTTGACGATAATCAAATATTTTCTTTGGGCAAGATCGTTTTGCATGGCCCCGGGTAGGCGGAGTTTGTACATTTTAGACCATTCCATTGGTCCTGAAGTGAAATCTCCACCCGGGCACCGGCCCATGCAAAACGAACTCGACCATTGATTCTGACTAGGTCCTGTATATTGTTTAATCATGTCACATGACCTTGATTTGACGCTTTTTCATCAAACTGTCCCGTTTTCTTTTGGTCAGCAGCACCATCCTCAGACACTTGTTTTAATTTTTGGTTCAATTCTCATTTTTGTAAAATACTTAAAATAAAGGCTATAATTCAGGTCATGTCACATTATTAACCAAAACACAGGGCCCTAATGATGACAAATAATAATAGTAATTTGGTTGTTTTGATCCTAAAGTTACACCACAGAAAAGTGGCATTTAAAACATCTGGTTACTAAAACACTCCTTCAGAACAATGGATTTATGTGTATGTCTGATGTCTGTATGGCATACAGTTTTTCTTTATGGTACATAGATAGCAGTGGTGGGCTTGTAAAGATGAAAACACAACAATTGTGAAAGCAAACATTTTATTTAATTCCAACAATAGCAGAAGTTGAAAACAACCTATAATAGAAAAAAACAAAAAACGGTCAAATTTCACCATTGGGTACATTTTCTTCACAAATCGCCACAGTGCAACTTCCCATGGATCCCAAATCTGAGCATGATGATGGGTTCATAGAGCTACAGTTCATGGTGTGATCAGTTTCAGCCTCAAATCGTGGATTTCATCACATTAACCCATTTAGTCCTCCTTATCGGCCAAGTCGTTCTGATCAAAGTACCTATGTAAAAAATATATATATATATATGATTATCAAACGACAAGTTTTCCTGGCTGTGAGTGTTTGTGAAGTCAAATAACATAGCTTACCTAGCAACAAGGCAGATCATCAAGTTTAGAGGAGACAACCTTTCATCTTCCTGGCTTTCCTGTAATGGTAAAGAAAGAAAAAATGAAGAATGACTATCATACCCTGTTCATCCTTATCAAACATTATCATGCGAACATTTGAGCATCTGCTGTATTTGAACATGAATTTTACCCATAAGGAAGTTGGTTTGCAACCTCTCATCTCAACATCCATTAATACCAGCCACTATATCATCCTACCAGATTGGCCCGCACTTCAGAACTCCGTCTGGCCAGCTGTCTTATTAGGGAATGTGCTTCAGGGAGAAGAGGTTTCTCAAGGCAAGCCAGCAGTGCATACAGCCATCTTCCCTAGAAAAGTTGAACACATATTAGCCATGAAAGCATCATGGTTGGGGTCAATTCCATTTCAAATTCCAGTCATTTCAGAAAGTAAACTGAAATTCCAATGTCAATTCCAAATTCTCTTCAATGCTTTTTAATTAGGACAATTTGGAATTGGGTTTACTTTCTGACTTGACTGGCATAGATATGAAATTGACCCCAAACCTGGAAAGTATTAAAAATGCCAAATTGTGTTGATGACATTAAATAAATTGAATTTACCAACTGCGGGACAAACTCTCTCTCTTCAAACCAGTTTATCAAGTACTCCAAAACTGCAGAGATTGTGGCCTAGTAGGGAAGATATAATTGAGTGTCAAACACGAGTACCGTCATTGAAGTCATGATTAGAAGCATCAACTGATGAGGGAGGATTGCAGTGAGTGTCATGCCAATGCTGTGAAAACACTCACCTGATTTAATCTGCTCACTATACTAAGGAAAGGTGGAAAACCAACCTGGTGAAACAAGTGGTTAAATATCAGACACATGATTAATGGCAAACTCTTTATACAAAAAACTTACATGATGTATATTATCTATGGTCAGATATTTCCACTATAACAGGGGTTCTTAAAGGGTAACTCTCAATCCCAATTTCAGCATTTGCCCAAAACCTTCAAATAATAAAAAATAAAATGCATTCAGATGAGAAGTTGTGGGTGGGGGGGGATTGCTCATTGATATTCATTTTTGGGGTGGGTAAACATTATTGTACCGGAGCCAGACACTTTCTCACGAAAGCATAATAACTACATTATATGAATGCAAGCATATAAATGTATGGCTTTAGACAGTTAGCTTACAGTGTTAAGGCACTAAATTCCAGACATCTATTGCCACTTGCGGTGTAAGTTCGAATCCCCCATGGGGCGTTTTTTTTTTTTTTGTTGAAATGTGAACTCACATTTATTTCAGTATTGTGTTGGGAAGAAAAGTGCAATCATCACCTGGAAAATGAAAATTAGGGGCTGAATTCAATTCAAGCAGCATTGCAGTATTTAATCCAACTGTAAAATTAACTCACAGATTAGGTTTTTATACAGTACCCAAGACCACAACTACTACGAGGGCGAAGCCTCTCACAGGTAGGCGGTCACTTTTCAGAATTAGAAGTGTGGGCACGGAATGAATATTGTAAATAAAGCATATGAAGAAAAATATATATCTGCCCAATGTGGGATTAGAACTCACAACTATTGAACTAAGAGCCAAACTATCATGGTTCAAACACACCAAAACAGTCGTGAAGAGGGCATCACAACACCTTTTCCCCCTCAGGAGACTGAAAAGATTTAGCTTGGGTCTCCAGATCCTCAAAAAGTTCTACAGCTGCACATCGAGAGCATCCTGACCGGTTGCATAACCGCCTGCTATGACAACTGCTAGGCATCCGACCGTAAGGCGCTACAGAGGGTAGTGTGTACGGCCCAGTACATCACTGGGGCCAAGCTTCCTGCTATCCAGGACCTATTTAATTGGTGGTGTCAGAGGAAGGCCCAAAAAAGTGTCAAAGACTCCAATCAACCAAGCCATAGACTGTTCTCTCTGCTACCGCACAGCAAACGGTACCGGAGCGCCAAGTCTAGGTCCAAAAGGCTCTTTAACAGCTTCTACCCCAAGCCATAAGACTGCTGAACAATTAATACAATTATTTTACACTGCTGCTACTCACTGTTTATTATCTATGCATCGTCACTTTACCCCTACCTACATGTACAAATTACCTCGACTAACCTGTACTCCCGCACATTGACTCAGTACCGGTACCCCCTGTATATAGGCTCCCGAGTGGCACAGCGGTCTAAGGCACTGCCTCTCGGTGCAAGAGGCATCACTATAGTATCTGGTTCGATTCCAGGCTGTATCACATCTGGCCGTGATTGGGAGTCCCATAGGGCGGCGCACAATTGGCCCAGTGTCATCCGGAGTAGGCCGTCATTGGAAATAAGAATTTGTTCTTAACTGACTTGCCTAGTTCAATATATATATATTTTTTTATGTTTAAAAAAATATAGCCTGTAAGGTCAGTAGTTTAGTCATGGAAGTATCATTCAAAATATATTGGCACACTCCACTTAGCAAGACCATTGCCAAATTAGGCAAACTTTCACCTGCTTTTATTTTTATTTTATTGTGTTACTTTGTATTTTATTTTTTACTTTAGTTTATTTAGTAAATATTTTATTAACTATTTCTTGAACCACATTGTTGGTTAAGGGCTTATAAGTAAGAATTTCACGGTAAGGTCTACACCTGTTGTATTCGGCTCATGTGACAAATAAAATTAGATTTGAACTGTGTCATAGCAGACTGCACCACCACGTCATCACAACTGAGGGAAAAAAACAAATATTTTGACATGACCACCACTGTCATCTATTTCTTGTTACGATGGATGTAGACACGAATATAAACGTATAATCCTCATAGCTTACATGTTTTTTTCTCGTAAAAGCACAGTGTATGAAATGGTAAGCAAAAACATTGAATTTGGTCATGTGCAGAAATGTGCCTTACTGCATTTTGAATTTTTTAGTGTAAGGTCAGTAGTTTAGTCATGGAAGTATCATTCAAAATATATTAGCACACTCCACTTAGCAAGACCATTGCCAAATTAGGCAAACTTTCACCTGCTTTTATAGTAAGCCTTGAGGTGGGACCACCCAGCACATCTTGAAGGGAGTGTATTTCATACCAAACCCTCCCTTGAGATGATTTCAATGGTAGAGTTGAACCGCTACGGGAAAGAGCTAGAATTACTGCTAAACTATACCACTTTTGCAACAAACTGTCAAAATGAAGACAATAAATGACGTTTCACTATAACTTACTCAAAAACATCTGGTTTTCAATTAAATAAATGTTTTTTCATTAAAGTTACTCTTTAAACTTTTTTAGCTCGAGACCCAAATGAGAAATGTACCATCTTCCCATGACCCAAATCGTCCTCCCATGACCCAAATCGTCCTCCCATGACCAAAATTAAGAAAACAATAGTGTGAGACTATAGATGTAGTCTCATAACTCGTGACCCACTGCTCACATGCCCAGGGCCCACTTTGGGTCCGGACCCATAGTTTAAGAAACCCTGGTCTAAAAGATTACCTTCACATAATCAAGGCCTCGATCTTCAGCACCAGGGTCAATGGGAGGGGAGTTCAAATAAACATTTTCACCCAGGCAGAACTTTTTCCATTGTTCCTCCGCATCCTGTTTTGGCTGGAGATAGACAAAACACATAGTTAGAGAGGGTATGTTGTATTTTACAATTCACTTTTACCAATAACAACAACAAAAAATCATAATCTCATACTCACCATTAACACATTGTCATCTAATGCATGACCACTCCAGTGTTCTCTATGCTTACTGATACTCTGCAAGTAGTAAAACATGATCAAAATAACTCACTTCAACCCAACGTGACAAATAACTTGAAATGTATAGGGGATAATACACTCTATAGTTACCTGTCTTATTTCTGAGAAGTTGCTGACTTGCTGTCGCTGCCATTTTAAACTCGGTGAAAATCCTTGTGGAGCAGCTTGGCAACCTGTGAGCTACCAAATAGAAGTTGACAAGAAATTATACATACATAGTCAGACAGACTCTGTCTGTCTCTCGTGCGCTCTGTCTCTCTAGTTACATTTTATTTGTGGCAGTGGCCTATATGGTGAAACATACCGACACGTTAACTGATTGTTTCTTTCTCAATTTCTTTGGATCAATCTTCGCCACCACAACATCAGGACAGAGAGACGCCTCTAATCTGAAAAAAAGAGAAAAGCAGCGGGGGTTTTTTATTACATGAATGCGTGTTTCCTGGGAATATGCGTGAAAACTATGAAAAGACAGAGCTATGCGGGACTTACTGAACCTGTCTCAAATACTCCTGGGGATTTCTTGGAGGCTCGTTTAGATTGAAGTCTTCGCCAGTGTCGCATGTTTCCACAGGCAGAAGCCTGGGCATCAGTTCCTCCACGTCGGATTTCATGCTGAAACTTCAAACTATTTGCTCAGTGTCGGATTGATATACTGATAGATTAACAGGCAACTAATGAGACTTGCATTTATTACTGTACTTCTGTTATAAAGGTTGTTTTGTTGGATAAGGACACAAGTCTCACATCAAAATAAACTGTGACGCCATTTTGTTTCAAGTGCGAATCATGACGCGTTTAGAATGTGCCCGTTGCCATGGTGATTTAAAGATAACGCTACATGTGTATTTTGGCATTCCAAATTCCACAGGTCAAGGTCTACAACATAATTTTCCACGCGTTGCTTTCCAACATAATGACCAATAACATATTGTTTTAACAACAAAATATACACCGCCATAATTACTATACAAATAATTTAAATCACCTGAAGGGATATACTTCTCCAATAAACATTGATTGTTTGTATTGCTTATAGATCAGCCCTTGCCTTGGTCAATTAAATCGTTCTTGTTGCAAGCACTGTTGCCACGTTAATCATTACTCCTCAGTTACCTTGTATCTTGATTCCCTCCTCATTTAGCCATTGAAACATGTTTACTTGTTGAGATGTGACTGCAACAACTTGAAGGCAATGTCCATTTGGCACAATGGAATTCAACGCAACATGACTATTCATCTTGGAACACCGTTTCACCACAGTTTTTTTAACTACCCAGTTTCACTGTAGACCATTCTACATGACTGGACTTTCCAGGGTCGATATGGCTGCTTCACAGATATACATTTGGACATTTACTATTTTCATTTTTCCAATTCTAACTTGGGGATTGCTGTCTGACTTCAAAATTTGTGGCGACTCTGAATGTGAAAGTAAGTAGATAACAAGAAAATAAATAGTTAGGCTATGTGCAACACATGTATTACAAATTAATTATTCATACATTACCTTATGTGGCTTTTGTGTGTATAGGCTTGCTGAGTCGGGTCAGGGCCACAAGAGATCACAGAGGAAAGGATTGTAGATTCCTGAACTTCAAAAAAGGGGATGTGATATTTGTTTACCACAAACTCTCTGGCAAAAGAGATGATCTATGGGCAGGAAGTGTAAGTGTTTTTTTGTCACTGAAATTACATTGAATAACATATATTTTGTTGTATGTTTGTTATGCAATAATGTTTTGTGCCCTATGCTGTATTTCAGATTGACAGACGATTTGGTTATTTCCCAAAAGACGCTGTGAAAGTTGATGAAATTTATGCAAACACAGAGAAAGAAGTGGCCACACAGGTAATCTTTCCACTTTATTACTCTATGAATTTTAGTCCTACTGAATGTATGGTTATACATGTGTATTGAAGGGTGAATAAGCAGTGCTTTAAATAATTTTGTTAAACACATTCTGTTAATTAAAGGTACTCTTATGTTCCTTTTAGAAACAAGACTTCTTCTGCATAGATGAGTATGGCTCATTAATTGATAATGACTCCAGTGAGTGGGACAATGAAGAAAATCTAGTTTCAGAATTTCAGGAAATCGCAGCCAATGATGCTCAGGATTCTAAAACCTCCAAAGATGCCTTTCTATCCCAAAGTTTTGCACAGAGCAGTGATGAAACAGGAAACAAAGATGCCAATCAGGCTGTAATGGAATACTTCTCTGATGATACCAAACCTGCACCTAGCGAACAAGGTGGGTCTCAGTGGATTGGCTCTACAGTAACTGGATGGCTTAGTTTAGGTGGTGAAAGACCTGATGATAATCCCAAAGAAGACAACCCAGAACAAGAGTCTTTCAGGAGCAGGAAACTTGCTTTGGACATTGATGCGAACCAATTGAAGGAAGAGACGAAAAATACTGAAAACTCTGGCTGGTTTGGAGATGGACTGACTAGCGCCTTTGGTTTTGGTCATAAAGCTCCAGAGGAGGAGAAGCCCATTGAAAAAGAAGTGGAAGAGCAACCCCCACCCTCTAAATCCTGGCTGAATATTGGCATTAGAGATGTCTTACATTTTGGTCAATCTAATCAGGATAAAGTTGAAGAGAGAATAGAAGCAGCAGGCAGAGATGAATCGACAGGCACAATAGACCCACAGGACGTTGGCACAAGTCAGTCTCATCATGATGCCACAGTGGAGCAAATAAAAGAAACAGAGAACCAGAGAGATGATAACACTGGTAAGAAGGCAGAGAGAACAGAGACACACCCCTCAAAACCTGTTAAGGATTATAACCAAGAGGACCGTCATAGTCAGGAAGAAGATGGTGAGTTAAGAAAAGAGAAAGATGCAGGGTGGTATGGTAGCATATATAACAATATTGTAGGCCTTTATGGAGAACAGAGTGATGTTGAGGAGGAGGAGGATATACTTATAGCTGAGGATGAAGAGGATAAAGATATCAACCTTCAGTCAGAAACAGAAACAGAGTCACAGTCTGTGTTCTCATCCATGTTTGACACTCTGGTATCACCGTTTCAGGCCGATACAACTAACAATTATAAAAATGCCCAAAGTGATGAGGTAACAGATATAAAACCGGCAGAAGCAGATGGAGATACAGAGATCTCCCTTACTTCTCAGATGGCTATCCCATATGATTCTACTGAGGCTTCTGTAGGTAGGAAGGATGATAATGATGGTAATGACAGCAATGAGGCTCTACATCCCCCTCCATTAGAAATAGATAAGGTTCAGAGTGCCAATAAAATACTTGAAACTAGCAAGTATATGTCTTTGTCCCACGACCCTCAATTACAAGACACAACCGGAATAGTGAATCTTGAAGATGATGCTGAAAAATCTAGAGCTGATAGTGATGATAGTGATGAGAATGCCCTTAATCACCATCAAGAGAGTCCTGCTGCTGACCTTGCTGAAAATAACCTGGATGACTTTGAGACTGATCATTCAGTTGGTCAGGACGCTTTAGAAGGATCAGGGATTCCAAATCTCTTTGATTCGATTCCTATTCAGACAAAAGCAGGAACACTGGCAGAGGAGCTACCTGATGTATCAGAGGATACGTCTGTAATGCATGCTGAGGTGGAGGACATTGACATTGACACTACAGGTATTGAAGTGGTATCCTCCAATCAGAAAGGAGACGACAGTATTCTAGTGCCTCAGAGACCAGCAGAAGAGGACAGTGGGGACAGAGTAGGGATGCTATATGGTCAGACAAGCATGCCAGGTACAGAGGATGCTTCAGTGCTGGAGGAGGTCACACAGACACCTGACCCCCATCTGCATGATGCTCAGGACCCTCGCATAGCTGAACTTATCCTGAACCTATCTTTAGTTGAACCTGTCATAGTTGATCCAGTCATTGAAAATGTATCAGGAGAGGAAGGACATCATTTGATTACCTCAAGTGGGGATGGGAAAAGTAAGGACAAGAATAAGAATACATTAGAGGTACCAAATAAGAATGCTCATGTTGGAGACATAGATTCAGTTTTGCTGAAAGACTGGTTATCTTCTAACTATGAGGAAAGTAATTCCAATGTAATGGAAGTTGTTGATCAAGAGGAATTTTCCTCCTCTGATCATTTCAAGGAGTGGCACGTTGAGGCCGATCCTGTAGATAACATAGGGTTGATAAACATTACCCTTGACCCAGTGTTAGACTCAACTATACTAAATGCTGACACTACAAGTAACAATCTTCTATCTGATAAAGGTAATGATGATGGGGAACGTTATATTGTGGACAAAGCATCTGAGATAGAGGAAGCAGATTCAACTAATGAAGTTACTGAGATAGAGGGGCTAGAACCAGGGAAAATAGTTGAAGTTGAGAGAGACCATGGGGATCAAGCAACTCTCCCTACACATGTCTTTGAAAATACACAGAGCAGTTCCGGACCTGATGCTAAAATTGAAATGTATCCTGACAGCTCAGAGCTAGTTCCCCCTGAGACAGAAATAGGAAATGAACAACGACAGACAGAAATCCTTGAGGAGGCAGACACAGAAAACATGTCAGTAGAAGATTTCATTCATGTCCACAGGGAGTCCCATGAATCTCAAAAAGACAGTGATGAGAAAAACGTCCCGAATGATAGATCTGGGATGACGAGTGACCAGACGACAGCAATTGAGGACAATAATCTGCCGCTAGATAACAGGAATCACATCTCATCAGTCAGTAGCCAAGAAGTACATTCAAAAGGGACCAAAGGATTGTATAATGAGATCACTCTAGAAAACGAGAGAGCACAGGAATTAGGCCTACAGGATAGGGAAACCAATGATGGACGAAATAGCTTTGATCAGTCACATGCAGTTAGTCAGCTTTCCCCCACTGATGAAGCTTATGATGTCATTACTCAGTCAGAGAGAACAATAGACCATGATACATTGTGTTCAGGTGAGAATTTCCTCTCAGACAGTTGGTCTAATTATCAAGAAGCAACAGATGTAAAGAGCACAATTAGTGATGAAGATAGGCAGCAGGATTTTGAAAACGTGGACGTGATTGAGAAGGATGATTTTGAGAAAATCAGTTATCGGGATATTGAATCTATTCGCAATGTTGAAAGAGAGGGTGAGACTTCCACTTCTCACAGTGAACCCCCTGAAAAGCAAGACATGCCATCTGACCAGTATTCAGTAGGGCCCCCTCAAGAGGAAATCACGGACACATCAGTCAACAAGGGTACTAGGAGTTTCTTTGAAAATGCTATGGACTTTGTGATCCCAAGCACTGACTCCAAAGACTTAGAAGACCCAGAACCAAAGGGGCAAGAAGAGGAGGAACAAGAACCTCCACCTGTTCTTCCTTACCTGGACCTCCATGAACCAGAACCACAGTCTCAGTCAACCTCAGTAGAAGACTCGCTGAAAGCTACAGCATTTTTGAAAGAATACAAGAATATCCAAAAGCAAATCAGCGCAGATGAAATAACTACTTTGTTGGACATGTTTGGGAAGCACAAACTCCTGTGGCTTGACTACAGCCTAGGAAGCTCAGAGACATTGACTGATGGCCAAGATGGTAATAATGACCGAGCTATTATATCAGACTTTGAAAGGCTCCTGCAGTATCACATTGATGAGACAAAAACTCCATCTGGTGGAGTACTGGAGGATGAAGACCAATCCAGAAAATTTGTGTCATTACGAAAACTAGAAATACTCTTGTCAAACATAAAAAACAGATTCACCCAAGTGAAAGCACCTGTCAGTATAAAAGACAATCAAGGTACTACTCAAGTAGTATGAGAAACATTTATTGATTTTGGTTGCATGTCTCTTCCATGTCTCTTGCATGTCAATATTGAAAAGGTTAGCAGTTGTCAAAGTGTTATATCTGACAACCATTTATTGACAAGGTCTTACATGTTTTTAAAATTATTTGGTATCATAATGTCTATATGTTATCCAGCAGAAACAGACAAGACAAACTGCATCAACGATGATTGTTTCACTCGCAATGAAAATGAAGACCTAACCAACCTGAAAGGAGAACATTTCTCTGGGGAGGGAGACATCCAAACCCCAACACTAACAGACAAATGTAATGCATTTATGTCCATTCTTAAAAATAACATACTAATTATATAGATGAAAATGGTTCCATCTGTGGCTGGTAAAAATATATGATCAATTATTATGACACTCACTATTGTGTTATTTATACCTTTTAAATATATTTAACAGATAAACCTGAGCCTGCAGTGATGGAATATCTTTTTTCTTCTGCACGTCAAGTCACTGGTGATGCTGTTGCTCATATACTGACAGTTAAGGCTCTTCTAAAATGGCTCACTGTACAGGTAAGAAAGTTATTTTATTTATTTATTTATTTCACCTTTATTTAACCAGGTAGGCAAGTAGAGAACACGTTCTCATTTACAATTGCGACCTGGCCAAGATAAAGCAAAGCAGTTCGACACATACAACATCACATAGTTACACATGGAGTAAAACAAACATACAGTCAATAATACAGTGAAAAATAAGTATATTTACAATGTGAGCAAGTGAGGTGAGATAAGGGAGGTGAAGGCAAACAAAATATATATATAAATAAAAATATAAAAAAGCCCATGGTGGCGAAGTAAATACAATATAGCAAGTAAAAACACTGGAATGGTTGGTTATATGACTACTATATCCCCCTTGTAATCTATTGAGATTAAATTAGCTAAACAGCCCATACATTTAAAATGATTGGACTGCACTATGGATGCCTCCATCATCCTCAATAGAATGTAATATTTTTCCAAGAGAGGGAACTTCGGTTGTGGCATTGGACTTAGACAAATACATAACAGCACAATACACACATGACAATAATCATTGACTAGATAGCTGAAAAGGCTGGTCCTTTAAAACCTCTGGTATGTGTCTCTGGTATGCAACATGTCATCTGCACTGCCCCTATGAGTCATCCAACACTTTGAGGAGTTGTAGTTGGCTCTGGCTTCGGTGACAAGGCTTTTCCCCGCACTATGGTAGTGCAATAACATGAGGACTTTAAATTGAGAATACAGATGGAGGTTCAGGATGTTGACCAGGTGAGTAAAGGGTAGTGTTTTGGACACTGGGGAAAGCACTGAAAAGCTACATGAAAGGTCAAAACCCAACCAACAACAACAACTGGGCCTACTCTGATAGGGCAAGGCAGTTGACAGCAGAGGGACTTTGGTGACAATCTGTCTCAGCTGGAGAAAAATGTCAATTTTTCCTTGTTTATAGACTATTTGAGAATAGGGATGGAGGTTGACTAATATATGTTGTTTTCACACAATTTGCATGTTTCGTCAGCTTGTGTCACTTTAAATACGCCTCAGTCTGCCAGTGTGGCGTTCTACGATTGGTGACGTTGAGAATATACCAACTCAACGTTAGGCAGGAAGTGGGAGTGTTGTAACAATTACCAATAACTCTTTTGATTGAAAAGTCAGATAACATACATTATTGTGTAGGATTACAATTATATAAATCAATAAATATTCGTTTTAGGAAAAAATAAACGAAAGTGAGTCGTTTAAGTGAATTTAGCGTGCATAAAATAGCAACAACCTCCACCGTACGTTTCAGCGTCATGACGTTACCCGCTACCACTATCAGGTCCAAGTAACAGCTGAGCATTCGTTTTTTCTACGTTAGCTAACATAATCCTGAAAATAATATTTAAATGAAATATTCGACAAATGGAAGATCAAACAAGTGGCGAGACAGTCGCTACTCAAGTGACTGATTTCAAAATGACAGCAAGGACCTATTACACTCTTGCCTTGGAGAAAACGAAAGATGTGAGTCACGTGTCATTCTATCTAACGTTAACTTGGACCCATCGCTGCTAAAAACATCAACTGGTGTTATCACGCAAGCTAGCCAACTACCACATCATTTAATTTGTAGGGCTGTCAGATAAGGCTTATCTAGCCAGTGTCTTGTTGGCTATGAGAGCACTGTTGCCTGGTAAGCTAACGTAAGCTAGCTAACTACTTAGCTAGATAACTAGCTAACGGTTGTAGTTAGTTAGCTATCTATCTAAGTAGCTGGCTAGCTAGTTAGTTTGTTGAGGCTCCTTATAGCATTGACAATCACTTTACTTCTCAGTAACTCACAACAAATGGTCTCTGTGTTTAGAGGAAGTTGAACGTTTGAAGTGTCATGTATCCACAATCCAGGGCCTGAAACAAAATATCTATAGCAGATCTATAATGATTATAAGTCATTCATCTGATCTAATAATACTTAAAAAAAATATATATATTTTATTTCTACCCAGGTCCTGTCATCCTTTCCTGATGACATAAGGCCAGGTCCTGACCTGTATGGACTGCCATGGGAAGCTGTCATCGTCACTGCCTTACTAGGGTTGGGCACTCTCCTATTGTTCAGCTGCAGGTTCTACCAATGTGTAAGTTGTCTGATACTATTATCAGCATGCAAGTATAGGGATGAACAACCACATTCTTTATTTTGATTGGAGAGTGACCAAGCTCACAAAATTGTTCCATTGTTTCCACAGATAAAGAGCAGACTGTATTCAAGCAAAGAGAGGCGGATGGGCCTGAAGGTGGCTGAACTATTAGATGAAAAGTGCAAAGTCCTTGAGACTTTGAGTGAGGTTCAACAAAATGTGAGGCCTATGTCAAATAATCCTGTGTGTGTGTGTCTGACTGACTGGATTTGCAAACTATTCTATGCAATTCCCTTTGAAATTACATGTTTTGTATGGACCTGTGTGTTATGAATGCCTTTGCTACTGTTTATGTTTATTTATGTACCTTTTTAGTATGAAGAACTGGAAACTGCCCTGCGGAATAGTGGCGTTTTGGCTCATGTCGCAGAGAGAGAGAATCTGGAGGTAAGACAGAGATACTACACGGTATGATTGTTCTCAATACTGAAGAGACATTCCCATATATCACAGCTAAATAACACTGCCAAGTGGTATAAAAGGACTTGGTGTGTGTGTGTGACTTTCAAGTCCCAGTAAAACTATAATGGTGTCGTCCTCAGGTGATGTCCCAGAGGCTGAAACAGTCAAATACACAGCTTGGAAATGATATAGAAAAGTTAAAGGAGGACCTGAATATCCAAAGAGCGAGGAGGTTGCAGCAGGAGGAGACAGTGAGTTTGACTTTGGACTTTTTTCTCATCACCTTTTCCTGTGTTTTGATGGTTATGCGTTGACATGTTTCAGCTATTTTTTATTATTTTCCATTTTCTTCTTTGCTCTCATTTCAGTTTGTTTTTGAGATGTGATGTTGTGTGCAATTCTTCAGATTGCAGATATGCAGGAAACCTTGAAAACCTTAGAAGAAGAAACCAGAGACCTCAAGTCCCAGACAGAACAGGTAAAGTCTGATGTCCCTATTACAATGTTATATATTATGAACAACATGTTAATTGTAATTCCTTCCCATAATGCATTTTAAATCTGACCCAGTCAGAGCCAGGTTAGATGTAACTTATTCTGTTATCATTTCAGGCACAGACAACCCTGAAAATATTTGACATGAACAGTGAAAGGAATCAGAATAATCTGGAGGCAGCAAAAGAAGAGAAGGTGTTGCTCCAGGAGAAAAATGGCCAGGTATGTAACCTGACATTAAAAATGTACATTTTCATCTATATCTAGGCATCCTCACTAATCAGAGCCATAGATACAGTATCTATGTGTGTGGCTCTGTCACTAATAGTGGTATACTCCAGTTCCATATCAGCCGTTGTTGCCATTAATGCAAAACAAAGCATTTGAAGTTTATTTTTACACAAAAGAACCTGCATGGGTTGTCCTGAACAGAAAGCAGAAAGAGTCTAATAGTCTGGTGGGGTCCTCACCCTCTCCCCCTCTTCCCACAGCTGGTCCAGGAGGCAGAGGGCTGGGGGGAGCGGATGAGTGAGCTGGAGGAGGAGATGAGGATGTGTGAGAGCTCCTACACTGGAATGCTGCAGGATGCTACCAACAAAGATGAGCGCATCAAGGTTTGCATTCATTACTGCACTGGCAAAAACCACATACAGTAAGATGTCTAAAACAAATATTTGTGTACCTTGCCTTGTACTGGAAAAACCAGTCAACACCCACTAGGAAGATTATTTGGGGTTTCAAATGACCATAAGTTAAACACCCTAAATAGCTCAACCTATTTGAGGCTATGATAATCTTCATAATGGAAATCCTTTATTGCTTGTTATTTAATTATAAATTGTATGTACTGTGTTTTGTTGTGTGAAAAAAAAAAAATCGACAACAAAACACAGTACATACAATTTATAATTAAATAACAAGCAATAAAGAATTTCCATTATGAAGATTATCATAGCCTCAAATAGGTTGAGCTATTTAGGATATATGTATGTATGTATGTATGTATGTGTGTGTGTGTGTGTGTGCATGCGCAAACGTATGTGGACACCCCTTTTGAATTAGTGGATTTGGCTATTTCAGCAACACCTGTTGCTGACAGATGTATAAAATCGAGCACACCACCATGCAATCTCCATAGACAAACATTGGCAGTAGAATGGCCTTACTGAAGAGCTCAGTGACTTCCAACGTGGCAGCGTCATAGGATAGCACCTTTCCAACAAGTCAGTACGTCAAATGTCTGCCCTGCTAGAGCTTCCCCAGTAAGCTCTGTTATTGTGAAGTGGAAACGTCTAGGAGCAACAGTGGCAGGCCACACAAGCTTACAGAATGGGACCACTGAATTACTTAGCGTGTAAATATCGTCTGTCCTCGGTTTCAACACTCACAACCAAGTTCCAAACTGCCTCTGGACTCAACGTCAGCACAATAACTTTTTGTTTCCTTGGCTGAGCAGTCGCACACAAGCCTAAGATCACCATGCGCAATGCCAAGTGTTGGCTGGAGTGGTGTAAAGCTCGCCGCTATTGGACTCTGGAACAGTGGAAACGTGTTTTCTGGAGTGATGAATTACGCTTCACCATCTGGCAATCTGATGTATGAATCTGGGTTTGGGGCTGTTTTTCATGGTTCGGGTTAAGCCCCTTAGTTCCAGTAATGGGAAATCTTAATACTACAGCATACAATGACATTGTAGACAATTCTATGCTTCCATCTTTGTGGCAACAGTTTGGGGAAGGCCCTTTCCTGTCCAGCATAATGCCCCCGTGCACAAAGTGAGGTCCATACAGAAATGGTTTGTCAAGATCGGTGTGGAAGAACTTTACTGGCCTGTACAGAGCCCTGAGCTCAATCCCATCAAACACATTTTGGATGAATTGGAACAGAAGAGTGGAGGCTGTTAGAGCAGCAAAGGGGGGACCAACTCCATGTTAACGCCCATGATTTTGGAATGAGGTGTTCAACAAGCAGGTGTCAACGTACTTTTGGACATGTAGTGTATGTATGTGTTTTGTTGCATGTATACAACACAAGAAGTTTTCAAGAGTAAAATAAATTTGAGTTTGAATGGTAAAGCATTCTCTCTCCATCAGTCCTTGACAGACTGCCTGTTGAAGATGAAGGACTGGGACTCAGTGCTGGAGGACGGCGCCAACAGAGAGGAGAGGAGTGGGACACAAGGGACAGAGAATGGAGAAGGACAAGGTGAGATTCTCTTGATGTATACAAGGCTGACCCCATTTTTTATTTATTTTTATTTCACCTTTATTTAACCAGGTAGGCCAGTTGAGAACAAGTTCTCATTTACAACTGCAAACCTGGCCAAGATAAAGCAAAGCAGTGCGACATAAACAACACAGAGTTACACATGGAATAAACAAACGTATAGTCAATAACACAATAGAAAAAATCTATGTACAGTGTGTGCAAATGAGGTAAGGCAATAAATAGGCTGTAGTGGCGAAGTAATTACAATTTAGCAATTAAACACTGGAGTGATAGATGTGCAGAAGATGAGTGTGCAAGTAGAGATACTTGGGTGCAAAGGAGAAGAAAAAAAATAACAGTATGGGGATGAGGTAGTTGGATGGGCTATTTACAGATCGGCTATGATCTGTGAGCTGCTCTGACAGATGATGCTTAAAGTTAGTGAGGGAGATATGAGTCTCCAGCTTCAGTGATTTTTGTAATTTGTTCAAATCATTGGCAGCAGAGAACTGGAAGGAAAGGCGGCCAAATTAGGAATTTGCTTTGGGGGTGACCAGTGAAATAAACCTGCCGGAGCACATGCTACGGGTGGGTGCTGCTATGGTGACCAGTGAGCTGAGATAAGGCGGGGCTTTACCTAGCAAAGACCTTATAGATGACCTGGAGCCAGTGTGTTTGGTGACGAGTATGAAGCGAGGGCCAGCCAACGAGAGCATACAGATCGCAGTGGTGGGTAGAATATGGGGCTTTGGTGACAACGGATGTCACTGTGTTAGACTGCATCCAATTTGCTGAGTAGAGTGTTGAAGGCTATTTTGTAAATGACATGGCCGAAGTCAAGGATCGGTAGGATAGTCAGTTTTACGAGGGTATGTTTGGCAGCATGAGTGAAGGATGCTTTGTTGCGAAATAGGAAGCTGATTCTAGATTTAATTTTGGATTGGAGATGCTTAATGTGAGTCTGGAAGGAGAGTTTACAGTCTAACCAGACACCTAGGTAGATGTCCACATATTCTAAGTCAGAACCGTCCAGAGTAGTGATGCTGGACGAGCGGGCAGGTGCGGGCAGCGATCAGCTGAAGAGCATGCATTTAGGTTTACTTGCATTTAAGAGCAGTTGGAGGCCACGAAAGGAGAGTAAGGCATGGTCAGCAGGCTTTTGCTCACCATCTCTTTGGATCGTTATGCACAGCCATCATTGGATTTATTTTTTTATTTTTTTAAGGAGTCAAGATATTGACTGAGGGATGTGTCTACATATGTGTATGTGTCTTCCCAGATTTAACTTATTTGTTTGTATTTTTTGGTTCACAGATAACCATCAACGACAAAGAATACAGAAACTCATTCATGCAGCTAAGGTATGTCTTCTCTTCAACAACTGAAATTATGGCTTAAAAACAAAACTCTTATCAGCGATAAATGGAAGATATGAGGCTTTTTAAATGTTTTTATTCAGATGAATGCAGACTTGAAGTCGGTGGATGAAGACAAGGACAGGGTGTTTGCTAAGCTAGCAGATGAAGTCAAGGCCAAGGAGGATCTCCAAGGTAAGCAGAGTAGTCAGCTGTTCAATAGTAATTCCTCTGATCACGGTGGGTAACAAAACAACATTTGTTTTATAATGTACATAAAATGTAGGTCTATTGAAAGACACTTCAATAGCTGTTTTCATGATAACAGACCATTTTTAAATTTTTGTCATTTAGCAGATGCTCTTATCCAGAGCGACTTAGTTAGTGCATTAATATTAAAATATTTAGGTGAGAACCACATCGCAGTCATAGTAAGTACACGTTTTCCCCAATGAAGTAGCTATTAGCAAAGTCAGTGCAAGTAAGAAAAGCCAAATACTAGGGTTAGTTCAAGAAAAGCGAGGGTGTTTTGGGAATAATCAAGATGCAAAGACAAATGGTCGGTTTCCCAGACACAGATTAAAGGGATACTTAGCATTACGAGTAGATACCCATAGACTTCCAATTATTGTACTGAAGCTAGTTAGCATTGGTTTGTGAAACTACCTCTAACTTCCTTCATACTGGACAGAGATACATAAAACTGGTATCCACAAGTTCATCTGACTTTGGGGAAGTTGATTAAAGGGCCTCATTACCAAAGTATCCCTTTGAGCCTAGACCTGGACTAAACAGCTTTACTGTTGTGTTGTAGAGGGGATTAAGAACCTGGAGAATGAGAAGGCCTCTCTGCAGACAGACAGTGAGAAGTACACGAGCCAGGTGCAGAAACTCCAGCAGAAACTGCAGATCATGACAGAGATGTACCAGGAGAATGAGCTCAAACTACACAGGTACTGTACAGGAGCCACACCAACGCTGACCCAAATGCACAGCTTCATCTATAAACATACAAATCAAATAACATTTTATTGGTCACATACATGTGATTGTCAGATGTTATTGCGGGTGTAGTGAAATTCTTGTGCTTCTAGCGCTGACAGTGCAGTAATATGTAACAAGAAATATCTAACAAATAATATCTAATAAATTACACAAATCTAAGTAGGACTGAATTAAGACTATATACATATGGACGAGCGATGTCAGAGCGGAACGGACTTAGATACAGTAGAATAGTATAGAAAAACAGTATATACAGATGAGTAATACAAGATATGTAAGAATTAAGTGACTAAGATACCGTAGAACAGTATAGTATATACATATGAGATGTGTAATGCCAGGTATGTAAACATTATTCAAGTGACTCGTGTTCCATTCCTTAAAGTGGCCAGTGATTCCTAGTCTATGCCTATAGGCAGCAGTCTCTAATGTGCTAGTTATGGCTGTTTAACAGTTTGATGGCCTTGAGATAGAAGCTGTTTTTCAGTCTCTCGGCCCCAGTTTTGATGCACCTGTACTGACCTCGCCTTCTGGATGATAGCGGGGTGAACAGGCAGTGGCTCAGGTGGTTGATGTCCTTGATGATCCTTTTGGCCTTCCTTACTCCCCGTTCAAAAAATTTAGAACCAAGAAACAGATATAGCCCTTGGTTCACTCCAGACCTGACTGCCCTTGACCAGCACAAAAACATCCTGTGGCGTACTGCATTAGCATCGAATAGCCTCCGCGATATGCAACTTTTCAGGGAAGTTAGGAACCAATATACTCAGTCAGTTAGGAAAGCTAAAGCTAGCTTTTTCAAACAGAAATTTGCATCCTGTAGCACAAACGCCAAAAATTTCTGGGACACTAAAGTCCATGGAGAATAAGACCCCCTCCTCCCAGCTGCCCACTGCACTGAGGCTAGGAAACACTGTCACCACCAATAAATCCACTGTAATTGAGAATTTCAATAAGCATTTTTCTACGGCTGGCCATGCTTTCCACCTGGCTACCCCTACCCCGGTCAACAGCCCTGCACCCCCCACAGCAACTTGCCCAAGCCTCCCCCATTTCTCCTTCACCCAAATCCAGATAGCTGATGTTCTGAAAGAGCTGCAAAATCTGGACCCCTACAAATCAGCCGGGCTAGACAATCTGGACCCTCTCTTTCTAAAATTATCCGCAGAAATGGTTGCAACCCCTATTACTAGCCTGTTCATCCTCTTTCGTATCCTCTGAGATCCCCAAAGAGTGGAAAGCTGCTGCGGTCATCCCCCTCTTCAAAGGGGGGGACACTCTAGACCCAAACTGCTATAGACCTATATCTATCCTACCCTGCCTTTCTAAGGTCTTCGAAAGCCAAGTTAACAGATCACCGACCATTTCAAATCCCACCGTACCTTCTCCGCTATGCAATCTGGTTTCCGAACTGGTCATGGGTGCACCTCAGCCACGCTCAAGGTATTCTTCGACCTGGCCAAGGCTTTCGACTCTGTCAATCACCACATTCTTATCGGCAGACTCAACAGCCTTGGTTTCTCAAATGACTGCCTCGCCTGTTTCACCAACTACTTCTCAGATAATTTCAGTGTCAAATCGGAGGGCCTGTTGTCCGGACCTCTGGCAGTCTCTATGGGGGTGCCACAGAGTTAAATTCTCGGGCTGACTCTTTTTCTCTGTATACATCAATGATGTCGCTCTTGCTGCTGGTGATTCTCTGATCCACCTCTACGCAGATGACACCATTCTGTATACTTCTGGCCCTTCTTTGGACACTGTGTTAACTAACCTCCAGACGAGCTTCAATGCCATACAACTCTCCTTCCGTGGCCTCCAACTGCTCTTAAATGCAAGTAAACCTAAATGCATGCTCTTCAACCGATCGCTGCCCGCCCGTCCAGCATCACTACTCTGGATGGTTCTGACTTAGAATATGTGGACAACTACAAATACCTAGGTGTCTGGTTAGACTGTAAACTCTCCTTCCAGACTCACATTAAGCATCTCCAATCCAAAATTAAATCTAGAATCTGCTTCCTATTTCGCAACAAAGCATCCTTCACTCATGCTGCCAAAACATACCCTTGTAAAACTGACTATCCTACCGATCCTTGACTTCGGCCATGTCATTTACAAAATTGCCTTCAACACTCTACTCAGCAAATCAGATGCAGTCTAACACAGTGCCATCCGTTTTGTCATCAAAGCCTCATATACTACCCACCACTGCAACCTGTATGCTCTCGTTGGCTGGCCCTCGCTTCATATTCGTCACCAAACCCACTGGCTCCAGGTCATCTATAATGTCTTTGCTAGGTAAAGCCCCACCTTATCTCAGCTCACTGGTCACCATAGCAGCACCCACCAGTAGCACGCGCTCCAGCAGGTATATTTCACTGGTCACCTCCAAAGCAAATTCCTCCTTTGGCCGCCTTTCCTTCCAGTTCTCTGCTGCCAATGACTCGAACTAACTGCAAAAATCACTGAAGCTGGAGACTCATATCTCCCTCACTAACTTTAAGCACCAGCTGTCAGAGCAGATCACTGCACCTGTACACAGCCCATCTGTAAATAGCCCATCCAACTACCTCATCTCCATACTGTTATTTATTTTATTTATTTTGCACCCCAGTATCTCTACTTGCACACTCATCTTCTGCACATCTATCACTCCAGTGTTTAATTGCTCTAATGTAATTATTTTGCCACTACGGCCTATTTATTGACTTACCTCTCTTATCCTACCTCATTTGCACACACTGCATATAGACTTTTTCTATTGTATTACTGACTGTATGTTTGTTTATTCCATGTGTAACTCTGTGTTTGTTTTGTGTCGCACTGCTCTGCTTTATTTTGGCCAGGTCGCAGTTGTAAATGAACTTGTTCTCAACTAGCCTACCTGGTTAAATAAAGGTTAAATTAAAAAAATATGACATCGGGTGCTGTAGGTGTCATGGAGTTTGGGTAGTTTGCCCCTGGTAATGCGTTGGGCAGACCCCACCACCCTCTGGAGAGCCTTGCTGTTGCGGGCGGTGCAGTTGCCATACCAGGTGGTGATACAGCCCGACAGAATGCTCTCAATTGTGCATCTGTTAAAGTTTGTGGGTTTTAGGTGACAAGCCAAATTTCCTTAGCCTCCTCTTCAACAGAAGAGGCTCTGTTGCGCCTTCTTCACCACGCTGTCTGTGTGGGTGGACCATTTCAGTTTGTCTGTGGTGTGTACGCCAAGGAACTTGAAGCTTTCCACCTTCTCCACTACAGTCCCGTCGATGTAGATAGGGGGGTGCACCCTCTGCTGTTTCCTGAAGTCCACGATCATCTCCTTTTTGTTTTGTTGCCATTGAGTGAGAGGTTGTTTTTCTGGCACCACACTCCCAGAGCCCTCACCTCCTCCCTGAAGGCTGTCTCATCATCGTTGGTAATCAAGCCTACTACTGTTGTGTCATCTGCAAACTTGATGATTGAGTTGGAGGCATGCTTGGTCACGCGGTCATGGGTGAACACTTGGGGGCGGCCCATCAGGAAGTCCAGGACCCAGTTGCACAGGGCGGGGTTCAGACCCAGGGCCTCGAGCTTAATGATGAGCTTGGAGGGTACTATGGTGTTGAATGCTGAACTATAGTCAATAAACAGCATTCTTACATAGGTATTCGTCTTGTCCAGATGGGATAAGGCAGAGTGATGGAGACTGCATCCTCTGTGTATCTATTAGAATGGTAAGCAAACTGAAGTGGGTCTAGGGTGGCAGGTAAGGTAGAGATGATATGATCCTTGACTAGTCTCTCAAAGCACTTCATGATGACAGAAGTGCTACGGGGCAATAGTCATTAAGTTGTTACCTTTTGCCTTCTTGGGTACAGGAACAATGGTGGCCATCTTTAAGCATGTGGGGACAGAAGACTGGGATAGGAAGAGAGTGAATATATCCGTAAACACACCAGCCAGCTGGTCTGCGCATGCTCTGAGGACGCGGCTAGGGATGCCGTCTGGCCAGGCAGCCTTGCGAGGGTTTTACTCACATCGGCCACGGAGAAGGAAAGCTCACATTCCTTGGTAGCGGACCGCGTCGGTGGCACTGTTATCCTCAAAGCGTGCATAGAATGTGTTTAGCCTGTCCAAAGCAAGACGTCGGTCTCGGCAACGTGGCTGGTTTTCCTTTTGTAGTCCCTGCCACATACGTCTCATATCTGAGCCGTTGAATTGCGACTCCGCTTTATTTCTATACTGACGTTTAGCTTGTTTGATTGCCTTGCGGAGTGAATAACTACACTGTTATTAATATTGCCATATTACCAGTCGCCTTGTTAAATGTGGTGGTTCGCGGTTTCAGTTTTGCGCGAATGCTACAATCTATCCACGGTTTCTGGTTAGGGTAGGTTTTAAGACACAAAGCATTCTATACAGGCTAATCATAAATAGATACGTACGCTAATATAGGATTTATAACCAAATTTATAATGGCTTATGTATGAAAGTTATAATGAAGTGTAACCAAGGTTTCACTAATTGGAGTGGGGCTATTGAACTGTACTATGCCTGATAATGTCTGTCTGATACTGGGTGTTCTCCCCTCGTGCCAGGATGTTGACTGTGGAGGAGAGGGAGCGTCTGCAGAAGGACGAGAAGCTGACCAAGGCTGACAAGAGCATCACCCTGGCCGTGGAGGAGCTCAACAGCTACAGGTCAGTTTCTGCATGGTTTTTGCCTAAGCACTAGACCGCTGATTCCAGTAACTCATCAAACTTTGATTATTTGAATCAGCTGTGAAGTGCTAGGGCAAGAAACCAAAGCGTGCACCCCAGAGGGATAGATCAAATAGATCCAATGTATTCTATGAGACTCCACTTTGCGGGGTGTTTTTGTTGTGAGTGCTTGTCTCAGGGTGCAGTTTTCACACATACAGGCAAAGGGCACAAGACCTGGAGGATGAGCTGGAGAAGACTAACCAGGCCTACAAAACCCAGGTGGGAGATCTGACACTGTTGTATCATAAGAGACTGGGAGAGGGCAGAAACATTCACCACGTGCAATGATGATGTATGGCCAATAACGCATTTAATTCTCTTTCCATCTTTCAGATAACTTCTCAGGAAAAGAAGGCACACAATAACTGGGTAAGTACATAGTTGCATCATACATACAATATGGAGCACACCTCAGGCAACTCGTCTGTAATCTCTGTCTGCATTGTAGCTAGCAGCACGAGGTGCTGACCGTGACCTGGCTGAAGTTAAAAGAGAGAATGCACACCTCAGGCAGAAGTAAGTACTAAAGAATAATTTTCTATTGAAGTCAGTTTCTACTGACATAGCAGTTGTCACTACAAAATAGTATTTCCCTGTAGTGAAGTATTCTCCAGCTGTGGTATGTCTCCATGCAGATTGACTGATACTCAGTTCAAGCTGGAGGTTGTGGAGAAAGACCCCTATACTCTGGACAACATGGACAGACCTCTGTTCAGAGGTTAGTCTCTAATAAACCTCCCTAACTGGAAAAATATCTTCTGCTAAATCTCAGCTCGCCCGGTAACCCCTACTCCATACATTGAGAGGGTTGGATAGGGGGAAGCAATATGGCGGCAATCCAAATGCAAGATGAAGTTAACAACTGCTTATAGCATAAAACTGGTTATGGGCGACAGGTATCCTAGCGGTTAGGACAGTTGGACCAGTAATTGAAAGGTCGCTGGTCTAAATCCCCGAGCTGACTAGGTGAAACATCTGTCAATGTGCCTTTGAGCAAGGCACTTAACCCTAATTGCTCCAGCGTCACCGTCAATAATGGCTGATCCTTGGCTCTGACCCCACTCTCCGAGGGGTGTGTCAGGGGGAGTGTAATATGCAACAACAGAAAAACTTTTCCAATTCACACATGCACTTGTACATGTGTGAAATAGTTCAGATGTAAGCACCCACCTAATTATTATTTGTATAATATCCATCCTCTCAGATCTACAGGAGTGCGTCAAATCAAATATTATTTGTCACATGCTTCATAAACAACAGGTGTAGACTAAAAGTGAAATTCTTACTTACAGGCCCTTCCCAACAATGCAGAGAGAAAAATAATAACAAATACACAATGAGTAATGATAACTTGGCTATAATTTAAAATCTATATACACTGGGTACCAGTACTGTGTTGATGTGCAGGGGTACGAGGTAATTGAGGTAGATGTGTATCTGGAAACTATTCAGACCCCTTAACTTTTTCCGCATCTTGTTACGTTACAGCCTTATTCTGAAATTGATTGTTGAGGGGGAAAAACCTATTCAATCTACACACAATACTGCATAATGAGAAAGCACTTTTTTTTTTTTTTTTTTTTTGCAAATTCATGAATTTAAAACGGAAATATCACATTTTATATAAGTATTTAGAGTCTATACTCAGTACTTTGTTGAAGCACCTTTGGCAGCGATTACAGCCTTGAGTCTTTTTTGGGTATGAAGCTACAAGCTTGGCACACCTGTATTTGGGGGGTTTCTCCCATTCTTCTCTGCAGATCATATCAAGCTCTGTCAGGTTGGATGGGGAGCATCGCTGCAGAGCTATTTCCAGGTCTCTCCAGAGATGTTCGATCGGGTTCAAGTCCAGACTCTGGCTGGGTCACTCAAAGACATTGAGACTTGTCCCGAAGCCACTCGTGCATTGTCTTGGCTGTGTGCTTAGGGTCTTTGTACTGTTGGAAGGTGAACCTTTGCCCCAGTCTGAGGTCCTGAGCGCTCTGGAGCAGGTTTTCATCAAGCATCTCTCTGTACTTTGCTCCATTCATCTTTCCCTCCATCCTGACTACTCTCCCAGTCCCTGCCGCTAAAAAACATCCCCACAGCATGATACTGCCACCACAATGCTTCACCGTAGGGATGGTGCCAGGTTTCCTCGAGGCTTGGCATTCAGGCCAAAAATGTAAATCTTGGTTTCATCAGACCAAAGAATCTTGTTTCTCATGGTCTTGAGTCCTTTAGATGCCTTTTGGCAAACACCAAGCGGGCTGTCATGTGTCTTTTACTGAGGATTGGCTTCCGTCTGGCCACTCTACCATAAAGACCTGATTGGTGGAGTGCTGCAGAGAGGGTTGTCATTCTGGAAGTTTCTCTTATCTCCACAGAGGAACTCTGGAGCTCTGTCAGAGTGACCATCGGGTTCTTGGTCTCCTCCCTGACCAAGGCCATTCTCCCCCGATTGCCCGGCCAAACTTCTTCCATTTAAAGAATGATGGAGGCCACTGTGTCAATGGTGACCTTCACTGCTGCAGAAATGTTTTGGTGCCTCGACACAATCCTGTCTCAGAGCTCTACTGACAATTCCTTCGACCTCATGGCTTGGTTTTTGCTCTGACGCGCACTGTCAACTGTGGGAGCTTATAGACGGGTGTGTATCTTTCCAAATCATGTCCAATCAATTGAATTTACCACAGGTGGACTCAAATCAAGTTGTAGAAACATCCCAAGGATGATCAATGGAAACAGAAGGCACCTGAGCTCGATTTCGAGGCTCATAGCAAAGGGTCTGAATACTTATGTAAATTAGGTATTTCTGTTTATACATTTAAAAAAATTCTAGACCTGTTTTCGCTTTGTCATAATGGGGTATTGTGTGTAGATGAGAAATTGTAATGTAATCCATTTTAGAAAAAGGCTTTAATGTAACAAAATGTGGAAAAGATCAAGAGGTCTGAGTACTTTCCCAATGCACTGTACATGTAGGTAGGGGTAAAGTGACTAGGCAACAGGATAGATGGACAGTAGCAGTTAAGAGTTAGTGCAAAAAGGTTCAATGCAGATAGTTAGTCCTTGTAGCTACATCTGTCCCTCCCTGTCCTGCAGGTGAAAGGTCACCGTATGGCCCCTCCCCCCTACATCGCCCAGCCTCTGAGAACAGAGCCTTCCTGTCTCCGCCTACCCTGATGGATGGCCCGCCCCGCCTCTCTCCAAACTTCCCCCCCATGGGACCAGGAGGCAGAGGTGACCTCTCCAGTCCACGCCAATGCACTGCAGGCCTGGGTCATTCCGGTCATACAATAACACCACAGCTGAATTTACATGTCTTGTAACATGTGTGCCCTTTTACCATCAGTGCCATGTTATACTCTTTGAAATGGCGTGTTATGAGTTTATATGTAGCCTAAATATTTTTGCGTTTGTATTTAGTACCAATTTCCTATGTGCCATGACCTTGTAAAAATGACATTAAGAAAAATTATCTGCAGGATAAATTGATTATTTAATTCAATGAAATTAGAGTTTGGATTTTATAGTCTTTTTATTGACTAAAACAACGCTGAAAACCTGTTCTTAAGCACATAATACAAATGTGTACTAAGTCTTGATTGGCTAGAAGGTTGGCATAACATCTGTTAGAGATGCTTATCTTTATAGTCTAAATTGCCTTGGCAGTGAGCATGCACCAGCAAAATAGGAAATGCTATGCTGCTGCAGTATATCTATCACCTACAGTGAGAGGAGTGTTGTCTTTGCACATGTTTTGGTTTTGTCATCCATGCTTCATGAACTCATTGACATTATGCTGGCTCTCTCTTTCTCACTCACCAACCACTCCCACATATCTCGCCTCTCTTTCTCATATGCTCTTTGTCATGCTCTCTCTTTCTGCCCTCCCTCTTTCTCTCTCTCCCCCATAACCAGTATCCCGAGGCCTGTTAGATCCCCCTGGTGGGGTGGACTCTGATCGTAGTGGTGGTCCTCTCTCTGACAGCGGCTCGATATCTCCCACCTGGGAGAGGGATCGCAGGGGCCCACCTATACACCCTCCAGGTACAGTGATGACCACCCGCTATTGCCCCCCCTATGATCTCAGGCAGCAGTCGCTCCAATCACAATAGACAGAAGTTATTCTATCCTTCTGATATTCTAATCTTCTAGTCTACTCTTTGACACATTCATTAGTTTTTTTAGTATCAGCCCTAAAGGGTATGTGTTCTTTATTTATTTATTTCAGTATGTTTTACCATCTTTATACGTAAAGAGGCCCTGACTTTCTTTTGGGTTTTAGATAATTAGTAATCAGGTTAGAGTGAGTTATGTTTGTTAACCAACTGTCAGATTTGTTCACAGCAAAATATTTCCCCTCAGTTGGGTTACTATTTAAATTTCACGGTGAAGTCTACATCTGTTGTATTTGACACGTGACAAATACATTTTTATTTGATTGTGGTGCTGTAGTGTGGTCAGCCGGCCCTGTGAAAGGTTTGAGATTCTCTCTTTTGGTTGTCAGTCTGTGAGGCAAAGGTCAGTGAGTGTATGACTACTATTTGTCCAGTACTGATGTGGTCGGTTGTCGTAGTTCCAGCCTCACCTCTGAGTCACGTGACAGGACCACAGAGATGGGCAGAGTCAGCAGGTTGGACACACTGACTGCAGACTACTGCATTGAGGAGCCTGAGCCTCCACTGGTTTGTTCCAGAGTTTTCCCGCACCAACACTTTGGCCTTTGTCACCTGGGCCCCTACGCTACTCTAACCAAATTCTGGCCTCAGCCTGGTTTGAGATGTCTAATATTCACTGGAGTTAGGAACTATTATTTATTTAGTTGAGTTATCATGGGGGAGCAATTGGCATGTGGCATCACTGTATTTTGATTATACATTGACAATTCCATCATGCCCACCCTGCCTACTACTGTCACTGTTTTGATGTGTACTAACTCAATGCATCATGATTTAAATGTGTGCTTGTTTTTTGTTTCTGATATGATAGAGAGGTGTTTGCTTTTCGCTCCAATCCCCTTTGGACCAGTGGAGGCTGCTGAAGGGTGGATGGCTCATAATAATGGCTAGAATGGAGCGAATGGAATGGCATTAAACACATAGAAACCATGTGTTTGATATTATTCCGCTCCAGCCATTACCATGAGCCTTTCCAATTAAGGTGCCACCAACCTCCTGTGCTTTGTACACTTCTGACTGTGTGATCCCCTCCTTCAGCTCAGCTGGTCTAAATAAATCTGACGAAACAGTGCTTTCTCTCTCCTCTTTTTTTTCTTCTCATAAAGGGTATATGTATCTAGACCCAGGCCTTCCCTACAGGAGACCTCTGCCCGGAGCCCTTCCTATGGGCCCCCTACCACCCAGGGGCCCCGGTCCTGCTGAGTCCCACAGCTTTGGCCACCAACCTGGTGAGAACCTTCCTTTCTAACATCTATTACAGCACCATAGATTTAGTTTTTAAAATGTCTGAGATGATTTCTATGTCTGCACTATAGCCACTCTGTCAAATTAACTTCAAAAGGGTGTTTAGTGCTTGTGTATGTAACTAAAGTGATTAAATACATTTCAAAGACAGGATCTTTAATGCTGACGTGATTCAGACTGATCTCCGTCAGCAGTGAATAGTAGGAGTTTAGATGATTAGTATACCTCTGAAGAACAATCCAATGTTAGAGAATGGGCAGGATATTGTGCCTAATCTGGAAACTCCCTTGGTTTAATAGAGTTAAGCTAATAGCATTATCGAGGCATGAATGAGCCCTCTTCATCAAATAAACCCACCAAAGACGGAAGTGGATCTAGCTAGGTTATTACTGTGTTTTTCCTCTTGTGTTCTTGCAGACTCATCATTTATGGGAAACAGTATGGGTCCTGGTGAAAATGAAAGAGACGTAAGTTTTCTCACCCTTCTACTAACAATAGGGGTCCATTCATGCACTGTCTCTCTCTCTCTCTCATATTTATATATATACAACTAATTTCCCCATGGGGATAATAGTGTTGTACTACTACAGTGCCCTCCATCGTTATTGGGTATTTGAAATGTGTTCCCTCAGTCCCATCTGTCAGCACCTGGAGATCTGAGAGACATGAGGATGGGACCTCCTCTCTTAGTACCCCCTGGTATGGGTCCTCTCCCACCCATGGAGCACAGGGACCCTTACTTTGCACGCAAAGGCCCTTACGGACCTCCAGACTTTTTCTCCCCACGAGGTCCAGCCCCCATGGGCAGTAAGTATGCTGTTTTCCCTATATAATAAAGGCTCATATGTGCTTTTAAGTTATAATGCATTATGGGCCTTCCGTGTGGCGCAGTGATCTAAGGCACTGCATCACAGTGCTAGCTTTGCCACTAGAGATTCTGGGTTCGAGTCCAGGCTCTGTCGCTGCCGGCCGCGACCGGGAGACCCATCGGGCGGCGCACAATTGGCCCAGCGTCGTCCGGGTTAGGGGAGGGTTTGGCCTTGTCCCATCGCGCACTAGTGACTCCTGTGGCGGGCTGGGCGCAGAGCACACTGACACGGTCGCCAGGTGTACGGTGTTTCCTCCGACACATTGGTGTAGCTGGCTTCCGGGTTAAGTGGACATTGTGTCAAGAAGCAGTGCGGTTGGGTTGTGTTTCGGAGGATTCACGGCTCTCGACCTTCGTCTCACTCGAGTCCGTACAGGAGTTGCAGCTACGAGACAAGACTAACTACCAATTAGGGAGAGAAAGGGGTATTAAAAAAAAACATTGTTATAACGCATTAAAACTGCAGGTTTTAAGTAGTATTACATAATGTTTTTATGTAATTTGTTTCTATTAAACTAAGTTTTGGGTGGGAGATGAAGATTGTCATTCCATACATCATTTGCTACATCTTGCAGGTTAAATGTCTCTGCCTTCATACTGTTAGACTGACTAAATGTAATCCTTTCCCCCTTATTTCCCCTGTAGTGCGAGGACCACCTCCCCCGGGAATGTTTGGGCGAGTCCCCCCTCCACCGCCGCAGCACAGTTTTCTCCCTGGACCCCCTCCAAGGCCCTCCCCACCTGGCAGCGAAGTGTCTTCTGACCAGTCCCCCTCTCCACATGATGTTATCTGAGCCAGCTCTCTGTGTGGGAGAAACTCTCTCTCGGCCCGCTTCCTGTGTGAAACTTCACTTCCTGTTGTTGTGATAGTAGTGAGCGACTGAGCGTGTGTTCAGGGACTGTTTCCTGAAGTGTAACTTCAACATTCATGTGACTCTTTAAAAAAGGGAGAGAGTCTGGGAGTGGAATTGTTTCCCCCGCAGTCTGTTGCACACACAAACATAGATCACTGTGTCTTAGGACTTAATGAGAGAACAATACAGTACCACTAGGAGTTTTACACAACTGGAAGTACTGAGCGAACATTTATGTAACAGTTTTTTTGTAGATTCACATAGCTGTATGAGTCATAATACCCATAAAACCTAGCAGTCAAACAGGGAATTGTTTCCAATTGTTTTTCCAACCATTTTCCCATAGGGGATTTTAGAAACACTTAAAATGGATGAATTGAGGCAAAGGTAAGAATCTCTGTATTAACGATCTAATTTTCGCTAAATGTATCCTGAACAAAAATATAAACGCAACATGCAAGAATTTTTAGGATTTTACTGACAGTTCATATGAGGAAATCAGTCAATTGAAATTAATTAGATAATCTATGGATTTCACATGACTTGGAATACAGATATGCATCTGTTGGTCATAGATACCTTAAGAAAAGCGCTTCCCGATCATGTCACGGTATTTCTGTGCATTCAAATTGCAATTGATAAAATGCTATTTTGCTTATGCTTGCCCATACCAAAACCCCACCATGTTCACAATATAAACATCAGCAAACCGATCACCCACATGACACCATACACGTGGTCTGCGGATGCCAAATTCTCTAAAACGGCGGAGGCGGCTTACTGGCGAGAAATTATCTTGAAACAGCTTTGGTGGGCATTCCTGTAGTAAGCATGCCAATTGAACGCTCCCTCAAAACTGGAGATATCTGTGGCATGTGACAACTGCACATTTTAGAGTGGCATTTTATTGTCCCCAGCACAAGGGGCACGTGTGTAATGATAATGCTGTTTAATCAACTTCTTGATATGACACTCAGGTGGATGGATTATCTTGGCAGAGGAGAAATGCTCACTAACTGATGTAAACAAATTTGTGCAAAACAAGCTTTTTGTCCATATGGAGAATTTCAGGGGTCTTATTTCAGCTCGTGAAACATGGGACCAACACTTGTTGCGTTTTATATTTTTGTTCAGTAATAAATTGGCTACATTTCTGTAAACTGTCTTGAGCAAGTTTTAAGTTGACACATTACCTGTTGGCAAAGGTGTCACCTAGAGATGACGTGCAGGGGCTTGCAGGGATTTGTCTTTTTGCATGATGTATACTAATTAGCATTTCTGAATCTGAGTAAATAGAGCCGACTATATTTATAAGTCTCCTTTGCCCGAGAGTTAGATGGTTGTCACGCCAGGGTAAGCCTACACGAAGCACAGCCCTTAAGTGTTTCTGAAATCCCTACAGGAAAAGTGGAAAAACGATTGGAACAATTTCTGACCGCTAGGTGTTATGGGTATGATGACTATAGCTATGTGAATCTTCCTTGTTCTGAGTGGCGACTTGGACTAGCTTGAAGGGTGCGTTTGCTTGTATTGTTAAAGGCCTTTTAAATCAATCTTATGTCCCTTGCATTCTTGACATGGGTATATATTAGACATTGTGTCAATATTGTGAAGGAATTGTATATACCAGTCACATTTCCTGTCTAAATTGAGCTGAAAAATATAAAAAATTTAGCATTGAGGTCTTGACAGTCCATAGTTTGATCATTAAAGGTCATGGAATATGAAGAGATTTATTGTTAATGTAATGCTCAAGAAATTAAATTGCTGTTAATGTTCATAGTATCAAATGTTTAATTCAAAATGACATTGGTCCTATTCAGGTATAGCTGTAACCTCATGATCTGAACTGGACCATATAAGCTGTGCCAAGTCACAAACGTCCAATGACATGTTCCTGTAAGGTAAAATTACACCTGATGAATATTAAGGGTGAGATGTTGCACAAGATTAAAAACTAGGACAAAACTCAAATTAAACAATGAATAATACAAAAGACCATGTTTGTCTTTATAATGCTTTTATTCACTGATTAAAAGAAGCATTCAACATTCGGCTGGTTTACCCAATCTGTCAGTTAGGTTTTTTTTCATAGGATTTTCCTTTAGCTACCTTGAAACCTTGGATCACTTTTCTAAATCAATAAAATTCTCTCCACACCTGGCATTTTCACACATGCGCCAGTGGATTTCCCATTTGCAGATGTACATATAAAATCCAATGCTATGTGCTCACTTGAAACAGAACACACCTGTCCAAATATTTAAACATTTAAGATGGTAACAAACCGCTTACAAACTTTGTTCATAAATAGAACCCAGACATGTTGCATAAGAGTATATGTATTGATATATACAAATATGCAATGTGAGTTATTTTCTTCCCCGAAAGTTTATAAGGACGCAGTCCAGGTGTTCGCACTGCTCGTGCCCCCGTGGTTGCCACTTGTAATGTATGACTTATTTTATTGCAAACTGTCCTGATTTTAAACAAATGCACGACATTCGTACCACTTAACTGGGGCCTGCTGGCCAGTCTCATAGAGACCATGTCTGTAAACCACGGTTGCCTTTGAAACAGTTTGGCTTCCGAAGAATCAAGATCTTAAAACAATTGTAATAAGGCCAAGTATCGTAGCAAGTTATTTCCATTTGTAAGTGACAAAAAAAAAAAAAAAAAAAAGCCACTGGATTATATGCATTTCACTTGCATAGTTTGACTGCTGTAATGCAAGCCAGCCATTAAGAGATGGGGCTTGTTTTAAGCTCGCCTCCCTCCTGACCCTCACAACAGTGGACCTGTGGTATTACAGTGGTTCAGGTTTTTAATAATGGAATAAAACCAAAGACAGAAAGCATCAGTTCTCCTCAGGTCTCTAACTTCAAGCATTTACACTCTTAAGGCTGGCATGAGTTAATTTAGCTGTAAGGTACTGTAGCTTTCTGAGTGCAATACGCTTCTATAGGCAACAGTTAGAACTGCACTCCAAGCAGCTCACTGTAGCTACACAGCATCATCCTACTCAACAAGAGAGATTTGGATTGCAAATGCATATAAAAAGAGTTCAGAAATAATAAAACAATATCAAATAAAAAAAGGGGATCCAACCTCACAGTTGTAACCTACAAATAACCCAACTGGTCTTCTTTTTGTCCATAGTAACAAAATATCCCCAGTCTGCTGTGCTGTGCCTTTCAACATGCAGAAAGACTGGGCTACACAACCTCTATGCAAACAATTATTTTAATCAAAAGACCAGTTGTGACCTACCTACTGGATCCCGTTACCCTTCAAAACAAAGAATAAGAGTTAAAAAAAAAAAAAATCATCTCATGCAGACATTTGGCCATTTTGTTTGTTTTTAACTCCCCAGTGGAATGTTCCTTACACATTTCTTAGCAGCGTACTGGTCTGATAGAATCAACCAATCTTGATTTTATCTATACTTAAATTACATTCACTCTTCACAGTGAAACAGGTGCATTTGTAAAGAGAGAGCTCTACTGTTGTTGACCAAACCACAGCTCAGCTGTGCACCACATGTGGTCCAACTTCACCCCCTATTCAGTAAGTATATCATATTTCTAGAAGTATAGTAGTAGTTGTAAAGGAGTAGTCGTAGTAGTACATCACAGCTGATCAGCCATGGGCCCTGCCCTCTGCCAGCATGTGGGCACTTTATAAGAGTTGTTTCACACCGTGATCTTTGGCAGCTGACGCAGACGCGCTGACACAACGTTTTTAAAATCCAGTGACTTGTTGGAAAAAATATTGATCCTAACTTTCATTATGATGGTGAGGCCTGAGCGATGGAAATCATTTCCTCCTCTCCCCCAACTGACAGTAACCCTGAGAAAGGCTGTTTCCTGCTCACTGGTGAGAAAGTGGTACACCATGTTTTACTTCAAACACACCATACACCCCCTTCTCTGATGTATGCACTTTTGAAACTTTACACAAAACACACAAAAAACAAAAAAAACACTGATGTGTAAATGAGCTATGCTTCTGTAACGGTAGTCAAATGCGGTACTAGACAATGAACTGGAAACGAACGCAGAACAAATGGAACATTTGAAATTAAAGCTACTCTGGATTTAGGCACAGCATGAATGCAACATTAGGATGTTTTACACATTGTAACAATTGACTGGCATTCGTCATCCTCTTCCTCTAACAAGGTCTTACCCTACCCCTGTTCAGCACAAACAAGTTAACTCCAAATATAGAATATTATCTATCCTTTTTGGTGTGGTACTAAAAATTGACAGGACTTGGAACACTTTTAGAATCCCTCTTAACATGCATATAGTTTCAATATTACTTTTCCCCCATATTGATGCTTCTCATGCATAAACCGTAGATAGACTAAGTTTACTCCGAGTGGAACCTTGCATGCAGGCTCATATCTGACTGCAACAGCTAAACAGATTAGTAGTGGATTCCACAGGCTGATTGTGACATTGTTTGAAACATGGATCACACACACACTTCTTGCCATCTGATGTCAGATGTTTCTATACAAGATTATTTTTTCCTCAATATACAGTACTTTATCTCTTCTTTAACTGAAATGGCTGGCTTTGGTAGTACCAATGAAAGTCATGGGCACGGAGGAACGCAACAAGAAGCAATAGCCGACCGACGGCTTCATAACCACTCAAGGTCAAGAGATGTAGCCTACTCTCGTCTTCTCTGGAATGTTACAATATCTCAGCAGCACAGAACAAGCAGAGGCCTACCAGAGAGGTCACCTATTCCAGGCCCCACACACTGTACTGCCTTATCAGTCAAGACTGGTTCCCTAAGCTTTACAAGCGAGGATAAAGAAGATATTCGTACGTAGGGGGAATTCTGGATAGCAGACAACTTTACACATTAAAAAAAGGTTGTTAGCTTCACATTTACATTCTACCACTGAGCAACCAACTTCAGATTCCCTCTACTACTCTGAGCTCTAAAACAGCAAGTACACAACAATAGAAAACGTCATTAAAAGTCTTTTCACAGACAGACATCACGGATCTTAACCTTCTTAAAAGTTCAATCGAGGGAACGAGGCGGGGCTAGAAAAATAAAACCAACAACCTCTGGTGTGCGTTGTGTTGGAAGATTTCTTTCCCCAGTATTAGTATCCAGTATTCAGTCCCACCACCACGCACACTGGCCCTTAGAACAGATAGCTTTCCATTAAAATAAAGCCTTCATTGGAAAAAAGTACAGAAAGTGCAAAAATCCTGAGATATGGAACAAGCAAATATATGCCTCCCTCCATCCAACGCTCAGCAGGTGAAACACTGTGGCCCCGGAGTCAGTCAACACAGCAAGTACTTTGCCCTAAAACTGTGAACAAGAGAAATACGTGCAAGGAGTAATTTGCCATTCTTTAAGCTCTTTCAACACCTTAATCTTAAAACAAATGTACGACTAAGTTTGTTTACCCTGTGGTAAAATGGGCAGATTTGATGGCAAAAACGATTGAATCCAGAACACAAGGGGATTTCCAAGGCAACTGTGACTCAAGAAAAACTGGATTAAACTGACAGACTAGCTGATTGTTTCATAGTATACATCATCATCACCCCCACCACCATCTTCATCATCATGTTTTGCCTACCTGAGACAGACAGAGAGGATTTTTCTGAGAGCAAACTGCAGCACATGACTGTCAATGCTGACCCCTGACTAAAGTACTGCAGCTGTACGTAGGCAGCTCAAAGGGTCTCAGCATGAGTGTGTCAGTGTGGAACCCTTAGCAATTTGTTTCACCAGCAGAATTGTATCACATCCCACCTCTGGGCTGAGAAGAACCAGCAGGATCTTAGTCCCGTAACATAGCAATCATATTATCTCCAAAACACAAAAATAAAGAGCAGACAGGAAGTGAGGGGTTAGGGGGGCCTAACAGTCCACCAGCACTGTCCCTCCCTCTGCCGGAAGACCACTGGACTAATCTCCCCTTAAAAAGGTGAACAAACAATTACAAAGGATTCCGTCATTGCAAAAAGCCAAGGTGGATTAACTGATAAGTTAGTTTACGGTAACTCAGCACTCGCTAAGAGAAAAACAACAAACAGACAAAACCAAAAAGAAAACTTGCAATACAAGTAAGCTAGCTGTGTAAAAAAAAAGCCCCCTCCATACACCAATCGCTCAATTAGCTACTAATCAAATACCCGACTATACTCTCCTATTCATAAGCAGGATATATATAGATAGATATAAATATAGAGCTAATACTGATTAAACACAGCACATATAAAGGATTAGTTCATTCTACAAAGAAAGAAAATATACACTAAAAATAAAGTATGCAAATGAGATAGGACCCATAAGGTTTAGATTATATCATCATGACAAGCACTGAGCATGTGCAGCAGGCCAGACCAGGGTCGTGTTCTTTAGGGCACACAACAGAAAACGTTTCACAACAGAAAACAGAAGATGAGCGTTTCTTACTGGACAAGCCCGGGTAGTCCCTCCCTGTTTAGGTCTTGTTTTCTTCCGTTTGGTGCCTAATGAACACGACCCAGATGGAGGACCGGCCTGGCGGTTGTAGCTCTAGCCTACATGCCCAGGCTGAAGCTCTGCATCTCCCTGTGGAAGTGCTGGGTGGGCTCGCTGAGGACCGAGTTGGAGTCCATGGAGGGGTGCCAGATGCGCCCCAGGCCCTGGGACACCTCCTTCACCAGGTTGTGGACGGGGTCACCCTCCATGAAGACCCCCTGGTCCGGGTCGAAGTCGATACTCTCCTCGGACACAGCCAGGACCTTGAGGCTGGAGCCACGTAGACGGGAGATGGCCACCAGGTTGTGGGACCACACAGTGTAGCCTGTGGTGTTCAGACAGAGGAGAATCACATTGAACACCACTGTAGAAAAAACATACTGCATACTGAATGTAAACCAACTCCATTTGATCTGTGCTATACAAATCAACATGCTGCCAATATGACATCTACACTATACACACACTAGACATAACATTACTCCTATAGAAAATATGTATAACTGGTTATTTTATCTGAGCAACTAGAACCCATGATATTCGTAATCGAAATCACTCCCATTAAAATGTTAGGCTACACTAAAAGTGTTGAGCTACGTAATACTAGCTTTTGACCCAGGCTGACTCACCATGGATAACCAGGACAGAGAGGTGTACGCAGCGCCAGGCTAGTAGGACCAGCGGGTCTTCGTTGCGGTTGACGCTGAGGTCAGGGAAGCCGGTGTCATCCCTCATCAGGACGAAGTGGCTCAGGGTCTTGTTGTACTGCTGGGAAATGAGCTCCAGCGTGCCGTCTGTGACCAGGGTGGAGTAGCTGTCCAGGTGGATCCTCTCCAGGGGTAGGCTGGGCTTGAGCACCCTCAGCAGGTCCTGGCTGGACACATCCAGGGCCATCATGTAGACCCGCAGGTTAGCGCAGCGTCGGACCAGGGCCTTCCAGTCATCCTCACTGGCGGTGCAATCCAGCGGCTTGGCCTCCAGAGCGGCACCATTCACCATCAAGGAGAGGCGGTGTAGTGGAGCACGGTGTCCTCCAGCCAGCAGGCGGCACATCTCAGAGGTGAAGTCACAGAAGTCGAGGGCCAGGGAACGCAGGTGGACAAGGCGCTCCAGCTCCACAGGGGAGGACAGGCAGGGCAGCTGGTTGTCCAACAGGCTGAGGTGCTCCAGGGAGGCAGCGCTGGGGTTGGACAGAGAGGCCAGGGAGCAGGGGGTCACCACACCCAGCATGAAGGCTGAGGACAGCCACTTCATCTGCCTGCTGTTAGACAAAACTTCCACTAACAGCTGCTGGATCCTATTCCAGGCCAGAGGAATACAAACACAAAGACATAGAGAGAGAAAGTTAAAATCTTTGTCACGTCTTTGACTCTCATATATGCAAATAAGTCTACTCTAAATTAAAATGAATACAGGAAAAAAAAAAATAGGCAGAACATAAATCCTATTAGATTACCTGGGGCAGCAGGTAGCCTAGTGGTTAGAGCATTGGCCCAGTAACCTAAAGTTTGTTAGATCAATCCCCAAGCTGACAAGGTCAAAATCTGTCATTCTGCCCCTGAACAAGGCATTATTCTTAGGCCTTCATTGTAAATAAGAATTAGTTCTTAACTGACTTGCCTAATCAAATAATGGTTAAATAAATTTAAAAAATACCTAGTTATGTGTTCTATATGTAATTCTATGAGGCAGAATTTCAACTGAGGACTGTGATTGTGACCCATTTATGCCCTTTTGTCACCTTAAGCAAGATATAAAGCCACTCACTCTTTGATTTTCACTCCTCCTTGGTCAACCTGGTTGAGATAGGCACTGTCCAGAATGCCCTCATCCTGAAGAACGCAGGTATCCCCATACAGACTCAGCTTCTGGAGATTCCTAGAGCGAGAAAGTAGTATGAGCTTTAGACAAAACCGGACACAATCAGCCATAGTGGAGGTCAGTGACAGTATGTTCTAATTGTACTCTGCAACAAACACGACTGCAAACAACTCAAACAGTATGCACGTCCTCACCAATTTGCCAGAAGGCCTGTGACAATCAACACCTTTCAACATCACTGGTGTACACCACAAACCCAGCATTCCTCATTTGACTGTACAACCAACATCTCTAGAGCTCTCTTTCACAAGTGTGCCGTTATTGAATGAGTACTGGAATTAACTACCAACAAAGAAATGCCTCAAGACAGTTTTAAGTCTCCCTATGTGGCAGTGCAACTGGAACTTTTCAGGACAGTACGTGTCCAAAAGATATTGACATATTGCTAGTACAGGTTTGAGAAGCCGGACTTGCAAATGAAAGCATGCTGCCAATGTCATTGCTGACCTTAGTGGTTCCGTTTATAGATTACCTGAGCATGACCACCACTGCTGCAGCAATGTAGTTCAAATTATAAACATGCCCTAGCAACATTTGCATACCAGGCAGAAAAACAGACTTCAGACTGACATGTCCTATATACCAAGTAGCTAGATTATAGCTTGAATAGGCGAAAAACGACACCTCAATCAGGCAGGAAACGCAGAAATCCGTAGAGAACGACATGACCCGATTACGTAATGACATGGTGGGTTTGTTTATAGCTAGGCTAGCTAAAGGTTAGCTCGCTGACTACGCAGACCCAACACACTCAATTTGACGAGTATGGCGTAGCTGACGCACTTTGCATTAAACCTGATGTTGATGTATCCAACTACCTGTTGTTTCGAATACATCCGAGGACACACAACACCTGGTCCAAATAGGTGATAATTGCGTCTTTCCAGCGGCCAGGGAACTGAGGGTCGCTTTCGACAGATTCCATCCTGCCCTCCACGCCATTCAATGGCCTTAGATATCCTTCAACTGGGGCAAACTCGAGCTGTAGCTCGCGCACGAAGGAGCCAAACTTCCTCATGAGAAAGTCTAATCTTGGGGTCTGTTCGGAGCCATAGCCTCCCCCATTCGAGCCACCTCCGACACGCAACTTGAGCTCCGTCCAAAGCGATGGGTAAAACAGACACTCCCTCCAGCGAGAGCACACGGACGAGGCCCGAAGCTTGTCACGGTCGGACAAGAATGAAAATATGTGGACGATAAGCTCGCTTGGTAAAGCCATGGCTCCAACACCCCCGCACAGAGCCATGGCGCAGGCCACTAAACTATTATTCGCAAACAAAAGTGTAAATATAACCGTTGTAAGATTGTGCGACAACGGTACTGTTCCGCTACTCTCTGTGTGGAAAACAAACAACATTCAGCAGCTTTGTGTTCAATACTATTGGATGATACCACTTCTATGACTACGTGGGGATGAAAACAATACTCTGCAAAATCCCACTTATGAAACAGGCCGACATAGTTTGCTTTCCTTATGAAAATACATCTGTTTGATACAACTTTAGTTTCCCCTTAGTATGTTGTCCATTTAGTTGTACTGACGACATCTACAAATGTAGTATTATTTTATCAAGCCATTTGGGGAAATGGTTTGACCCAAGTGCTGTTATTTTTGCCATACCTCTCAAGTGCGCAAGGTGGAGTACTTTCATTGCAGTTGAGCCCCGCAATATTCTACTGGATTTATAAGAATAAAATAGTAAAATGGTCATTTTATTGAATTCTCTGCCCACGCCAAGACCACGTCGTTCAATCAATCAATCAAATGTATTTATAAAGCCCTTTTTACACCAGCCGATGTCACAAAGTGCTATATAGAAACCCAGCCTAAAACCCCAAACAGCAAGTAATTCAGATGTAGAAGCACTGTGGCCAGGAAAAGCACCGTAGAAAGGCGGGAACATAGGAAGAAACCTAGAGAGGAACCAGGCTCTGAGGGGTGGACAGTCCTCTTCTGGCTGTGCCGGGTGGAGATTATAACACTACATGGCCAACGTTCATAGATGACCAGCAGGGTCAAATAATAATAATCACAGTGGTTGTAGAGGGTGCAACAGGTCAGCACCTCAGGAGTAAATGTCAATTGGCTTTTCATAGCCGAGCATTCAGAGTTCGAGACAGCAGGTGCGGTAGAGAGAGAGAGTCGAAAACAGCAGGTCCAGGACAAGGTAGCACACCCGGTGAACAGGTCAGGGTTCCATAGCCGCAGACAGAGCAGTTGAAACTGGAGCAGCAGCACAACTAAGTGGACTGGGGACAGCAAGGAGTCATCAGGCCAGGTAGTCCTGAGGCATGGTCCTAGGCCTCAGGTCCTGCGGGAGGGAAGGGAGAGAGAATTAGAGGGAGAAAACTTAAATTCACACAGGACACTGGATAAGACAGGAGAATTACACCAGACATAACAGACTGACTCTAGCCCCCCGACACAAACTATTGCAGCATAGATACTGGAGGCTGAGACAGGAGGGGTCGGGAGACACTGCGGCCCCGTCCAACGATACCCCCGGACAGGGCCAACCAGGTAGGATATAACCCCACCCACTTTGCCAAAGCACAGCCCCCACACCACTAGAGGGATATCCGCAAACCACCAACTTACTACCCTGAGACAAGGCTGAGTATAATCCACAAAGATCTCCACCACGGCACGAACCTGAGGGGGCGCCAACCCGGACAGAAAGATCATGTCAGTGACTCAACCCACTCAAGTGACGCACCCCTCCTAGGGACGGCATGGAAGAGCACTAGTAAGCCAGTGACTCAGCACCCGTAATAGGTGGAGAGAGGGGAACCGGCCAGGCAGAGACAGCAAGGGTGGTGCGTCGCTCCAGTGCCTTTCTGTTCACCTTCGCACCCTTGGGCCAGACTACACTCAATCATAGGACCTACTGAAGAGATGAGTGTTCAATAAAGACTTAAAGGTTGAGTCTGCGTCTCTCACATGGATAGGCAGACCATTCCATAAAAATAGAGCTCTATAGGAGAAAGCCCTAGGGACAATAAGGAGACCTGCGTCTTGTGACCGTAGCGTACATGTAGGTATGTACGGCAGGACCAAATCGGAGAGATAGGTAGGAGCAAGCCCATGCAATGCTTTGTAGGTTAGCGGTAAAACCTTGAAATCAGCCCTAGCCTTCACAGGAAGCCAGTTTAGAGAGGCTAGTACTGGAGTAATATGATCACATTTTGGGGTTCTAGTCAAGATTCTAGCAGCCATGTTCAGCACTAACTGAAGTTTATTTAGTGCTTTATCCAGGTAGCCGGGAAGTAGAGCATTGCAGTAGTCTAATCTAGAAGTAACAAAAGCATGGATTAGATTTTCTGCATCATTTTTGGACAAAAAGTTTTAGAGTTTTGCAATGTTGTGAAAATGGAAAAAAGCTGTCCTTGAAACAGTCTTGATATGTTCATCAAAAGAGAGATCAGGGTCCAGAGTAACGCCGAGGTCCTTCACAGTTTTATTTGAGACGACGGTACAACCATCAAGATTAATTGTCAGATCCAACAGAAGATCTCTTTGTCTCTTGGGACCTAGAACTAGCATCTCTGTTTTGTCCGAGTTTAAAAGTAAAAAATATGCCGCTATCCACTCCCAGGGAGTGCAATTTTGGAGCTTCACCATATTTTATCGAAATGTAGAGCTGTGTATCGTCTGCATAGCAGTGAAAGTGAACATTATGTTTCCGAATGACATCACCAAGAGGTAAAATATATTGTGAAAACAATAGTGGTCCTAAAACGGAACCTCGAGGAACACCGAAACGTACAATTGATTTGTCAGAGGACAAACCATCCACAGAGACAAACTGATGTCTTTCCGACAGATAAGATCTAAACCAGGCCAAAACTTGTCTGTGTAGACCAGTTAGGGTTTCCAATCTCTCCAAAAGAATGTGGTGATCGATGGTGTCAAAAGCAGCACTAAGGTCTAGGAGTACGCGGACAGATGAAGAGCCTTGGTCTGACGCCATTAAAAAGTAATTTACCACCTTCATGAGTGCAGTCTCAGTTCTTTGATTGGGGTCTAAAACCAGACTGAAGCGTTTTGTATACATTGTTTGTCTTCAGGAAGGCAGTGACTTGCTGCACAACAGCTTTTCCCATTTTTTTGAGAGGAATGGGAGATTTGATATAGGCCGCTAGTTTTTTAATATTTTCTGGGTCAAGGTTTGGCTTTTTCAAGAGAGGCTTTATTACTGCCACTTTTAGTGAGTTTGGTACACATCCGGTGGATAGGGAGCCATTAATTATGTTCAACATATGAGAGCCAAGCACAAGAAGCAGCTCTTTCAGTAGTTTAGTTGGAATAGGGTCCAGTATGCAGCTTGAAGGTTTAGAAGCCATAACTATTTTCATGAATGCTTGAGTGTTTCCATTGATCCCAGGTCCTGGCAGTATTGTGCAGACTCAGGACAACTGAGCTTTGGAGAAATATGCAGATTCAAAGAGGAGTCCGTAATTTGCTTTCTAATGATTATGATATTTTCGTTGAAGAAGTTCATGAATTCATCACTGCTGGAGTGAAAGCCATCCTCTCTTGCTGCATTTTAGTTAGCTTTGCGACAGTATCATTTTTTAAATTTTGGATTGTTCTTATTCTACTCAATTAGTTTGGAAAAATAGGATGATTGAGCAGCAGTGAGGGCCCTTTGATATTGCACGGTACTGTCTTTCCAAGCTAGTCGGAAGTCTTCCAGTTTGGCAGAGTTAAATTTCCATTCCAATTTTCTGAAAGCTTGCTTCAGGCCTCTGGTATTTTCTGTATACCAGGGAGCTAGTTTCTTGTGACAAATGTTTTTTGATTTTAGGGGTGTGACTGCATCTCGGATATTACGCAAGGTTAAATTTAGTTCCTCAGTTAGGTGGTTAACCGTTTTTTGTACTCCGACGTCCTTGGGTAGGTAGAGGGAGTTTGGAAGGGCATCTAGGAATCTTTGGGTTGTCTGAGAATTCCTAGCACGGCTTTTGATGATCCTTGGTTGGGGTCTAAACAGATTATCTGTTGCGATTGTAAACGTAATAAGATGGTGGTCCGATAGTCCAGGATTATGAGGAAAAACATTAAGATCCACAATATTTATTCCACGAGACAAAACTAGGTCCAGGGTATGACTGGCAGTGAGTAGGTCCGGAGACAAAACCCACTGAGTCGGTGATTGCTCCGAAAGCCTTTTGGATCTGTCGACTTTTCCATGTGAATATTAAAGTCACCAAAAATGTGAATATTATCTGCCATGACTACAAGGTCCGATAAGAATTCAGGGAACTCGGTGAGGAACTCTATATATGGTCCTGGAGGTCTGTAAACAGTAGCTATAAAAAAGTGATTGAGTAGGCTGCATAGATTTCATGACTAGAAGCTCAAAAGATAAAAACGCAGTATTTTTTTTTAGGTAAATTGACATTTGCTATCATAAATGTTAGCAACACCTCCGCCTTTGCGGGATGCGCAGGGATATGGTCACTAGCGTAACCAGGAGGAGAGGCCTCATTTAACACAGTAAATTAATCAGGCTTAAGCCATGTTTCAGTCAAGCCAATCACATCAAGATGATGATCAGTGATTAGTTAATTGACTTTAACTGCCTTGGAAGTGAGGGATCTAACATTAAGTAGCCCTTTTTTGAGATATCATAATATTTTTCAATAATGACAGGAATGGAAGAGGTCTTTATTCCAGTGAGATTGCTAAAGTGAACACTAAAGTGATTAGTTTTGCCCAACCTAGATCGAGGCACAGACACGGTCTCAATGGGGATAGCTGAGCTGACTACACTGACTACACTAACTATGCTAGTCGCAGACTTCACTAAACTGGCAGGCTGCTGGTCTGCACCCTATCTCATTGTGGAGCTAGAGGAGTTAGAGCCCTGTCACTCCTCAGCAAGCAAAGCTTGGTCCTGTTTGTAGACACCCGATTAGATAACATGTTGTGGATGAGTCCCAGAAAGAGGGCATATTATCTACATTTTCTATCTTTTGGGAGGCACAGAAAACAGTTTTCAACCAGCGATTGAGTTGTGAGACTTTTGTAGAGCTCATCACTCCCCCTAACTGGGAGGGGGCCAGAGACAATTACTCAATGCTGACACATCTTTCTAGCTAATTTACACGCTGAAGCTATGTTGTGCTTGATGACCTCTGACTGTTTCATCCGAACATCGTTTGTGCCGACGTGGATAACAATATCCCTATACTCTCTACACTCGCCAGTTTTAGCCTTAGCCAGCCCCCTCTTCAGATTAGTTTTTACGTCGGTAGCCCTGCCCCCTGGTAACTTACTTATTATGCGTTACATTTATTGTCCTGTGTAAGTAAAAGCAGGAAATGCATCACCTATGCCTCTACTGCCATTCATTCCAATTTGACAGGTTTTGGATTTCTCCCTAACTATGCCTCTACTGCCATTCATTCCAATTAGACAGGTTTTGGATTTCTCCCTGACCAAGGGAGAAGGGTTTGTGAAAAATCCGTCTAGTAATTTAATAGGATCTCTATGACCAAACCCCTATCCACGTCACTTCCGAAATTTGAGAGAGAAGTGAGATGGCAGAGCTGTCGCTATATCTCACTAATGTCAACATCTCTTTGGGGAAAGCTATGGACGCTGAAAAGGTGCGATTGTGTCATAATTACAATTTTAGACCTGTTCTCATGAGTTTAGCCAATAAAAAACATTTTGTGTTGTGTTTGTTTTAGCTAGCGATCTAACCTTAATACTTCCTTGTAGCATCAGCAGCTAGCTATATATCTAGCTATCTATCTCGAACATTAATTAATAAATACGTGCATTCTGTAGGCTATTTGTTAACAATTATAACACAGACATAGCTGGCTATGAATCAATCACTCACAGAAACTGCTTGAAAAACCTGTTGGAATGTTTTTATTCAAATGGTGATTTACTAACCTCAAAATAACGAGACAAATGTAAACAGCCCTATAACGTAGCTGCTAAGTTTTCTAGTGCTAACATGATAGTAAAATCCTGTTTCTACCAGCTGTAACCAAACATGTTTTGAGAATAGACTGTTTTTGTTGTTGTTGGTGATGATGATTGACAGAGCTCCAATATGGTGAAGGAGTTTGAGAGTGTGGAGCTGGGAGACTTAGGGATGAAGAAGCAGAAGGTGCCCCGAAGAACGATTTACTTTGCCAGTGGAGAGACCATGGAGGAATACAGCACAGATGAAGAAGAAGAGGAGGAGGAAGTGCAAGCTTCTATAGCTGTTAAGACCTCAGCTGACCCTGTTGGTTTCTATGTCCTTATAAATTCAAATTGGACTTTACTCCATGACATGAATAGAATGAAATATTCCTGCATTTTGTTAACTTTGTTTTGTTATTGTGTCATATTTTTATTATAGTCCAGGTTGACTTGGGGTCCATATTTCTTGTTTCACATGTGGAGAGTGGCAACCTCCACTATTTCAGGTAAATGTGGTATTATGTATACTAGACTAAAGATACACACATATGATGAGTGTCAAAATATATAAATGTAATGTTCTGTGTCTTGGTAATACTGTGCCTCTGCCTTGTGCTTTCAGTTTGTGACTATCTTGGGGAGAGAATGGCCTCATTGTTTGGCATTACCTCACCTAAGTACCAGTATGCTATTGACGAGTACTACAGAATGAAAAAGGAGGTACGTTGTCTTGTCAATGGGGAAGCATCTACTGGCAGACCTTGGCATGCTTAATTACTATTAATGTGTTACCACTATTTTGTCACTACTTGTTACTACTCCAAGGTGTAGCTTAGTATCCCTAATCCTCATTCATGTTGTGACTGACAGGAGGAGGAGGAGGAGGAGGAGAACCGGCTGTCTGAGGAGGCAGAGCGTCGTTTTGAGGAGCGTGACCAGGAGATGCAGCAGCCAGCCATGGAGCAGCCGGAGGGTAAAGCCTCCTTCGTCAACGTCACCTTTGAGCTGGATCAAGATGCCACACCTGATGCCAACAGATTCCCTGCCCCCATCCCCACCTAACAGTTCAATTAAATGGACATCTTCACATTTCACGATGTAGCCTCCTCAGCATTTTTGCTATAGTGTAGTTCTTATTTTTGTATCATATTGATCATGTTCTATTAATACTGTAAGTCAGACATGAGACAGAATACATATTTTTTAGTTGCTGCGTTGTCAATATGCATTAACTTTTGTGTGCAATGAACATTGCTGTGCGTCAGTGAATGAGCACACACATTATAGATATGATGCTGATTTTAACTATTTGCGGGTTTAAGAGATCTGATTAAAAAAAATTCAGGTACTTAATAACATTGTTATACAATAAGTTAGCAGCGAGATAAGTGACCTTTCTAAAAACCATTCCAGAGGTGCATAATGTTATTGGAATAGTTGATTTATTTCAGTTGGAAATTGCTTTTTATATTCATTATCAACCATGACAATTTTCCCCTTAAAATACCCACAAATATCCTATTGTTTTACTATGACTAGTTCTCCAGTTCTTTTCAGAAAGTTCATCAAAATAATGTTGGGAACTGTCCTCCAGGCCTTTAACAAAACTTCACACGTTGCTTGTTGGCATCTGTGCTCACACTTCAGTCATTACTATTGTCCAGAACCATATATTTAGAAATAGCTCTGCTGAAGTTTACCTTATCTGCCATGATCCCTTCTGAGTGTATAAGGCTTGAGAAGGAAGCCCAAGGTAAAGTGAAACATGTTTAAAAAATATCTGCTGCTTTTCTTTTGAACAGCAATAATATGAAATGTCACTTTATTAGGGCTGGTTGTATAAGGAAAATATTTTCCCATCCTACGGTATTCACACTACACACCTTTACCCAAGGAAAGAAAAACTGAAAGGCCAACATAATTATGTAAAAACATTTTATAATGTGTTAATGGAAAAACAGTTTCATTTGAAGGCTTTTTATAGTCATTTTTAGAGTAAAATACATAGTATTTTAATTTTCTATACTTTGTACACTACATTAATAAACATTTAAACAGGTCATACAACTGTGTATTTCGAAGTCTTGACAAGTTATTTTTTAAACAACTGAGTTCCAGTGAGTGTGTCTAGAATCTTTACCATAACATTTATCATCTTCTTGCTGAGTCTAGTAGTCCCCAGTTTGACTGAAGATTCATGTATCGTCAAGGTCAGCTGTGTTGCTGTCGTTGTCGTTAGCAACCAGAACTTCCCTGTTTTCATAAGTCCAGAATCCGTTGAGATCAATGAGGATGCTGGTTACTGTGTCTCCTTGGCTGCTGTTCACTAGATCCTGCAACGTGATCTTGTAGGGATCCTTTGGCTTCACCATGTCAAAGATCTCATCCTGAAGGCACAACATTGCAACTTTTTTTTAAACGACTTATTAAAATCAATGAGTTAATTATTGAAATCATTATTAAAGATGGAATCCACAATGGGGAAAACAGCACCACTGTCCGCCCCACGGCCGTTGTTATTGTTTTTGTTTTGTTGAAGCAGAGCTGAGGAGCATCACACATCATGGTAAAAGAAATGTCAGTAGATATGCTGCTGTTCTATCACCCGCGCAATGACGTCTGAGGGAAAAAACTGTTCTTTGCAGTAACTTCTTGTAATATCGCAAACGGGCATATCACGATTAAAGATTACAGTTTTAAAAACAAAATCCCTACTAGTACAAATGAGAATGCAGTTTGAGACTGTAAAAAGCAGTCAGGGAACTTCGATTTTATGGCATGACAAATTTGCATCAATGTAAAATTTGTATAAACAAACTCAGAATAGAGCTTGGGGAAACACTGAACACCTACTGAGCACAATACCTTCTGGTTAACTCCATACAAATGCTTGACACCCACACTAACATGCTGACCAGAACACTCGCGTCGCGTGTGTTCCAAAATAAATGGACACATGTTATTCAATAATTTCACCCACACTGCTCGTGCGCGCCAACGAGCGTCTGCGTTGCCAAGCGCTAAAATAGAAGTCAGTTCTATTTGTGACAATGAACGCAATGCAAGTCCTGCCTCTCCCATCTCCTCATTGGTTTATAGAAGCATATACCCACGTGCCATCTCCTCATTGGTTATACTAACGTGGGTAACTGAAAAATGAACTGAAGTTGGTGGGTCAGTTGTGGTAATACACCTTATTATGAAAGCTAGATGCCAATCGCCATATAAAAAGTCCAAAGACAAACCCTGGAAGGAGGAGAGATGACTAGAAATGATTCGGTTGACCGTTTTATGTGTGGATTAATTGTCGGAGTAGATGACCTTGTGCATTTCAGGTAAAATAACAACTCAACGTTTATATCCCATGACAAATTAGCTAACAACAGCAAGCTTGCTAAATTGGACAAATTTGCTAGCAACTGCAAGCTAGCTAGCTAAATTGCCATACATTTTTCATACTTTTCTACCTCTCTTCAAATTAATATAATTGGTTCAGAGTTTGTTGTGATATTTCAACCTGCGAGTCGTGATCGCGTTTGATGTGGGGGGACAAAATCAATTTGCGCCCAATGGCTTTTGGGCATGGTGTAACCACACAATATTTCTGGAAGAAATGGATACTTCAAGCGGATTTACAGTAACCAGTAGTATACTTCAGAGTTACTTCCTCCATGGTGAATACGGTAACGGGACAAAGTCTATTTACCTTGACATCCTGGAAGGACACCGACTCCTGGCCATGGATTTTCATCTGCTCCTGAATGGCCTGGTGGAAAATACATGAAGCAAAAATACATGATGCAATGTTACAACAGTTTTCAGATGTAGATCAATTATTATTATTTTCATTGATTGTTTTGATAGTGACTTAATAAATAATAATTGTTCACAAAAAAAGTAGATAATTTATATATATAAATATATTTTTCCCCCCCAATTTCATGATATCCAATTGGTAGTTACAGTCTTGTCTCATCGCTGCAACTCCTCTCCGAAACACGACCCTGCCAAGCCCGGCCCACAAGGAGTCGCTAGAGCACGATGAGACAAGGACATCCCGGCCGGACAAACCCTCCCATAACCCGGATGACGCTGGGCCAATTGTGCGCAGCCTTATGGGTCTCCCGGGCACGGCCGGCTGTAACACAGCCTGGGATCGAACCCGAGTCTGTAGTGATGCCTCAGCACTGCCATGCAGTGCCTTAGACTGCTGCACCACTCGGGAGGCCCATGACAACACTTTTTGTTCAGTGGGCAGGATTTCAGATGGAGAGGTACCACTGTCTACTCTGCTCTCTCTATTTATCCCTCTGATGTCTCACCCTGAAGAAGTAGTTGAGTGCGAAGACATTGAGGTAGCCCTTATTCTCCATGTCCAGCAGCTTGAAGATGTACTGCAGCGCTGCAGGCTCCTTCCTGTTCTCCAGAGCCAGGACAAAGTCCAGGTACGTCTTATAGTCCTGGGAGAGACACAGAGTCAAGACCAGATTAAGCATCAAATCAGGTCATAACACATTTCACACTTACTGTGTCCTTTGATAAAATCTTAGAACAACTATGTGATAATGGTCTTATGCCATGTGGAATCTGAGCAATTCTGAGTAAGAGTGTGTTTTAGATGGTTTCGTACAGTTCAAAGTCATCGTATTTGGTTAAACTATTTTACATTTAGACAAAGAGCTATAAACCTGCAAGGAGAGTCTTTGCAACACACCGACATCAATCATCTATTTTAAGTACGCACATGTATAGTAAAATAGGTCAGAACAGCAGGCAAGGTTCTTACCATCTCTCCGTCGTAGGTGAGGCACTCCTGGTACACGCGGTCCAGAAAGATGCTGGTCAGAGTGCCAGTGCCGTAGCGAGACAGCTCCTCCTTACTGAGCATGCCGTTGTGGTCCTTGTCAAGATTCAGGTACTGACCTGCAAAAGGGAACACATGATCGACCATCTTACCAAGAGGACAAAGATAATCTAGAATCTCTTTTTTTATTTGAACATTCATGTGTTACCGGCTTCAGATTAGCCTAATGTCTATGAGGCATTTTTTTTAATCAAATAGCTGCTGCGTACCATAAACTCTAAGAGCAGAGGGTGCAGAGAACCAGTTGGATTCCTGGCTCTCCTTGGAAAGCTCCTCATCTCTCAGCTCAAGTAGATCATCCAAAAAGCTGCAGGCCAAGATGTCTTGAATCTTAATTTTCCCTGAGAATAAACATGAATAAATGGAACAAGATGTTATTTCGTCAGAGCAGGCACAGACAAACAAGTTATAGGCATGACAAAGAAGTTATAGGAATCTTACAGAAGTCTGCACATTTGACAAATATGTTTTTGGTTAGTTATCATAAGTAACAAACCAGTCCGTAGGGGATCCAGGAAGAAGAAAAACTTGCGGACAGCGGTGCAGACATAGAAGGAATAGAAGGACTTCTCCAGGCCATCCAGCTGAGGGAGTGTGGGAATCAGCTCTAAAATGTAGTTCTCCAAGTCCTATCACATTACAAAACACACACATATCATCTCAACAATAAGTCAAATCTGAATTCTAAACAGTCTGATGTTCAACTTATAGTGAATCTGGGGCAACTTGGACAATTTACACCCCAAAAGTCATAATATTTGTCGCTTTGCTGGAAAAAACAAATAAAATAAAATTGTATTAGTCACATGCAACGAATACAACAGGTGTAGACCTTACAATGGCAGGAAGCTTGGCCCCGGTGATGTACTGGGCTGTTCGCACTACCCACTGTAGTGCCTTGCGGTCGGAGGCCGAGCAGTTGCCATAACAGGCAGTGATGCAACCAGTCAGGATGCTCTCGATGGTGCAGCTGTTGAACCTTTTGAGTATCTGAGGACCCATGCCAAATCTTTTCAGTCTCCTGAGGGGGAATAGGTTTTGTCGTGCCCTCTTCACAATTGTCTTGGTGTGCTTAGACCATGTTAGTTTGTTGGTGATATGGACACCAAGGAACTTGAAGCTCTCAAACTGCTCCACTGCAACCCCGTCGATGAGAATGGGGGCATGCTTGGTCCTCTTTTTCCTGTAGTCCACAATCATTTCCTTTGTCTTGATCACATTGAGGGATAGGTAGTTGTCCTGGCACCACACGGCCAGGTCTCTTACCTCCTCCCTATAGGCTGTCTCGTCGTTGTCGGTGATCATTGGCAAACTTAATGATGGTGTTGAAGTCGTGCCTGGCCACACAGTCATGAGTGAACAGGGAGTACAGGAGGGGACTGAGCACACACCCCTGAGGGGCCCCTGTGTTGAGGATCAGCGTGGTGAATGTGTTGTTGCCTACTTTTACCACGTGGGTGCAGCCCGTCAGGAAGTCCAGGATCCAGTTGCAGAGAGAGGTGTTTAGTCCCAGGGTCCTTAGCTTATTGATGAGCTTTGAGGGCACTATGGTGTTGAACGCTGAGCTGTAGTCAATGAATAGCATTCTCACATAGGTGTTCCTTTTGTCCAGGTGGGAAAGGGCAGTGTGGAGTGCAATAGAGATTGCGTCATCTGTGGATCTGTTGGCGTTGGTATGTAAATTGGAGTGGGTCTAGGGTTTCTGGGATAATGTTGTTGATGTGAGTCATGACCAGCCTTTCAAAGCACTTCATGGCTACAGACGTGAAAGCTACGGGTCGGTAGTCATTTTGGCAGGTTACCTTAGTGTTCCGTGGCACAGGCACTATGGTGGTATGCTTAAAACATGTTGGTATTTTAGACTCGGACAGGGAGAGGTTGAAAATGTCAGTGAAGACACTTGCCAGTTGGTCAGCGCATGCTCGCAGTACACAACCTGGTAATCCGTCTGGCCCTGCAGCCTTGTGAATGTTGACCTGTTAAAAGGTCTTACTCACATTGGCTGCGAAGAACATGATCACACAGTCTTCTGGAACAGCTGGTGCTCTCATAAATGTTTCAGTGTTATTTGCCTCGAAGCGAGCATAGTAGTTTAGCTTGTCTGGTAGGATCGTGTCACTGGGCAGCTCTTGGCTGTGCTTCCCTTTGTAGTCTGTAATGGTTTGCAAGCCCTGCCACATCCGATGAGCGTCAGAGCCGGTGTAGTATGATTCAATCTTAGTCCTGTATTGACGCTTTGCCAGTTTGATGGTTCGTCGGAGGGCATGTCGGGATTTCTTATAAGCTTCCAGGTTAGAGTCCCGCTCCTTAAAAGCGGCAGCTCTACCCTTTAATTCAGTGCGGATGTTGCCTGTAATCCATGGCTTCTAGATTGGGTATGTATGTAAGGTCACTGTTGGGACGACGTCATCAATGCACTTATTGATGAAGCCAATGACTGATGTGGTGTACTACTCAATGCCATCGGAGGAATCCCGGAACATATTCCAGTCTGTGCTAGCAAAACAGTAATGTAGTTAAGCATCTGCTTCATCTGACCACTTTTTTATTGATCTAGTCACTGGTGCGTCCTGCTTAATTTTTTTGCTTGTAAGCAGGAATCAGGAGGATAGAATTATGATCAGATTTGCCAAATGGAGGGCGAGGGAGAGCTTGGTATGCATCTCTGTGTGTGGAGTAAAGGTGGTCCAGATTTAACATGCTGATAGAAATTTGGTAAAACGGATTTAAGTTTCCCTGCATTAATGTCCCTGGTTACTGGGAGCGCCGCCTCTGGGTGAGCGTTTTCTTGTTTGCTTATGGTGGAATACAGCTCATTCAATGCTGTCTTAGTGCCAGCTTCTGACTGTGGTGGTATGTAAACAGCTACAAAAAATACAGATGAAAACCCTCTAGGTAGATAGTGTGGTCTACAGCTTATCATGAGATAAGGCGAGCAATAGCTCGAGACAAAAATACCTGCAAGTACAGCGTATAACCAGACAACTGTATGTTGATAGTGTCGTCGTTCAGCCACGACTCCGTGAAGAATAAGATTTTACAGTTTTGAATGTCCTGTTGGTAGTTTAATCTTGCGCGTAGGTCATCAATTTTATTCACCAAAGATTGCACGTTTGCTTGCAGAACGGAAGGAAGTACGAATTCTCAGAATCCAGTCCAGCCTCTGGCCTCTTTTTCGCCACCTCCTCTTCATGCAAATCACGGGGATCTGGGCCTGTTCCCGAGAAAGCATTATATCGTTTGTGTCGGGCTCGTCAGACTCGTTAAAAGAAAAAAAATGATTCTGCCAGTCCGTGGTGAGTAATCGCAGTCCTGATGTCCAAAAGTTATTTTCGGTCATAAGAGATGGTAGCGGCAACATTATGTACAAAATAAGTTTAAAAAAAATCAGTTACGAACAACACAAATAAATGAACAAAAAAACACCATCGGTTGGTTAACCAAAGGCAAAAGGGTCACTGAGAAGAACATGTTACAGAGAAGAACAACACCCTGTAACCAGAGATGCTTCACAGGAGGGTGGTTCCTGCATCAAGGTCATAGTAAATATCATCTTTCACATCTCTGAAAAGCACAAATGGGTCTCAATAGGAATCATGAGAAAGTAGGGAGGGAAGGAATATCCCTATTTCACTAAGGAGCCACCAACACAAGATTTTGGTGTAAAAGTAAAGTAGTGAGAGTGCTTACAGACTCACGGAGGTAGCCCTGTCCAGCCACGTCATAGAGACTCAGTCCTATCCTCGTCTGGTGAAGCCACACTGGAAGAAGAGACATCAATATCAAAATCAGGACAAGGCACTTATCGAACACTGTTACAAAATACCAACTTCACTTTCCCACCAAACTCAACACATTTTCACTTAGGGCCCTCAAAAAGTATGGATGTGGGTTCGCAGACCCGCAAGCCACTCATGATGAGTTCCGATTTTTTGTGGCTCCCAAATTTTTTGTGGCTCCCAAAGTTGCCCATCCCTGATGTACAACATGCCATTACACCAGACTTAGTTAGATAGCACATTTTATGTGATAATTTTATTCTGTAGTCCCTAGGCAGAAAACAGCAATATAACACTAATATACAATAATAGATAATATAATGATAATATTTTGTTTAAAGGTATCTGACATCTTAAGAGTAGGAATGTCTTAATTTTCACACGACTGGTTTGCCTTTAGCCACCTTTTCAGGTTTGCCTTGATGCTAGTAAAGGTACTGCACTCTCTTGTTTGGCAGGGTGTTCCATTATCCAGATGTTCTGACTGAAAAAGTTGTCTGGCCAAATTTGTTGGACCTAAGTTATGGATGAAGGTTATGGATGCAAGACAATAGGAGACATGGATAAGAAACTGACCTTTTCTCATGACATAGTTAAAGAACTGCATAATTGATATCCTGCCATATGGATCGTTGTGGAGAAGTTTGGCATACACTCTGGCAGTGAAGAACTGCCTAGGAGCGAAAGGCAGGACAAAAAAACTGTTAGAAGAATTCCACGTTCCATTCCAAGATATGTCAAAAATGGTTAATTTGTAGACTGCAAATTGACAACAAGAAACTAATATAATATTAGACTAAAGCATAATATTTTCAAACCTTGCTTACATTTGTATACATCACATATCCTGTACCTCTCTATTATTCATGGAAATACTTTGGAGCAGATTTACAATATAAAAATGACTACGGTGCAAAACGTTTTGCTACGACTAATAAATCCACCCGTAGTTTACACATACAGTATGTGTCATTATAGTAGTCCTGTTGCCTTTTCACACCAGCTAAAAACATGCTTTCGGGCTAATATGAATGTAAACAGTGTTAATTCTGCCCAAGTGATTAGCACAAAAATTTGTGGCTCCAAAACGTAATATGCCGAGTACTCACATGCACTTAACTCCTGCTTTTTCTCCAACCTTCAGAAAACTGTCATAGCTTATCATTGCCTCCTCTCCTGTCATGGGTGGCACTTGATGTTTGTCCAGCAGAAACCACAGATTCTAGATAACAGAAAGAAGGTCTAGGTTAAATAATTAGGTTTGATTACTTTAATAGTGCCATGGACTTACCAGATTCCAGTGCTTGTAAATCTTTCTATTTGACTAAATAGTTGTTTGATTGAACCAGATGTCAGTCTCACCTGTAACTCTTCATTGTCCAGAAGCTCCCGGCTCTTCCTCTGCAGAAAGACGGCTCTGGACTCCTCCCGCAGCTTCTGCAGGAGAACTTCATCCTCTGCAGGAAGCTATAGGGATCACACAGATATATAAGACTTCAGAAACCATGATCCTTTCAGCCCCTCACAAAAGCACTTCAGTCCCGTTTTGGCTCAGTTGGTAGAGCTTGGTGCTTGCAACGCCAGGGTTCTGGGTTCCATTCCCAAGGGGGAAATGTATGCACTGATACTCTAAGTCGCTCTGAATAAGAGCGTCTGCTAAATGACCCTAAAAAAACATGTTGTGAATATCACAATTGCTATAAAGATGTCAAAACACCCCCAAAAATTATCTGATTAGTTAGCTAGAATGTTTCTGTCAGAATGTTCAATTGCCCTGTAGTAGAAGCGTGGGATGTTCCTGTAGTTCTCTCTGTTGCCTCCACCCCTCCACTCTGTGTAGTATTTGGTGAAGAGTGCTGTCTCTTCTGCTTTCTTCTCCTCCTCAGTCCTCTCATCTGAACAGAAATGAATACATGTTGACACAATAAGGCTTTGTGAAAGTTCAATAATTGAGTGGGTAGATTGCTAGTTATCTAGTTTTTCTTACACAAAAATAAATAAGTAGCTAACTAGCTATTCATAAATATGACTAGCTAGCTGAAATTAGCCTAACGTTAGCTAGCTAACTTGCTATCTAAATAAACACAACAGATCTAGCTATGGACGTAGAAAACCTTTCTTGGAGGATGCCAATCTTCTTTTCAAAAGTTCCTTCCAATGTACTACCGTATCGTTTGACATTTTAACTTCTGTTTATTCCTAATAACATGAAAACAAGCTAATCAATGTTATGATAAGTTACTCTTTTCAGCTTCTCTGAAATGTCTAAACAATCGTTAGCTCGCTTGGGATTGGTCGGATAGCAACTTCTTATTCGGTGGGGTTTATCGGCGCTTTACATCCAACGTGATGGTGCATTACCGCCACCTACTGTACTGGGGGTGTAGACCAGAGACGGAGAAACAAAATTCTACCTGCCCCGTTGCTCTTAAAAAATATTAAATATTTGAGACTATATCTAATGACGTTCTACTCAATATACTCTTTAAACTAATTTCCTGTATCCCCTTCTCCAGCGTCACTACAGACCCTGGTTAGATTCCAGGCTGTATCACAACCGACTGTGATTGGGAGTCACATAGGGCGGCGCACAATTGGCCCAGCGTCATCCGGGTTTGGCCGGGGAAGGCCGTCATTGTAAATAAGAATTTGTTCTGAACTGACTTGCCTAGTTAAATAAGGGTTAAATAAAATAAAATAATTACAATTCTCCCTCATACGTGATCTGCCCACACTGTAGCAATACATGCTCCGCCGTTTCTGTTTCCTGGCAATAATCACACTTTCCTGTTGGATGCTTTCCTATCACATTTAAGGACTACTGGCTGTGTCCTACCCTTAATCTTGTAAAAATAGCCTCCTCTCTTCTGTCCCTTCCTGCCGTACTCCGCTCCCAAGCTTTCCTCTGTACTTGAAATAAATGCCTGCCCTTAGTATCTCTATTCCACTGCTCCTGCCATCTCTGCAGCATCACTGTCCATATCAGGCGTTTTGCCTCTGCCTTGCTCATTGAAACTACAACATCAACATCCCAACCTCTAACGGGACGCAAGTAAATCTTCTCTGTATACCCATCTGTCTAATCCTGCAATGGGTTTGTCGGCTATCATGAAATTCAACTTTCTGATCACAGGCATTCATTCTCAATACTCCGTAAATTCTTCTTCAGCTATATTATTTAGTCAAATTATCAGCCAAAGAATAAAATAATTAAACCTGTTATTATCAGCTGTTAACTGGTTGTTACTTGTAGGAAATGACAACGGATGTGTCTTGACACTTCCAGCTAGCTAGCTAATGTTAGTTTGAACTTCACTTAACTGTTTTTGATACAACAGAGGCATGAGACCGCACAGCTGACACTGACAGTGTGTACAAAATAATATTGTTAAAGTAGTTGGTATCATCAAAATATTTTCTGTAAACAATGGACTCCTTCCTGATATCAAAACCAAGAAAACGTCAAATACATTAGCCCACACTCTCATCCCAGCACTCCTGGCTTTATTCCCCTAAATAATGTGATTAGCAAGCTATCAGGTTGCACCAGACTATTATGCATGAAAGGAGTGAGTAGACATGAAGGTACCAACAGGAAAGAAGACAGACAGAGGGACTTCAATATCAGAGAGAGGCCCCCTTTTCCCAAGTCAGTGTTTGCTGCTGGAACAGCTAAGATAACTGCTGAATACCAAAAGAAGAGGGCTGAGGCGGCCCTGTAGGAGGAAGAACCAGACTTCCCCAGAAAGAATAAGAGAGTGGAACCCCCAGACCACCCTCGCACTGCCTCAGAAAGGGAGAGACTCAAATTGACTTCACCGAACCCCGATCGCTTTGACGATGATGGCATCAATGCTGGCCGATGGGACAGACATTAGCGTGGCCAAGTCCCTATTTTGCAATGGATACCGGGACACTGTCTTACGAGCTGCTTCTTCAATACCTCACCCTGTGTGTCAGCAGTGGCCACCACTTGGAGGTGTTTAACAAGTATGACATCATGAGGAGCCAGATCATGACGTTAGACACCAGGGCCTCCAGCCTGCTCATAAAGGGCTTTAGCAGATCAGAACGCTGGAAGGAGGCGCTATCACACCCATCAAGAGGGCCATCACCGCGTAACTACGGCGATGCCATCGTGGGGGCAGTACTGCATGGTGATGGTGCCACTGCCGGGGCCCTGTATGCCGAACTGATGGAGAAGGGCCTCATTCCCAACCAGGAGACATGGCAGGCCCTATTCCAGTGTGGCCTCTCTCATCAGGGCCATGGGGACGGGCTGCAGTCCATCCTGCTTCATATAGAGACAACCAGATCTATCCCATGGAGACTCTGGCTAAAGATATCAAAGCTTGGTTTGAGAGGTAAATCCTGAGTATAGGTTACTGAATAGGCCTACAATCACACAAAATTATTGGAACAAAGCATGGGTTGTGCCTATTTTAGTTTGATGATATCTTCCTCTCTCCTGCCAATCTTCTAGACCAGAAGTGGAGTGGAAGCTGGTCCACCGTAGATCCCAGGTAACGACATAAACATTCTCCTCGTCATTAAACCATTAGACCTAATGAATTCAGAGTTTTAATCAGCACTTCATAGGCTACTTCTATAAGAAATCTAGATGGCTGGAAAAAAATTTTTTTTTTTTTACCTCTGGCCTCTTTACCCCCTGTAACCAGGGGATTGTGTCTGAGCTGTCAGGCAGAGCTGGAATTCATCACAGAGTCCGGAGGAGTACGCCCAGCTCAAGGACAGGGTTATGGGGGATGTGATCCAAGGCAGAGATGTCTTAAATGAGACCACTCCAGAGGTTTGGGAACCTCTTTTTCTTTCTTATTTGTCTCCCTCTTGTCTATCACCACACTGATAGTGTCCAAACACATTATGCAAACTGTCTGCACTACAGGTCAGCTTTATGTTTTTTTATCAGCCGATCCTTTTGAATACATTTGGTTGAACAAACACATCATGTAAAAGTAGATAGATACAATGGCCAGTAGATGGTGCTAGTGTCGTATTAAACCAAGTCTGCACGATGTGAATTTAATGGCAGAGGGTTGGTAATGTCAAGCAACTGTAGATTTCTCCTGCATTTCTCCAGATGCATGCAGTGAGATTTGCAAATTTTTGATTTTGCATTGAACTATTCATTTGGTGCTGGATGTTTGGGCAAACATTTTTTAAGTATTGGTCAAACTAATCAGCTGAGAAATGCATTATTGCGTGATACAGTGTTGTTCAGGGTGGATCTTGCTGATCAGGGGGGGATTTCCAGTTGCAGCACATTTAGCTCCCTGTGTCTCTCTATGTATCCCTCACTGAGCCCGCTATAGTCAGTCAGCTCAGTCCAGCCACACATTGCAGACACTAGCAAAGGCTGGTCAATATGTAGGTGACAAAATACATTTCAGCCTTTACTGGAAAAGACCTGTTGCACCTCATTGGCTTTGTTAGACAGGCAGCCCAAATCGGATAGTTTTTTCACTAATTGGTCTTTTGACCAATCAGATCAGCTCAGAAAAAGAGTTGATGTGGAAAGATCTAATGTGATTGGTCAAAAATATCCGAATTGGGCCGCCTGTCTAAATGCAGTGTTTGATGATAGCTGCTTGTAGGCTCTTCTCAGATCAAAATAATTGTGCAGTATCTAGCTTACCTCCATTTATCACTGTTCCTATATGTGGCCATTTATGTTTCTTCAATAAGAAATCTTCAGACGCATGGGAGGAAACATACAATTCTTAGAGACTGAGTCTTATCTTATGTACCTAATGCTTCTTAGGGCTCAGACACACCAATAGCATTTACAGTCTGAGAGTACTTAGCACCTCTGAACGTAATTTGCCCACCGATTTTACATGTAGAATTTTGTGAAAATGTTGGCAGCCAGACGTCTACCGCGGGTGGTACTTAAAACACAGCACGCTGAACGATCGGCAGACGAACGCTAGATACTCATTCATTGCGATGTGTGCAAGCCTTTATACACAATATAACCTACAGACTACTGTGGGGAAAACACCTTGTTAATTCTGTTTTGTCTTAATGGGAGCATGGGAATTCCTTTTTGTACCGATACACTACATGACCAAAAGTATGTGGACAGCTCCTCGTCGAACATCTCATTCCAAAATCATGTTCATTAATATGGAGTTGGTCCCCCTTTGGCTGCTATAACGGCCTTCCAATTCAATTCCAATTCATCCCAAAGGTGTTCGATGGGGTTGAGGTCAGGGCTCTGTGCAGGCAAGTCAAGTTCTTCCACACCGATCTCGACGAACGATTTCTGTATGGACCTCGCTTTGTGCACAGGGGCATTGTCATGCTGAAACAGGAAAGGGCCTTCCCCCAAACTGTTGCCACAAGGTTGGAAGCAAAGAATCATCTAAAATGTCATTGTATACAGTAGCATTAAGATTTCCCTTCACTGGAACTAAAGGGCCTAACCCGAACCATGAAAAACGAAGGATACGTATGTAACCGTGGTTATGTGAGCTATATGGATCACTCCAATATGTTGGTATTACTCCGCGGCAGAGGGATAAATCCGAAGTGAGGATTTATAGATTTACTCCCATGTACACCTGTGTCACGCCCCTATATATAGACCCCATGACCGTGACACATGTTCTCGACATCATTTTTGAGGTGCCTCTAGCACCCTAGAGGATTAGAGTGCTCCATATAGCTCACATAACTGTTGCTACATACGTAACCTTCGTTATGTTTCACTATATTGGATCACTCCAATATATTGGTATACCCGTACCAGATTTAGTCGGTGCTAGAGGGACCTAGCCAGCCTGCAGCGAAGTCTCAGCGAGGGATCGAGATACAGGGGCCGTCAAAGTGGAAGGGGGGTCACAGCACAGTCCCCGGAAGGGGAGGCGATGCCCAGGACCGCTGAACCAACAGCAGAGGGAGGTGCCACATTTACCCGATAGTACTTAGAAGAGTTGGAAGATGAAGCCCAGCTGGCCGCAGCACAGATATCAGCGAGGGGCACTCGTCTCAGTAGAGCCCAGGACGCAGCCACACCTCGTGTTGAATGTGCCACCTCAGATCCCAGCACTGGCCTGCCAGCCAGGCGGTATGCTGTCGTAATCGTGTCTATGATCCAGTGAGAGAGCCTCTGCTTTGATAGCCCAGCCCCCAGGACTCTCTCACCATAGCAGACAAATGCTGGTCTGTTGTTCTCACTGACCGTGTCCGCTCCACATAGGCAGCCAGTGCCCGCACAGGGCACAGCATGCCGGAGGGAGGCCCAGGCTCCCCCGCCACTGCCGGGGGGGTCATAAGCAGACAGGATTAAAGGGATGTTCACATGTTTGTCTGACAGAACCTTCGGGAGGAATGAAGGGTTGAGGCGGAGAGATATACTCCTCCCACCGGGGTCCATCCGGTAGCACATTGCGCCCTCCTGTAAATGGACCATTGGTGCCACAGACTGAGGCGGTGTGGTCTTGAATGCCACAGAGTTCCCCCAGCCTGAGACAGCAGGTTGGGTCTCAGGGGCAGTTGCCAAGGTGTCCCAGTCAACAGGGCAAGGAGAAGGCTGAACCAGGGTCGTCTGGGACAGTATGGGGCCACCAGCAGCATACGATGCTCCGCCATTCTGGTTCTGTCCAGCACAGCCTGGATCAGGGGAAAAGGGGGGAATGCGTAAAACTCCAGCCCTGGCCAATCATGAGCCAGAGCATCCAAGCCCAGAGGCCCTGGTGGCTCTGACATGGAGTACCACAGGAGGCAGTGTGCATTGTCCAGGGAGGCAAATGGGTCCACCTGCGACCTCCCGAACTTGTCCCACAGGTGCAACTCCAGTCCCATGGTGGCGGGCCCTCCCTTGAGAACATATCCACAGCTACATTCAGGATGCCAGGTATGTGTGCTGCGCGTAGAGACACTAGATGTCCCTGAGCCCAGAGAAGGAGCTCCCGTGACATAAGATGGAGGTGGTGGGACCTTAGTCCACCCTGATGGTTGATGTAAGCTACCACTGTGGTGTTGTTCGTTCTCACCAGAACATGTCTTCCCTTCAGATGTGGAAGGAAAGACTGCAGGGCCAGCAGTACATCTCGGAGCTCTAGTGTATTGATGTGCCTGCTGCTCCAAGGGGATAGCCAACAGCCGCTGGCCTACCTGCCCTTGGTCACACCCCCCCAGCCGATCTGGGAGGCGTCTGTGCTGACCAGCTCCCGACGGCATATACTCAGCATCTCCAACCCACCTGAGAGAAAGGAGTGACTGCGCCACCTCAAGAATGCTGTGCGGTCACCCACAGCTGGCGGTGACGGTGGCGCTTCGGGTGCGGCCGGTGGGAGTTGAACCATCGTTGAAGAGGCCGGAGATGGAGCTACCCCAGGGGAATCAGCAACGAGGCCGCCGTCAGCATGCCCAACAGGCGTTGGCAGGTCAGGGCGGATACCACCCGCTCCTGCCGAAAGTGGTCGAGACAAGATAAGATCGCCTGAACCCTTCTGGTGGGCAGGCGTGCTCTCATGAGAACTGAGTCCAGTTCCATGCCAATGAAGGCCATCCTCTGGGTGGGTGTCAGACCCAGCCCGCGATGTGGGTCAGGAGCATGTCTCTGTCTGACAGGACCTATGTCCTGGTCAGGGCACAAATCAGCTAATCGTCCAGGTAATTGAGGATAAACAATCCTCAGGACGTGAGAGGTGCCAGGACAGCGTCCATGCACTTTGTGAAAGTGCGTGTGCCAAGGAGAGGCCGAAGGGAAGAACCATGAATTCGTAAGCTGTCCCTTCGAAAACGAATCGGAGATACTGCCAATGAGCTGGGTGAAGGTCGGCCACCGTGGTGACACAAAGGTCCCTGAAGGATGAGGGCCGGCACCGGAATTGGAGTCGGTAGCCCTCGAGCATTGTGGACAACACCTAGTGGGACTCCACACCCTCCCCCCACTTTGCCCTTTGAGACCAGGAGAAGCGGCCGAGGCCGGGGAAGGGTGTGTCAGGGGTCCTGCCGTAGCCCGCCTCTCCTCTGGTGCCCCGTGCGCCTGGGTTCCCCAGGTACGTCCCTGTGGTGGTGACGGTTGACAGGTTGTTGCTCCACCGCACGCTGTGCCCCTCCCTGCTGTCGTCCCTCAGCATGAGGCGATGGGGCAGGAGAGGGACCCCACTATCGTTCGGGTGCAGGTGAGTGGCGACGGTCCGTCTGCCTTGGACCCGGGCCTGAAGAGGCGGCATGAACCGTCTCAGGGTCTCCCGGTCCCTACGAACCTTATCGGTCTGCTCCAGAATGTCATCAACCCCTGGGCCAAACGTCAGCCCTGGGGTGATTGGGAGAGTGGCAAATGTGCTCTGGAGAGCAGCTGACAGACGGGATTGGGCCAGCCAGAGATGGCGCCGCGAGGTAACCACCTGCGCCATGGCCCATCCATTGGCGCGGGCCACATCCCTCAAGAGCAGGGAAAGCAGGCGAGACACCTCCATCACTTCCCAGAGGAGCTCCTCTGTGCCCTCCTGCAGCCGGGGCAACAGAGTCTGCCGGTAGGCCTGCACCACTCTAAAATGTGAAGTTTTGTCACACAACACAATGCCACGTATGTCTCAAGTTTTGAGCTTGCATGCAATTGGCATGTTCAGTATAGATAAAGATATGCATATTGTATAATAAAGTAATAAGCTATTTTATGGCAGTTTATTTTACGGAAATGCAATTCGCTGCTGCTGCATGTCAGTTAAATCCCTGTTTTGAGCTGTAATCCCTCTCTGTTGCTTTAGGTAACACTAGCTTTTTGTGACATGTTTATTTCTGTGCACAGCTTGGACAGTTTTTAGCCCGCTGCAGTTGTAAGCTGCACAAAAGAGTTTCACATTTCAGCCCTCAATAGGCTCTTACATGAGTGACCCTGGAAAGTCCCTGCCTGCTCTGTGTGTGTGTGTGTGTGTGTGTGTGTGTGTGTGTGTGTGTGTGTGTGTGTGTGTGTGTGTGTGTGTGTGTGTGTGTGTGTGTGTGTGTGTGTGTGTGTGTGTGTGTGTGTGTGTGTGTGTGTGTGTGTGTGTGTGTGTGTGTGTGTGTGTGTGTGTGTGTGTGTGTGTGTGTGTGTTGTGTGTGTGTACTCTAACCCCCCATGTCTACATGAGTGAGTAGTTTATGTAGTGAAACCACTGTGGGGCACTGAAAACTAACGCCTTCAGTCCTGGGGCTGGAGCGTTGCTCCTTGCATGCTCCTATGCAGCATCAGTGATTTCTTTTCAAGGTTCAACTTTTGTTAAATCTGTCGCATGAAACAGTGCAAGAACAATGCATTCAGAACCAATTGAAAGCATCTGCATAATTTTTGTCTAGGATTCACAATACTGCTTTGTTTTAGCCAATTTCTCTTTCTGTCCCAATCAATACTTTTAGAGGTAAAGGCATAGCATAAACACAAAAATAATCTTACACTGACAAGAAAGAGTTTATGGTAACATTTTGAAACAAGTTGACAGGGTTTTTTAGAATATAGACCCAGCCATAGAACTTAAACAACCAGTTTATTTTGCTTTAGACTAGACACTATTAGGTCACAGACATGGGTGGAACAAATAGTTATCTACAACTTTTGTTTTGGGAGGTTGGGGGATTTTTGTAGAATAGTTGTGGAATGTCACTGTGTAGCCTAATGCATTTAATATGTAGGCTCCTCAGTGATTTTAGACATTTTATCTTGTTGATAAAATTGTTTCTCAGACTTCTGTCCTTTTTCCACATGGATAACTTAATTGTGCAAGAACAATGAAGAGCCATCAAATGTGAAATAATCTCTTCCTACTTGTCAAGTGTAGAGAGGAGTAGGCAGGAGGCGGTCTCAGGTTTAGAACTACTGAATTTATTAAAGCAGCATATATAAAAGCGGGATGAAACCCAAAATGCAAAATAATAAAACAAGCAACATTTACAATGACCGACAAAGACAAATGACAGAGGGAGTATATATGCAGTGATAGAGTGGGGATTGGAACCAGATGTGTGTAATGATGATGAGACAAGTACGGGGTTAATGAGTGAAGGGCGATTGCCAGCAGCAGGTTCGGCAGCAGCTAGACGGCCAGCGACGCCGAACACCTGAGCTGGACAGGAGGGGGAGCCAAAGCGAAGGCTGTGCCTTGCCAAACCCTTTCCCTCCACAATCAAATCAAACCAACTTTTATTTGTCACGTGCGCTGAATACAACAGGTGTAGACCTTACAGTGAAATGCTTACTTACCAATAGTGCAAAAAAGGTATTATGGAACTACACTGGAGATTCATTGTATCAGACTCCATCAAACAAACAACATCTAGGCACCAGTCACGTGACCCTACAACCTCTGAGAATTCCCAGTTCTTCTAGTCCCATTGTGCTACCTCAACTCTCCATGACAACTGCTTTTGCTGCAGGGAGTAGATAGCAACACAACAAGCTGTGTTAATAAGGTAGAGGTGAAGTAAATGTGAAAGTAACCTCGTCCCAAGCCTATTGGTCAACTAGATGTTAACATCCTGCTTTTATCACAGAGGCCTGTATATGGACACTTAATGAATATGAATGTCTATGGCCTGAAACAGGGCCTGAACATTTCTTGACTTCTGAATGTTATTTATTTCAGAACTTTCTCCCTTCTGCACAAAAGATGGATTCCCCAAATATTCTTCCCCTTTCCATTCTATACAGATGTCTCACTGCAATGCTGTTAAAATAAAAGTAATAATATTAATAATAATAATTTATGACATTTGCAAAGTGCTTTTTATTATACAGAATAATCTCGAAGTGCATAATATAAAAATTGGAAACCAAATGGAAAATATACAAAAATTGACACCACTAGACAGAGCAACTGACACAATTCACACAGCTGACGCTACAAGGGACAAGTTACTAGCTTTAGTCAAATAAGCTACAATTCTTTATAGAATTATTAGCTGCATTTTTTATTCTCAAAGGTACAGTACAATCAAGCAGTTGGAGCCACCTTGAAGAATGGTTAGTATTTTGCAAGGGTATACAGTACTGTTGTTCTGGTGGACTTTGAGGTTTGTGTTGGGGTGTGGCGGGGGATTTCTCAGGCTATTTGCATCGCAGAGACAAAGAAGTGAAAGTAGTGGCCTGTTCCCATGGCTACAGTATTGTATAATAGACACTTATACAACATGATTTGTTGAACAATGAATGGACTCTGCAGTGTCCTACTGTAATGTCCTGTGTGTAGGCTGCAGTTGGTCAGTCTCATTGCATTCTCTGGAAACATGAGGAACATATTTGCATATACATGTGATGAAATCCTATTTTTTAAAGAAACATTTTAGTTCAGCAAAATACTTTAGATTTAGACATGTATGACCAGTATTTACCAACCTCTTACCAATGAAATGTAAATGGATCTCTATTTCCAATGCAGCAGTGACGGCAACACGAGAGACCAATGCATGCATACATACAGTGTACAATGTACATGATAGACAGACATGTAGAGGTGTGGCCTGGAGTTGGCATGTGGTCCAGCCAGAAATTCCCCCACTGTACTGTGTACTGCCAGACTCATATCTGGAGCCAGTCCAGGTTCCCATTGAAATGGAAACAAGAAAAGAAAAACATGACAAAAAAAGGGAAGGTCTGGCTGTCAAGTTCAGTAAATATTGAGCAAGTCTTGCCCTGTTACTAAAATTCATCCTTGTTGTATACAGTCAGGCATGCAACGTGAGCTGGTGCTTGTGACTTTCAAGTCTGGTGTTGTCATGAAGTGATATTGTTCCAGCATGTGAATCCCCCCCAGCCCCTTTATATTTCACCTAAGATTTTGATATTTGATAGCTGTGAGACATTGAAATGCATCATAAAAATGCCAATATTACATATGATATGCACTTGACATGCACAAACATTTAAAATGGAAGCACATAGCATTTCACCAAATATTTAAACCAGTCGCTTGGGTAACCAAATGTTTCTCCCTCTCCCAGGAGCTGGAGAGCTTCAAGAACTTTGTCAAGTGGAAGCCGGCCTTTGACATGGTCATAGATAGTTTCAACATTGCCAACATGGGCATCAAAGGGAACCAGTCGCAGATGGTGAGTGCTCTGCCAGATCTCTCATATCTGGCGGTGTGAATCCAGAATATATAATTGTCATGAGTTAAGGCAAGGCCTTGTCTATTTTCTTAAGGCAGCGACCTGCCAAACTCAATGGAACAACAATCTGAGCAAGATGGTACGAAATGTTCCGAGCCTAGGTTGGCACTGTTGATCTGACCATAAGATCTGACACATAAGGTTGAGATGTGTTATTGATGTGGCTTCTGCAATGCAATTAGACTGCACCTGATGGAATCTCCAAGTCCCAGCCCTGCCCTCTCATGCCGTGCCGTGCCATGCCCTGCCCAGCCCTCTCCTACCATGCCTTCTCCTGCCCTTCTCTCTCCTTCCCTGCCCTCTCTACAGTAGCTATTAGAACATAATGAACACCCACAGTTGGTGTTACCATTTCCAGTTGGCAAGGCAACAGCTCATGTTAGTGTGCTTGAGGTTCATGCTGACTCACTGTTACTCTTCCTCTGTCTTCCAAACTAAGCAAACCACAGTCCGTGTCACTCAAAAAGAAATCTCCCAATGCAATGGGTGGATTTCCTTAATTTTCTACTACTTGAGTGGTCGAGCATCAGTCATCATCATTAAAACAAATACTCTCAAACATCCGTTTAGTTGAATCTGTGAGAGAAAAGTACTTGTTGATTTTCCAATATAATGACTAAGGCTGGAATCACTGTGAATATTACCTAATTCCTAGTTACAGAATTTAAAGGGTGCCTATTCTGTATTTGTGACTCAGTACAATTAAGTAATTCTGAATAGGATGTACTGTATGTACAGTATGTCTCCACCATCTCTCCTTTTGCCACTAGGGGGTAATATGGAGCACAGCCACACCAGCAGATATAGATTAATAGATTAACATTAAGATCACTTTATCGGTCAGTTGCACACCATGTCCAACCAAAATTTAATTTCCGCTTTTAACCTCTCAGGAAGACACACATACATATACAGGTTTAGAAGAGGTGCAGGTGGCTGCCTCACTGGACTCCCAAGGAGCTGTTGTTGTGGGGGGTTAAGTGCCTTGCTCAAGAGCACAACTGCAGGCAATAGCATTTAGGGTATCTAACCATTAGGCTACCTGCCTCCCCCTCGGATAGACCCCTCGGATAGAGCCAAATACAAATATCCTGAAAGGGAACGTCTTGAATTCCATTGAAGTGACTTAGTTGTAATGCCAGTCTTCCCCCACTTGAGACACAGTGGAGATTGCATTGTCACAGCTGCAGGGTGATGTGGGAGGCTGTTGTTTAGATTGGATCCTGTGGGAAAGATGGGTATATATTTTTTCATAGCCTAACCATACTCTGTGGGTTTCTATCTGTAAGCAGAACCCTCAGTCACCACAGAGTCTGACCACACAGTGTGAATAATAACATTCCTTTTCCTCCCTCCAACTCCCCACAATTGTGTGGCATTATTGTTTCTCTGACAGGTGAAGTGAGCAGGAGGGGCTGTGGCCTCAGGTCACTGACTGCATAGAGTAGATATTAATCCCCTGCTTTCAAATAAATAAATAAATAAATAATAAAAAATATATATTAAAAAATATAGGAGTTCTGTGTTTGTATAATCGCAGCACAGAGAGTATTGTTTCAGCACACCTACAGACCCTGATGCCTTATTGAGGGGGTTTCCTCTCCGGTTCTCACATGACTAACATCAGTATTTCAAGTGTGTGTGTGGGGTAAACTTCCATCCCAGTTATGAGCTAAAGGCCACATCTCCACAACCCACACGTCTGCAGCCTCAACCACATCGGACAACTAGACATGTAGGAGTTTTTTTGTGTGTAAAACCATGAATCTACTATTAACAGATATTTGCAATAAGCAATGACTTTTAATATAGAAATCGTTGTGTAATTAAATGATTATTCTGGGTTTATTTTTTTCCATCTTCCTCTTCTTGCTAGAAGAGAGAATGAGAAACTAAAACGGATACAACAATGAGGTGAGAAATATAAATTACTTCAGGTTACAGCTAAAAGTTCATGGCTCTTGTCTCACGCTTTACTTGGTAAACCTTACACCTGCTGCTCCAAGCTCACTTCCCCCATGATGAGTTAGCAGAAAACAGCCACATCCACCGGCTGTTCCCAGGTCAACACTTCCTCATCTAGAGTGGACAGAAAGAGAACAGGGTGTGATTAGGGCTGTTGCGGTGACCAAATTACTGCAACACCTGCAGTCCTGAGTCATGACACCAGTAAAATTGTAAGTGGCCGTTGAATCATTATCCACTCTGGACATGCATTAGTAGTACTCAACTCGCTAACGATCACCAGGTCCTAATGGCCTGGTACTCAGGGCTCTATTGTCCCTCTAACCACGCTGACATCAATGCAAACGCAATCGAAAATCACATCAAACACTTCCAGTTCCAGTCAAAAGTTTGGACACACCTACACATTCAAGGGTTTTTCTTTATTTTTACTATTTTCTACATTGTAGAATAATAGTGAAGACACCAAAACTATGAAATAACACATATGGAATCATGTAGTAACCAAAAATGTATATTTTATATATATTTTATATTTTTCAAAGTAGCCACCCTTTGCCTTGATGACAGCTTTGCACACTCTCAACCAGCTTCACTTGGAATGATTTTCCAACAGTTCTGAAGGAGTTCCCACATATGCTGAGCACTTTTTGCCTGCTTTTCCTTCACTCTGCGGTCCAACTCATCCCAAACTATGTCAATTGGGTTGAGGTCAGGTGATTGTGGAGGCCAGGTCATCTGATGCAGCACTCCATCACTCTCCTTCTTGGTCCATCACTCTCCTTCTTGGAGGTGTGTTGGGTCATTGTCCTGTTGAAAAACAAATGATAGTCCCACTAAGCGCAAACCAGATGGGAAGGCGTATCTCTATCACATCATCACACCTCCTCCTCCAAGCTTCATAGTGGGAACCAAACATGCGGAGATCATCTGTTCACCTACTCTGCATCTCACAAAGACTCGGTGATTGGAACCAAAAATCTCACATTTGGACTCATCAGACCAAAGGACAGCTTTCCACCGGTCTAATGTCCATTGCTCGTGTTTCTTGGCCCAAGCAAGTCTCTTCTTCTTATTGGTGTCCTTTAGTATTGGTTTCTTTGCAGCAATTCGACCATGAAGGCCTGATTCACACAGTCTCCTCTGAACAGTTGATGTTGAGATGTGTCTGTTAATTGAACTCTGTGAAGCATTTATTTGGGCTGCAATTTCTGCGGCTGGTAACTCTAGTGAACTTATCCTCTGCAGCAGACGTAACTCTGGGTCTTCCTTTCCTGTGGTGGTCATCATGAGAGCCAGTTTTATCATAGTGCTTGATGGTTTTTGAAATTCTGGAATTTTCCATATTGACTGACCTTTATGTCTTAAAAGTAATGATGGACTGTCATTTCTCTTTGTCTATTTGAGCTGTTCTTGCCATAATATGAGCTTGGTCTTTTACCAAATAGGGCTATCTTCTGTATACCAGCCCTACCTTGTCACAACACAACTGATTGGCTCAAATGCATTAAGAAGGAAAGAAATTCCACAAATTAACTTTTAACAAGGCACACCTGTTAATTGATATGCATTCCAGGTGACTAACTTGTGAAGCTGGTTGAGAGAATGCCAAGAGAGTGCAATGAAATGGACAGCACTTTCAGAGGTGATGATTAATTCCAAACACCCATATGCAAATTAGACCTTATACATAGGCCTAAAGTAATGATGGACTGAGTATATTCAGAAATGTTTGTCTTTTTCCACATTTTGTTACGTTACAGCCTTATTCTAAAATGTATTACATAATTTGTTCCCCTCATCAATCTACACACAATACCCAATAATGACAAAGCGAAAACAGGCTTTTAGAAAATTTAGCTAATTTATTAAAAATAAAAACTGAAATACCTTATTTACATAAGTATTCAGACCATTTGCTATGAGACTAGAAATTGAGCTCAGGTGCATCCTGTTTCCATTGACCATCCTTGGGATGTTTCTACAACTTGATTGGAGTCCACCTGGTGTAAATTAAATTGATTCAACATGATTTGGAAAGGCACACACCTATCTATGTAAGGTCCCACAGTTGACAGTGCATGTCAGAGCAAAAACCAAGCCATAAGGTCGAAGGAATTGTCCGTAGAGCTCCGAGACAAGATTGTGTCGAGGCACAGATCTGGGAAAGGGTATCAAAACATTTTTGCAGCATTGAATGTCATCATTCTTTTATTTATTATTTTTAGTTTACACCCCTTTTCTCCCCAATTTTGTGATATCCAATTGTGATCCAATTACGATCTTGTCTCATCGCTGCAACTCCCCAACGGGCTCGGGAGAAGCGAAGGTCGAGTCATGCGTCCTCCGAAACATGACCCGCCAAACCGCACTTCTTAACACCCCCCCACTTAACCCGGTAGTCAGCCCCACCAATGTGTTGGAGGAGGCACCGTCCAACTGACGACCGAAGCCAGCCTGCAGGTGCCCATCCAAACCCTTCCCTAACCCAGGCGAAGCTGGGCCAATTGTGCACCGCCCTATCGGACTCCCGGTCACAACCGGTTGTGACACAGCCTGGGATCGAACCCGGGTTTTTAGTGAGGTGAAGGTTCAACAGAATAGGTGGAATGAATACACCCCTAATCACACGCTAACAGTTCACTTTCATAGCAGCCACATAAAAACAGCATGATCACTTTGCTCGTTGTAGGCTTATACTGTATATAATTACTTCTCGCAACTATCTATTCAGTCTCCTCCTCACCTTTTCCCTTCGCTTGCACAACACATCAGCTGTCTGTGACCAGGTGAAAAAACCTTTCCTAGCCAAAACGTCATATCATGACCGCTAACCGCTACACACAGCCTACATCGTTGTCACATCATAGTCAACTAGAACTACTAATAAACCCGCTAAAATCATGCAGTACAGTGTACAGTCAGAAATCAGTTTAGCAGTTACACTGGCCGGCCCCGGTGGCAATACATTAATAAAAACAAATGCTTACCTTAACTTGGAAGAGTTCCAGTGACCAAAGCTTATGATTTCAGGACTAGATTAATTCTCTGATCCTTTGATTTGGTGGACAAAATGTCAGTTTATGCTGCAAGAGCTCTGATAGGTTGGAGGATGTCCTCCGGAAGTTGTCATAATCTCTATGTAAGTCTATGGAAGGGGGTGAGAACCATAAGCCTCCTAGGTTTTGTATTGAAGTCAATGTGACCAGAGGAGAACGGAGGCTAGCTGTCCTCCGGCTACACCATGGTGCTCCCCTACAGAATACTGAGGCAACTGTAGACAATTGCAAAACAGTTTTTTAAAATAAATTATTTGGTGACTTCAATATATTTAGTATAGTTTTATCTATACTGAACAAAAATATACACACAACATGCAACAATTTAAACGATTTTACTGAGTTACAGTTCATATAAATGTCGTCGGAAGAAATGGCAGCAGTTTTACGGGCACCGAACCAATTGTGCTATTATGTGGGGGGTTTTCGGGTTATTTGTAACTTATTTTGTACATAATGTTTCTGCCACCGTATCTTACGGCAAAAAATGGCTTCTGCATATCAGGACAGCAATCACTCACCTCGGATTAGACAAAGATTTTTTCTTCAACAAGCAGGACGAACAGGATGTACTGCTAACACCCGACAAGGCCAACATCCCCATTATTGGCAAGAGAAAGAGACACAGGTACAGAGGACACAGAGCGGGGTGCCTCATAAGGATCCACAGAAGGCGAGTGGGAAAGCTGCCATTACCGTCAGTATTACTCGCCAATGTACAATCATTAGACAATAAATTAGACGAGGTACAACCATGAATATCCTACAAGTGGGATATCAAAAACTGTAACATCTTATGTTTCACGGAATCGTGACTGAATGATGACATGGATATTCTGTTTATTTACCACCACAGGTGGATGCTGGCACTAAGACCGCACTAAGACCGCACTTATAAGGAAATAAGCAAACAGGAAATCGAGCACCCAGAGGCAGCGCTCCTAGTGGCCGGAGACTTTAATGCAGGGAAATTTAAATCAGTTTTACCTAATCTCTATCAACATGTTAAATGCGCAACCCGAGGGAAAAAAATCTAGATCACCTGTACTCCACACACAGAGATGCGTACAAAGCTCTCCCTCGCCCTCCATTTGGTAAATCTGACCACAATTCTATCCTCCTGATTCCTGCCTACAAGCAAAAATTAAAGCAGGAAGCACCAGTGACTCGGTCTATAAAAAAGTGGTCAGATGAAGCAGATGCGAAACTACAGGACTGTTTTGCTATCACAAACTGGAACATGTTCCGGGATTACTCCGATTGCATTGAGGAGTACACCACATCAGTCACTGGCTTTATCAATAAGTGCATCGAGGACATCGTCCCCACAGTGACTGTACGTACATACGCCAACCAGAAGCCATGGATTACAGGACACATTCGCACTGAGCTAAAAGGTAGAGCTGCCGCTTTCAAGGTGCGGGACTCATAAGCTTATAAGAAATCCTGCTATGCCCTCTGACGAACCATCAAACAGGCAAAGCACCAATACAGGGCTAGGATTGAATCGTGCTACACCGGCTCCGACGCTCGTCTTATGTGGCAGGGCTTGCAAACTATTACAGACTACAAAGGGAAGCACAGCCGCGAGAGCTGCCCAGTGACACAAGCCTACCAGATGAGCTAAATCACTTCTATGCTCGCTTCGAAGCAAGCAACACTGAGGCATGCATGAGAGCATCAGCTGTTCTGGATGACTGTGTGATCCCGCTCTCCGTAGCTGATTTGAGTAAGACCTTTAAACAGGTCAACATTCACAAGGCCGTGAGGATAGACTGATTAACAGGATGTGTGCTCCGGGCATGTGCTGACCAACTGGCAGGTGTCTTTACTTACTGACATTTTCAAAATGTCCCTGATTGAGTCTGAAATACCAACATGTTTAAAGCAGACCACCATAGTCCCTGTGCCCAAGAACACTAAGGCAACCTGCCTGAATGACTACAGACCCATAGCACTCACGTCTGTAGCCATGAAGTGCTTCCAAAGGCTGGTAATGGCTCACATAAACACTATTATCCCAGAAACCCTAGACCTACTCCAATTTGCATACCGCCCAAACAGATCCACAGATGATGCATGCTCTATTGCACTCCACGCGGCCCTTTCCCACCTGGACAAAAGGAACACCTATGTGAGAATGCTATTCATTGACTACAGCTCAGCGTTCAACACCATAGTACTCTCAAAGCTCATCACTAAGCTAAGGACCCTGGGACTAAACACCTCCCTCTGCAACTGGATCCTGGACTTCCTGACGGGCTGCCCCCATTTGGTGAGGGTAGGTAGCATCATATCTGTCACGCTGATCCTCAACACTGGAGCCCCCAGGGGTGCGTGCTCAGTCCCCTCCTGTACTCCCTGTTCACCCACGACTGCGTGGCCAGGCACGACTCCAACACCATCATTAAGTTTGCAGAAGACACAACAGTGGCAGGCCTGATCACCGACAACGAAGAGACAGCCATTAGGGAGGAGGTCAGAGACCTGGCCGGGTGGTGCCAGAATAACAACCTATCCCTCAACGTAACAAAGACTAAGGAGATGATTGAGGACTACAGGGAAAGGAGGACCGAGTACCCCCCATTCTCATCGACGGGGCTGTAGTGGAGCAGGTTGAGAGCTTCAAGTTCCTTGGTGTCCACATCACCAACAAACTAGAATGTACACCATGACAATAAATCCATTAAACACACCAAGACAGTCGTGAAGAGGGCACGACAAATCCTTTTCCCCCTCAGGAAACGAAAAAGATGTGGCATGGGTCCTGAGATCCTCAAAAGGTTCTACAGCTGCAATATCGAGAGCATCTTGACTGGTTGCATCACTGCCTGGTACGGCAACTGCTCGGCCTCTGACCGCAAGGCACTACAGAGGGTAGTGCGTACGTTCCAGTACTACACTGGGGCTAAGCTGCCTGCCAACCAGGACCTCTACACCAGGTGGTGTCAGAGGAAGGCCCTAAAAATTGTCAAAGACCCCAGCCACCCCAGTCATAGACTGTTCTCTCTACTACCGCACGGCAAGCGGTACCGGAGCACCAAGTCTAGGACCAAAAGGCTTCTCAACAGCTTTTACCCCCAAGCCATAAGACTCCTGAACAGGTAATCAAATGGCTACCCGGACTATTTGCATTGTGCCCCCCCAACCCCTCTTTTACGCTGCTGCTACACTCTGTTTAGCATATATGCATATCACTTTAACTATACATTCATGTACATACTACCTCAATTAGCCCGACTAACCAGTGCCTGTATATAGCATTTCACTGTAAGGTCTACACCTGTTGTATTCGGCGCACGTGACAAATAAAGTTTGATTTGATTTGACATAAGGATATCAGTCAATTGAAATAAATTCATGAGGCCCTAATTTCACCTGACTGGGCAGGGGCTGAGCCATGAGTGTTGCCTGGGAAGGCATATGCCTACCCACTCACTGGGGAGCCAGGCACAGCCAATCAGAATTCGTTTTTCCCCTCAAAAGGGCTTCATTACAGACAGAAATACTCCTCAGTTTCATCAGCTGTTTGGGTGGCTGGTCTCAGACGATCCCGAATGTGAAGAAGCTGGATGTGGAGGTCCTGGGCTGGCATGGTTACACGTGGTCTGCGGTTGTGAGGCAGGTTGGACCTACTGCCAAATTCTCAAAAACAACGTTGGAGGCGGCTTATGTAGAGAAATTAACATTCAATTCTCTGGCAACAGTTCTGGTGGACAGTCAGCATGCTAACAGCATGCTAATATGCAGTCAGCATGCTAATTGCACGCTCCCTCAAATCTTGAGACATCTGTAGCATTGTGTTATGTGACAAAACTGCACATTTTAGAGTGGCCTTTTATTGTCGCCAGCACAAAGTGCACCTGTGTAATGATCATGTTGTTTTATCAGCTTCTTGATATGTCACACCTGTCACTAACAGGAATGTAAAGACATTTGTGCTCAAAATTTGAGAAATTAGCTTTTTGTGTGTATGCAAAATTTCAGGGAATTTTTATTTCAGATCATGAAAAATAGGACCAACACTTTACATGTTGAGTTTATATTTTAGTTCAGTATAAAAATTCTAACTTTTTTTATGAAATTCACTAAAGAGGATGGTCCTCCCTTTCCTCTTATGAGGAGCCTCCACTGATAGTTAAATGTACAAGCCTACAGCCTATGGCGTGACGTATAGCCAGATAACATACAGTAGGCCAAAACATATTCTGTTCTTCTGAAATACATTTTCTTCATGTCATGTTTCTTTAGACCTGCCTAAAATAAATAATGGATTTATTGTCATGGTGTATATTAAATTGATTTATTCAACTTAAATGTAGATGTTCCAAAGGCGTGCATCACCAGCTTGTTGTAATGAATACTCAGAGAGAAAAAGGTGTAGATTCACACACACACACGGAGCACAGCAGATGTTTATTAAGCCTTCGCAGAAGGCAGGAACGTGGTCGCAGGCAATGGTCAAACACAGGTAGGCAGTCAAAAACAAACAATACCTCACTACCATTCAAACAGAAAGAACTGAACTAAATAGGGAGCTGATGAGACCAGGTGAGAAACGAACACAGGTGAAATCAATGAACAAAAATGAAAGACAGAACTACGTTCCAGAACACAAAGAAAAAGAACACAAGGTTGACTAAGAAAAGAAAAGCAGAACCTTACACTTGTATGCTGCTTGTATGTGTGGAGGCCTGGAGATGCTAAACATGTTTATGTTAATAAACTTTCGCATGACAATAACCGGCGGACAAAATTTCATGACTGCCACGGCCCTAGGTGTGATCTTTTTAAAAAGTGCTAAATAATGGCATGGTGTTTGCACAGGTCCTCTTTATTTAACCCTTATTTCACCATGTATGTTGACTGAGAACATATTCTCATTTGCAGCAAGGAACCTAGGGAAAAGTTGCAGAGAAGATGAGATGAATGAGACAAAAAAAGTAATTATCTCAGTCAAACAGGTGCAAATTGATAGCAAAGTAATATAAAGATTGCAATCAGCTTTTTAATTTCCCCTTTTTTTGTCAAAAGTGGAAAATATGCAATATCCTGTAGAAAATAACTCCCATCATCATCACCTCTGAGTAGGGTTGTCCAGGAACTCCAACTGGGTTTTCTGGAAAACCAGGGAAATTTGGGAAAGTTACTGGATTTTTGCAACCCTACCTGAGTAAACCAATAGTTAATACCAAAAAAAGCCAAAACAATGGTTAAGCATTGAGATAATTAATTTCTCTATAGCTGATGTAGGCCGTCATCGTAAATAAGAATTTGTTCTTAACTGACCTGCATAAAGGTTAAAAAAACAATATATAATATGTGTCAATTGTCTCAGACTCAACCAGGGAAATTCCCTACAGAGGAAGTGAATGAAGGTATTAACACATCACGGACTGAGTATTCATCCCAATGGGCGAATGCATTGTGTTCTTTCATTCATAAAAATCTTACATTGAAGGATAGGAGAATGTTCACCCTAAATGCAATGCATTATATTAGCTAACCTTTGTTGATCTTCTAAAAGCAAAATAATGTTTATTAAGGCTGGCATGCAATAAACATTTTGTTAAAATTTGCAAAGAAATTTGTAGTCCTTTTAAATACATTGTGTTCTGTTTGGTGCCTAATTAAAAGGACCGTGGTGTGACATAAGTGATGATGGCTAAATGTCTTTGTGTTTACATGCAGCTCCTGGTGGTGGTGTCAGAACTGGAGTGACAGAGCCTGGTCATTCTGGTCCTGTGGAGGAAGCACATGCAGCGGCCCTCACGCAGCTGGGACAGACATGACATGAGCCTGGTCCAGCAGAAGGCCCACTGCTTCTTCACTGACATGTTAATTCAGCTGTATACTCTGTCTTACAAAATCAGTCCTATGTCTTTACAAACCAAAGCTTTCTGGAGGATCATATTAGGCAACGCAGTATTAGAAAGGTGTTCTTAATGTTTTGTCCTCTCTGTGTATTTGTGTGCAATACATTGTGTATTCTTTGGGTTTGTTTGGATCTTGACACCTCTGGTTGTTTGACAGTTCTGAGGGTGACCCTTTCCTGCTGTATGCCACACTGCACTCTGGGAACCACTGTAACTTTGAGCCGGGACCTGATGCGGGACCACAAGGCCTGCCTGCCCGATGGTGCTACTTGACGCCTCTTCTTCAAGTGGCAGAGAGGGAACTAGCTGGTGCTGAGCAGTTACACTCCGGGAAAGAGTGTATGATTCCAGGTGAGAGTAAAAGAGAGATGGAGCTTGCTTATTTATTACAAATCAATGCATAAATTCATGTTGTCTATATGAGGATCAGGGTGTTTGTAGTGATGTCTCTAGCACTGAGATGCAGTGCCTTAGACTGCTGTGCCACTCGAGAGCCCCAAAGAAATAAATGCATGGCATATGTGTGTTTGAGGTTATTATAATTCTTGTGGTGTTTTGTTACTTTTTTTCAGAGGATATCAAGTTATGACACCATTGTCCAGACAAATAGAGGCTCCTGTCACATCCACTATGATGAGAATGGGGCAGAGAGATATACTTATTTAGTTCCCCAGAAGTGTCTTTGTCTCACCAGGGCAAAATAAGGCACCTGCTTCTGTTTGATCTTCACAAACTGTAAAATACAGTGTTCCTTAATGAAACTATATAACGTGAAAAAATTATAAAAGAAAGACTCAATCACTTTGAGTCCTAGATTATATATAAAAAAAAGCATTCATCAAACCAGTGTGAGTAAACCACGCCCCTTCTTCGCTTGACCCGAACATGAATCTACTGTTCCCGAGAACTACTTCCGGGGGTCATTGCCGTGCATCGTTTTTTCCCTGAGCTGTTCTATTTTCAGTTTCAACTTTTATACATATTTACCAACACAATGTCCCGAGGGTCGAGTGCAGGATTTGACCGACATATTACCATCTTCTCTCCAGAGGGCAGACTCTACCAAGTCGGTTAGTATGGGATCGTTATGAAGAAAATAAAAAATACTAACTTGCGCAGTCATCACCGGTAGCAAACTAACGTAAGCTAGTAACTTAGCTAGCTAGTAATGTTAAGGGACATGTTACTTAAGTTAAGCATATTATTAGCTGTTTAATTCTGTCAGTGAACGGATAAAGTATGTTAACATTGTCAGATCCTAACGCGTAAGAAATTGATTATGCTTGCTAACTAGTAGCTAATCAATTAGCTAGTTAGCCAGCTAAGTAGCTATCCTAGCTAACGTTCAAATTCAAATCTGTCAACAGTTCCTGCTGCGCTTGAAATTTGCTAACCTAAGAACTACTCGTGTAACGTTATTTGACAGAAGTTGCCGCTTTGAATCTGTTATCTCTCCCATAAACAACAGTCTGGAGTGATGCATAATGTTTTCCTGTTGTGTTTATTTCCCCAGAATATGCATTCAAGGCTATCAATCAAGGTGGCCTTACCTCATTAGCTATCCGAGGACAAGACTGTGCAGTTGTCGTCACACAGAAGAAAGTTCCAGTAAGAACATTCTTCATGACTTATTCATTGCTCTGTTATCAATATGCCTATGCGATGTTACAGGCTGTAATGAGATGTACTCTTCAATCTCTCCTACAGGACAAGCTTCTTGATGCCTCCACAGTCACACACCTATTCAAAATAACAGAAAACATTGGCTGTGTCATGTCCGGAATGACAGGTGGGAAATATTTTAAGGTTGAAATATCCAATACACACTGAATATTAACTTCATGGAGTGTATTAATTAATTTATGTAATAATGACAAATAATAACCGATTCTTTTGTGTTCAGCTGACAGCAAGTCTCAAGTCCAGAGAGCTCGCTACGAAGCAGCCAACTGGAAGTACAAGTACGGCTATGAGATCCCAGTGGACATGCTGTGTAAGAGGATGGCTGACATCTCTCAGGTGTACACACAGAACGCTGAGATGAGACCTCTGGGTTGCTGTAAGTGTTACAATTCTGTTTAAAAATAATAATAATAATCTTGGACTATAAGTGGTTTCAAATTATTGGAGGTGAACCAAACCTGCTGGTTTAAAATTAACAGTACGACTGTTCCTCACTAATAAAAACGTCAGGACAGCAGAGTCCCTGCCCATCTTATGAAAACGTCTGAAACCCTAGCTTTTCAAAGAGTATCTTAAATAAGACATCTGTCTTATTCCCCCCCCCCCCCCCCCTAAAAAACGGCACTTTTCCTACTTGCACTGACATTGCTGATAACTTCTTTATTGAAGAAAAATTGACTTACTATGACTGCGATATGTGGTTCTCACCTAGCTATCTTAAGATGAATGCACTAACTGTAAGTCACTCTGGATAAGAGCATCTGCTAAATGACAAAAATGTAAATGTATTTTTTGGGGGGAAATGCAGAGTAAGAAAGTTGCATTCTTAGCTAAGATGCTTTTAGTTTTGGCCTTTGGTCTCACTTAATTAATTGTTTTTTTTATCCATTGTTGCAGGCATGATAGTGATTGGCGTGGACGAGGAGTGTGGTCCCCAGGTGTATAAGTGTGACCCTGCAGGATACTACTGTGGCTTCAAGGCCACCGCTGCTGGGGTCAAACAGACAGAGGCCACCACCTTCCTGGAGAAAAAGGTCAAGAAGAAACTGGACTGGACCTTTGCGCAAACAATCGAGGTAAAATACCATACCCCTTGGTGTGTAGAATAATATAACCTAAATCAGCAAACTAGTCCCGATTTGAAATAGTTTGAGTTTCATCCTCTTTTGTTTACAGACTGCGATAACTTGTTTGTCTACGGTACTGTCCATTGACTTCAAGCCCTCCGAGCTAGAGATCGGTGTCATTACAACGGAAGACCCTAAATTCAGGTGGGTCTCCATGGGAATTGTTTAATAGTGATGGAACTTTTCGAAGCTTGGTGCAGAAAAGAACATAGGAAGTCATAAGTGTAAATAGAAATGTAATCTTTTTTTGTATGTTGTGTAAAAACCAAGTATACACTGAACAGATAGGTTATGTACAGAGAACCAGGCAGAATCAGTATTTGTCTCTCTCCATTTACAGGATCCTGACAGAGACCGAGATCGATGTCCACCTTGTGTCCCTGTCAGAGCGAGATTGAGTGTTTCCATGTGTTCCAGTCTAGAGGGGAGACTACCCTAGAAATATGACAGAGAACACTACCGCTGATCTTCAGAACAAAAGCGCTGACTTCTTTTTTGCTGTACATTTACGCTGTTCAATTAAAGAGAATGTTTTCGAGAAACTCAAATCCTGGTAGGTTTTCTTTCCCCATACAGATATGGTGCATAGATCCAAAGCCTTATGCTGAATGTTATTTGACACCATGATTGTGTGTGTGCTATAGAAATCCCTGAATGTCTTATTTTACTTAAAAACAAAGGCAAGTGGATTCAGATCTTTTGAAATAAATTGTCCACACAGCTCAGCACATTAGTGATGCAATACAATAATATTTGAAAGTTGAGCAATGAGATTGAAGATCCCCTTATTCCCTGTTCTAGACTGCTGGATGTACAGCATTCTTGAAGTGGTTGTAAGCATGTGTGCATTATAAACTTGATATTCACATCCACAAATGTCTTATCAAAGACAACTCTGATTTTTAGCAATCACCTAAAATGGAATTACCTCATCTTCAATGATGACATTTACATAAGTATTCACATTTTCATAAGTATGCATCCTGTTTCCATTCATCGTCCTTGCTGTTTCTACAAGTTGAATGGAGTCCACATGTGGTCAATTCAATTGATAGGGAAAGGCATACACCTGTCTATATAAGGTCTCACAGTTGACAGTGCATGTCAGAGCAAAAACCAAGACATGAGGTCGAAGGAATTGTTCGCGAAGGCACATGACGGCCTCCTTGGAGTTTGCCAAATGGCACCTAAATGACCCTCGGACCATGAGAAAAAATATCTGGTCTGATGAAACCAAGATTGAACTCATTGGCCTGAATACCAAGTGTCATGTCTGGAGGAAACCTGGCACCATCCCTACGGTGAAGCATGGTGGTGGCAGAATCATGCTGTGGGGATGTTTTTCAGGGACTGGGAGACTAGTCAGGTTCGAGGGAAAGATGAACGGCGCAAAGTACAGAGAGATCCTCGATGAAAACCTGCTCCAGAGCGTTCAGTACCTCGGACTGGGGCAAAGGTTCACCTTCCAACTGGACAATGACCTTAAGCACACAGCCAAGACAATGCAGAAGTGAGTTTGGGACAAGTCTCTGAATGTCCTTGAGTGGCCCAGCCAGAGCCCAGACTTGAACCCGATCGAACATCTCTGGAGAGACCTGAAAATAGCTGTGCAGCGACACTCCTCTGACAAAGCTTGAAGAGGATCTGCAGAGAAGAATGGGAGAAACTCCCCAAATACAGGTGTGCCAAGCTTGTAGCGTCATACCCAAGGAGACTCAAGGCTGTAATTGCTGCCAAAAGTGCTTTAACAAAGTACTGGGTAAAGGGTCTGAGTACTGAAGTAAATTCGATATTTCAGGGTTTTTTTATGTTTGAGAAAGTTCTAAAAACCTGTTTTTGCTTTGTCATGAGGTATTATGTGTAGGTTGATGACAAAATGTTATTTAATCAATTTTAGAATAAGTCTAATGTAATGTGGAAAAAGTCGAGGGGTCTGAATAATTTGCAAATGCACTGTATATTCCCCTTCATGAAGACGGTCTGGATTTTCCATCCGAAGGCTTTGTCATTTCTCCTTGTCATGCCGAGTCATATGAGCTTCTCTTATTCCCCCTCGGGACTCTTTTCTGAATGGCCTGGCTGTCCCTCTTGTGTTTCCTGATCACTTCGGGCTTTGAGGGAGCATGCTATGACTAAATAATTTGCCTTCACCTGCAGAGGTTTCTCTGAGAATGCACCACTGAAAAGTAGACCGACAAGGTAAAATTACTCATCTTTGTAGTATGAAAATCAGTAGCTCAGTGGTAGATTCTCATGAGCTGTTAAGCTTGTACTTATACGCATGACAATAACCACACTGACAAAAGTCTCGAAGTTCTACCAGACTGTTTGTACACGCACACACACAGGTAATCAAAGTTACTGTATATCCCTCATCACATGACCTTAATCACATTTAACATCTGAGAGTTCCTCATGTCTGTGAAGCTCTGACTCCCCAGGGAAATTGTTCACTGCTGCCAGTCTTGGCCCCACCCTTACAGGAAATGCAAGTGTACTCAGCTATAATAACAATACTAATTACCTATACAAGTCTATGGATAGATGGTACAGCTCATCATTTGGCTATAACTCATTCAGAAGCCTGATAGACCAGCAACTTGGAACTTGAGTCCCTTATTCTGTTCGGGCATTTGTGATGTGCCATTTTATCTGCATAATAGTGTGTTAGTCTTGAACACTGACCTTTTGGCATCTGTGTAATTTATTTAACATAATTGCATGATTCAGTCTCGTAAAGAGATATGACTTAAGTTCTGAAAAATTACCATCTTTTTTCATCAATCTCCAACAGATGGAAAAACACCAGAAATCAAGGCAATGTTAAATATGGATTGTTTTAATTTACTGGAGTGTGTGGCTTGCTTTACCTTTCCACAAACAATGGAAAGCATTTACAATAGTCAAACTTTATACATTTAAAAAATATAAATCTTTGTATTCACATCCATTTACAATATAATACATGTAGGTGTTATTACATCGTTGGTTGGATGTATGCTGTGATAATGAGTCTTTCAGAGCCATACAGACTTATTTATTGGCATCCATTTTGTTTATTTGGCATCTTCTCAGTGGTTCACATTGTCCATCATCACTTTGTCAGTCTGTTGTACCCCTGCTGTACCAGTCTTCTGCCATCCTCTACCTCTGAGGTTGGCACCACTTCGGCATGCGACTGTACCAAAGCGAAAGCCTGTGCACAGATGAGCTTCTGTCTCTGCCTGTACTACTGTTCTTTGGAGGTTCTGTGGTCTATTTTCTAATGGCACCCATTCCATTGAACGTCATCATACCAACATGTCACCTGCGAAAGGAGAAGGTGGATTAGAGCCAAAGTTCACTCATGACTATCTAAAACGTCTAATCTGCTGGGTTCACTCATGACATACAGCTAGATATGCTGAACCATTTTCACAGTTTAGTATCACTACAGAACTATATGGCAAAACCCTATACAAGCAATCACACACAGTAGCGATGTGTCACACACTCACAGTCCAAATAAACTCACATCAGAGTTAAGTCACACTCACCACTTCATCAGACTGTCCCTCCTCTTCCTCACTGTCCTCAGACTCACTGTCTGGCAGTTCTCTCAGCTCCTGGGCCGTCAGCTCATACAGTTCCCTTTCGATGGAGGCGTTCTGGCGTCCGTAGGTCAAGTGGTACGGCGTGTGACCGCCATAGGTCAGGCTGTTGACATTCGCCCCTTTACTGACCAGGAGCAGCACCAAGTCCAGGTTCTGTAGGTCAACAGCCAGGTGGAGAGGGCTGCGGCCATTGCACTGCTCCTGGAACACCAAGGGACAAACAAGTACCAAATAAGTTAACGGAAAATACATAGCATTTGGATGTTTTTTATTAAATGTGCATGACATAGTCAAATGAGTGGACTATTGTGAGGGTAGGGTTGAAGAAAGACTAAGTTTTTGCATGCATACCTGTGCATCGATGTCAGCTCCGAGATCAACAAGGCTCTCCACTAGCGAGAGGAAGCCATGGATAGAGACCAGATGCAAACAGTTCTGACCTGAAACAGAGAGCAGAGGAAGACCAATGGTCAGAGAAAAGGATAACACTTTACATTAAGCTGCCCTTATACCTGTGTAGTAACTGTAATTACTGCAGTTGTTAAACATTATTTAGTAGTTGCTTAGTTTCAGTATGGCCACAGGTTCCCTACCAGCTGAAACAAGTAACAGAAAATAGACTAGACCCTTCTTACCACTGTAGTTTGGCGTGGCCATGATGGCTGGGAGCTGGGTAGAGCAGCCCTGGGTCTGGGTGAGGACACTGAAGCAGGTGAGAGAGCCCTTCCTGCAGGCGATGTGAAGGGCTGTGTTGCCACTCTCGTCCACTAGCGTGGGGTCACAGCCAGCCTTCAGGAGACACTCCACTATCTCAGCCTGCTCTGTGATCACAGCCAGGTGGAGAGGACTCTATAGGGGAGGAGGGATTTGGTTAGGAACTGGAAGTATGGGTCTCACACAAAAAACGTTATTGTAAGTGTGCATATACTTCACTCTCTCGTACATACACATACACCTTGTATTCTACCTATGCATCTATTTGTGCAGGTTTTAGCTGTATTTACCTGTCTCTGGTAGTTATGTTGATTGAGGAAAGGCTCATTGCATGACAGCGCTATCATCTTCCTTGCACAGTCCTTGGCTTCATGGATAATGGCAAGGTGGAGAAGCCTGCATAGATTTAAAAAGAAATAAGAATGTATTATTTAACTGCTCAGATTACTCAACAAAAGAAAATAACATGAATATGACATGTAGGGGTTTAAAATGTAGAATGAGAAAACGGCAGCACTTCATAGACTTCACACTTTTTCCCCCTCAAGCTATTTCTACTAGTGGTGGCTTGACGCACTGGCGTACGTTGCAGCGCGTGGTTTCTGGCACGAGGCCTGGGACTTTCCCGGCTGGGGCAGAGTGTGAGCGCCGCCCATTTGACCCCCGGCCATAGTACATTCCGTTCTGATAGCCTTTTGTTTACGTACAGTCCACAATGACCATAATAATCACTCTGACTAACTCCCCCCAATACCTTCCTTGTGCATTGTTTAGAGGCTGCTTTGCATGCAAATGCTAACAATAACTGTTGCACACTGGAAGACACCCACAATTGCGAAAAATTACTCAACTACAAAAATAAGCGTACATTTGTTTTTATATTGTCACATTCACTGGATAGGTGCAGTGAAATGTATTGTTTTACAGAGTATGCCAGAGTAGTAAGGAGCCCCTGAAGCAAATTAGAGTTAAGTGCCTTGCTCAAGGGCACATCGATTGATTTACACCTTGTCGGCTCGGGTATTCGAACCAGGACCCTTAGGTGAATTGCCCAACGCGCTATCCGTTAGGTTACCTATATAGCCTAAAAATAACAATAATAATGCATTATTTATAGTAGACTTGGTGTAACTATCTTCTGACATGGAAAAAAACTTGAATGTCCACAGATGGTATTATAGTTTCTCAACGTACGTGTCTCCATCATCTGAAACTTGTTCCTTCCACAGTTCATTGCCGCATTCGTCTCTCTGCGGTGCGGGACAATCCACACGAAGACGCTCGAGCTCACAGGCGACAACTTTATATTCCTCATCTTTGAGAGAGTCGAGGCCACTGTCCAGCCGCTCTTCATTGAAAGATTTAACTTTCCCATCCTTAGAATGTCGACCATCAGTGTTACAATCCATGTGTTTGAGGATTCTCGCTCGATGAAGGTCCATTGACACTGGCTTCTGTGTTGGTTGTAATTCAGAACTTTACATACACCAGCATTAAATTCTAGTAGTGCCAGAGGGGGAGGAGTCAACACAGGGTGGGGGATTTCCAGGCGGATTGCACTGTCACATTTAAATTCTGCATTTTCATTATTGTGGCCGTTTATCCAACATGAAACGAACCCCCTTAAAAAAAAAACAGATTAGGTTTATGTTAGAACATTGCAGAGGGCATTTGAAGTTTTGAGAAATGTGCATAATCCTACATAAATGCAAATGATAGCCGAAATAAAATCAAGACAATTCACTCAGTTGATTAAAAGTAAGCAAAATATATTTTGCCTGATTATAGTGCATATAGTTGGCTACTTGCAGAATAGATGTCACGTTCGCTGAAATAAATGTCGGACCAAGGCGCAGCGGATGTTGAGTTCCACATTATTTATTAGAAAGTGAAACTAAGCAAAGACAAAAACAAATAAAAAATAAACTAACAACGAACCGTGACTACAGAGTTGCTACGTGCACTAACTCAAAACAATATCCCATAAACACAGGTGGGGAAAACAGCTACTTAAATATGATCCCCAATTAGAGACAACGATTACCAGCTGCCTCTAATTGGGAATCATACAAAAAACCAACATAGAAAATAAACTAGAACACCACATAGAAATAAATAAACTAGATCACCCCCAGTCACGCTGTGGTCAGGGCGTGACAATAGATTATATTGGCTGAGTAGGCCTGTCAATACATTTTATTTTGTCAAATATTTCATCCCTCTGTACAATGATAGGCCTAATGAGACAGAACTGCATTACAATTAGGAAACTCCTGTCTGCTTACAGTGCATCCAGAAAGTATTCAGACCACTTGACTTTTTCCACATTTTATTACGTTACAGCCTTATTCTAAAATTGATTGTTGTTTTTTTGTCTCCTCATCAATCTACTCAATACCCCATTATGACAAAGCAAAAACAGGTTTTTAGAAATGTTTGCATGTATTAAAAACAAAACTGAAATACCATTCATATAAGTATTCAGACCCTTTACTCAGTACTTTGTTGAAGCACCTCTTCTCTGCAGATCCTCTCAAGCCCTGTCAGGTTGGATGGGGAGCGTCGCTGCACAGCTATTTTCAGGTCTCCCCAGAGATGTTCGATCGGGTTCCAGTACAGGCACTGGCTGGGCCACTCAAGGACATCCAGAGACTTGTCCCGAAGCCACTCCTGCTTTGTCTTGGCTGTGTGCTTAGGTTCGTTGTCCTGTTGGAAGGTGAACCTTCGCCCCCAGTCTGAGGTACTGAGTGATCTGGTGCAGGTTCTCTCTAAGGATCTCTCTGTACTTTGCTCTGTTCATCTTTACCTCGATCCTGACTAGTCTCCCAGTCCCTGAGGCTGAAAAACATCCCCACAGCATGATGCTGCCACCACCATGCTTCACCGTAGGGATGGTGCCAGGTTTCCCCCAGACATGACACTTGGTGAGTCCAAAATGCTTCCATTTAAGAATGATGGAGGCCACTGTGCTCTTGGGGACCTTCACTGCTGCAGACATTTTTTGGTACCCTTCCCAGATCTGTCCCTCGACACAATCCTGTCTCGGCGCTCTACGGACAATTCCTTCGACCTCATGGCTTCGTCTTTGCTCTGACATGCACTGTCAACTATGGGACCTTAAATAGACAGGTGTGTGCCTTTCCAAATCATGTCCAATCATTTGAATTTACCACAGATGTGGACTCCAATCGGGCTGAGCGGGCTGAGTTCCCGCTCAGCCCGCTCAGCCCAGTCAAAACTGTTCGCTGCTCTGGCACCCCAATGGTGGAACAAACTCCCTCACGACGCCAGGTCAGCGGAGTCAATCACCACCTTCCGGAGACACCTGAAACCCCACCTCTTTAAGGAATACCTAGGATAGGATAAAGTAATCCTTCTAACCCCCCCCCCCTTAAAAGAGTTAGATGCACTATTGTAAAGTGGTTGTTCCACTGGATATCATAAGGTGAATGCACCAATTTGTAAGTCGCTCTGGATAAGAGCGTCTGCTAAATGACTTAAATGTTAAATGTTAAATGTGTAGAAACATCAAGGGTGATCAATGGAAACAGGATGTACCTGAGCTCAATTTTGAGTCTCATAGCAAAGGGTCTGAATACTTATGTAAATAAATATTTTATTTTTAATACATTTGCAAATAAAAACCTGTTTTCGCTTTGTCATTATGGGGTATTGTGTGAAGATTGATGAGGGGAAAAAAATATTTTCTTCCATTTCAGAATAAGGTTGTAACGTAACAAAATGTGGAAGAAGGGAAGGGGTCTGAATAGTTTCCGAATACACTGTATTTATCCTTGATGCCAATCGACTATTGTTTAATGTGTGTGGTGTGAACAACACAGTGAAATCCAGCGGTCTTTCTATTTGCACAACATGGGAAGAAACACAATCATACACATCAAGGTACATTTCTCCTCAAATGAAAGCAAAAGAAACATAGCAACTATCTCCATGTGTTACCAGACCACACTGACAGGAACATACACACTAGTGGTGGTAACCACCGTTTATCTGACCTTACTGACAGAACATGACTAATGACTGACACGTCTGAAATGACCCAGCTGAACTTGAAAAGAAGACCAGTTTGTTGCCATTTTGAGTCTGTCTGTATGGGTGAACCATGATCTGATCAATAACCTGTATAGCAAGACAATTAATCCTTTGACGAGGCCAGTGGCAAGTATTACCTGAAGTGCTATAAAATAAATGTTTATTCCACTGTGGCACAAGACAGTATGATTAATCTGACTTTAATTCAAGTCTAGGTATGTAAGGTCATTACTTTCTTTTATCTTATGTTATGATAGTCCTTTTTTGACATGTCCTCTTTAGATGTTCTATGGAGTCACATGACTGAGTGGACCGGACGTGGTAGGAAACTCCTGGCACATGAAGTACATTTTGAGGAACAACAACGTCTGTGCATGGAAAGATGGGAGACCGTGTTATTACACAACCCTGGGTTATCTGCACTTAAATAGTAATATTGAGTGTGCGTGCAGAAAAGACACACACATACAGGTTTCAGCCTGAGAATATTTTCATTTTCACAACAAAGAGAACAGCAAATCTCCATTAGCTATCTTCTGCAAAAAATGTCTCATAACATTGGAATATAAACTTTTTCACAACACTAGTGCTGCAGTTAGATTATGCCTGTTGGGTGAATGGGAGTTTCAGGGAAAACTCAACTTTAAAGCCCATAATCTGCATCTTACTTGGGGAAGGGAGGAGGACAGGGTGGAGGGAGGGCATGTATGGGAATCCCTAAAACTCCACAGGGCAGGAGTTTTGGAAACACAAACACGGAGCAATGGGCATGAGCAGACAAGAATGGACATGTCTACGTTACAGCCTTATTCTGACATCATAATTAATACTAGTGAATCACTGAATCAAAATGTAAATGTAAGTAAATGTAAGTGATGAGTATTCTGCCTTGTCAAACAACCAGTCCAACCCAATGGAAAACAGTAGTGTGTGTTAATCGAATTGATGACATTGTGCATTTTGTGTGCAACTTTGTCTTTACAGTTGGCATTTTGTTGTGACATCTTATCCAGGCAAGGTGACTGTATGAATCATGACTTCTTTCTTTGGATTCCTCCGGACTTCCCAGTGAGTTAATGAGTAAAGCATACCAGGTGAGGTGAGTCAGGTGTGTGTGTGTGTGTGTGTGTGTGTGTGCGCGTGCTTGAGAGAGAGGGAAATAGAAAGATCATGCTCCTTCCCCATGGTTTAGCGAACATTTGAACAATGTGGGGAATGCAGTTTCCTTTCAGTTTCTTGTCCAGAGAAGATAAATGGTTGGCAGATAGGATAACAGGCATATGTATAGATCCTTCAGCTAAAATGACTCATTTATCTAAAAAGTCAATATTTACTAGAATCATTTACAGTATCCTGTTTAAACTACCTCAACATTGTCCTTGTTAAAGTGGGGCAAAAAAGTATTTAGTCAGCCACCAATTGTGCAAGTTCTCCCACTTAAAAAGATGAGAGAGGCCTGTAATTTTCATCATAGGTACACTTCAACTATGACAGACAAAAATATTTTTTTTTTCTCCAGAAAATCACATTGTAGGATTTTTAATGAATTTATTTGCAAATTATGGTGGAAAATAAGTATTTGGTCACCTACAAACAAGTAAGATTTCTGGCTCTTACAGACCTGTAACTTCTTCTTTAAGAGGCTCCTCTGTCCTCCACTCGTTACCTGTATTAATGGCACCTGTTTGAACTTGTTATCAGTATAAAAGACACCTGTCCACAACCTCAAACAGTCACACTCCAAACTCCACTATGGCCAAGACCAAAGAGCTGTCAAAGGACACCAGAAACAAAATTGTAGACCTGCACCAGGCTGGGAAGACTGAATCTGCAATAGGTAAGCAGCTTGGTTTGAAGAAATCAACTGTGGGAGCAATTATTAGGAAATGGAAGACATACAAGACCACTGATAATCTCCCTCGATCTGGGGCTCCACGCAAGATCTCACCCCGTGGGGTCAAAATGATCACAAGAACGGTGAGCAAAAATCCCAGAACCACACGGGGGGACCTAGTGAATGACCTGCAGAGAGCTGGGACCAAAGTAACAAAGCCTACCATCAGTAACACACTACACCGCCAGGGACTCAAATCCTGCAGTGCTAGATGTGTCCCCCTGCTTAAGCCAGTACATGTCCAGGCCCGTCTGAAGTTTGCTAGAGAGCATTTGGATGATCCAGAAGAAGATTGGGAGAATGTCATATGGTCAGATGAAACCAAAATATAACTTTTTGGTAAAAACTCAACTCGTCGTGTTTGGAGGACAAAGAATGCTGAGTTGCATCCAAAGAACACCATACCTACTGTGAAGCACGGGGGTGGAAACATCATGCTTTGGGGCTGTTTTTCTGCAAAGGGACCAGGACGACTGATCCGTGTAAAGGACAGAATGAATGGGGCCATGTATCATGAGATTTTGAGTGAAAACCTCCTTCCATCAGCAAGGGCATTGAAGATGAAACGTGGCTGGGTCTTTCAGCATGACAATGATCAAAAAACCCACCGCCCGGGCAACGAAGGAGTGGCTACGTAAGAAGCATTTCAAGGTCCTGGAGTGGCCTAGCCAGTCTCCAGATCTCAACCCCATAGAAAATCTTTGGAGGGAGTTGAAAGTCTGTGTTGCCCAGCAACAGCCCCAAAACATCACTGCTCTAGAGGAGATCTGCATGGAGGAATGGGCCAAAATACCAGCAACAGTGTGTGAAAACCTTGTGAAGACTTACAGAAAACGTTTGACCTCTGTTATTGCCAACAAAGGGTATATAACAAAGTATTGAGATAAACTTTTGTTATTGACCAAATACTTATTTTCCACCATAATTTGCAAATAAATTCATTAAAAATCCTACAATGTGATTTTCTGGATTTTTTAAAATCATTTTGTCTGTCATAGTTGAAGTGTACCTATGATGAAAATTACAGGCCTCTCTCATCTTTTTAACTTGCACAATTGGTGGCTGACTAAATACTTTTTTGCCCCACTGTATATTATGGCGTTTATTAGTCACATGCACAAGGTTGCAGATTTAATTGCAGGGTACAGTAAAATTCCCCTAACACTGCAGGTCAAAAAGAGAAGTGAATTATAGTAAATGCATGGAAATAAGCCAAAGTATTATCATATAGGCTAGCTGAAAATAACACAATCTTTGTTCTCTGATGATATGCTGTGGCATGTTAATACTGTGAGCAAACATTTTCATACCATTAGCCCTACTCAGACATGTAGGGGAATATAAGGGAATGCTTTATTTTCTTATTTAAAGGCAGACTGAAAACGCCTGATTTGGATGCATTTCATGTCTTGGGATGAGAAGATATCACTATCTACACAACAGCAAAATATCAGTTCAAGCTCAATAACATAAGAACAGGGCTACCAACTTTTGAAGAAAGCTTGGGGTGAGATTTTCTATGAGAATTTCATTCCCCCCCAGTACAATCCCTAGACAGGGAAAATTGTAGCCTACTGTTTCAAAGCTCATTTCCTGCAATTCTAGGCATTTTGACATTAGGCCTATGACCAGAGTGGATTTAAATGTTTTAATAAAAACACAGGTAAGGTGTATTCAGTATGCTTTGAACATTAAATGAACACTCAAAATTGGACGACTTTGTTACTTTGCGATATTTGGGGGATGAAATTTAAAGTATAATAGTATTTTTTTGTGCATATTTTTTGGTGGTTTGACAGTTTATTCTGACAGTAATGAAATGAGATCGGAAGACAGGCAAATACCAGAAAGAGTGCGAAGGTTGGAAGCAGGGATTGATCCCTGTTGTCAGGTAGAAAGTTGTATGCCACGTGCCGGCAGACTGTTACCACTACACCAAGGCTCTGCACAGGAAATATTAATGGTTAATGGCAGAGGGTAACCAAATCATAGATTGAGGTCTCCTTGTCCATAGACTGCTTTCAAGGTAAGGACACAAACATTTCGTATTTTGTCATTTGGGTGAACTATCTCTTTAAAATGAGGCTGGAAGAAACTTCTGCTTGCTCTCCAGGAGGGTTGGCCACTCCTGATCTATGTTTCCCAAGTGATGGGTGTTTGAAAATGTTCTTGTTATAACCATTAATTTCTCAAAATTACCAAACCTTCAAGAAAAATCGAATGAATATCAATATTCAGGTGGTTTAAGCCTACTAGTTGAAGATCCTTGTCATCACCATACTCTACATAGACAACATATGACACGTTTTTGAGCTGCCTAGTATGTGCACAATACTAAAATGGCAAAAATGATATTTGATTCCTGGAGCATTTAATATCCTGTGCTTATTTGTATAACTTATTAAAAACTGTCCATGAATGGCTGCACAAATACATTGCCTCACATAATTCATTTTCAAAGAAACAAGTAGGCATATGAGATTTAAAATATGTGATTACAATGGCAAAATTGGGAAGAAGTGGAATAATAAAATATGTTTGGGGAATAACAGTAGTGTCCTTGCTGACAAGCACAGTAATTAGGCTATATTTTAGCCAATTGTTAAGAATGATAATTGTTCCACTGATCAAACTAAGTAAATAGATAATAACATCTCCTAGACAAGATTACATAAATCTGCCCCTACACTCCAACCAAATTATTTGTATTTTTATTGTCCCCTCTCTAGAATATAAATTACAATTTTGGGTTCACAATCTGTTTGACAAAATTATTTTCATAATTACAATAAGGTTACCTAACCAAACTTCCCTGCTAAAACATATTGTAGGTCTGTCTGATGCATTTTCGTTGTCACAGCCTAAATGCCAATCACCAAACGAGGAGACTAATGCAAATGTGGATAAAAGTTGGCATTAGTACATGCTGTGTCAAAAGGCTGCATTCTGCAATAGGGACGGGTGTAAAAGCAACCTAATTTTGTTGAAAATATTATACATAAAACACTATTTTTACAGTTTTATAAACTCAGCGGAGAACTTCTCGCTCTCCATTCAGCTCCACTCTCTTGTGGGGCATTTATTTAAAACATGCATCCAATCCCCTTAATCCCTTACATTTTATTTTTATTTAACCTTTATTTAACTAAGCTATTCAGTTAAGAACAAATTCTTATTTACAACGACGAGAGACAACACAACACTACATAGAGACCTAAAACAACAACATAGCAAGGCAGCAACACATGACAACACAGCATGGTAGCAACACAACATGACAACAACATGTTAGCAACACAACATGGTAGCAGCACAACACATGGTACAAACATTATTGGGCACAGACAACAGCAGAAAGGGCAAGAAGGTAGAGACAACAATACATCACGCAAAGCTGCCACAACTGTCAGTAAGAGTATCCATGGCTGAGTCTTTGAATTAAGAGATTGAGATAAAACTGTACAGTTTGATTGTTAGTTGCAGCTCGTTCCAGTCACTAGCTGCAGCAAACTGAAAAGACAAGCGACAAAGGGATGTGTGTGCTTTGGGGACCTTTAACAGAAGAATGTGACTGGCAGAATGGGTGTTGTATGTGGGGGATGAGGGTTGCAGTAGATATCTCAGATAGGGGGGAGTGAGGCCTAAGTGGGTTTTATAAATACGCATCAACCAGTGTTGCGCCTGGTATGCAGAGAGGACCAGTTTACAGAGGAACATAAATAGACAAATCATATGCTTTAATCATATGCTTCAATGTGCCGCGATTCACAGTGCTGTGGCAAGACAGCACAATGATAGAGGTTCAGGTCGTGATGTTAAATTGCAGGCACAGCTGCTCTGATTTCAAAAGGATTTGGAGAACAGTTGAACAGTTAACGAGCTGACTATACAATGGACGAATTAGACAAATAAAAGCAGTACTTTTCATTGCGTGAGATATAAGAGGTGTGCGGTGAGAGCGTAAGAAGATGGTCAAATGCCTGTGTCTCACGGCCAATGCGTGAGAGTTGGCAGCTCTGTAAGAATCAGACATTCTGAAATACAGTGAGAAATCTAATGCGCATGTAGTACCCATATGACAGCATATGCACACACTAATCACAAGAAACCAGAAGATGGCGACAGAGGACAACAAATAAAAAATAAAGTCTACTGGATGTTCTAAAGCCTTTTTGATTCACCAGTCGACTTAAAAAAAAGTATTTTATTTATTTGACCTTTATTTAACTAGGCAAGTCAGTTAAGAACAAATTCTTATTACAATGACGGCCTACCCCGGCCAAACCCGGACGACGCTGGGCCAATTGTGCGCTGCCCTATGGGAAACCCAATCATGGTGTGACGCAGCTTGGATTTTAGGCCTACAGCAGTACGCCTATATTCTCTACTCTAGCTAGATACATGGAGACAGGGAGAAAGAAAGACAAGGTCAAATAAAGAAAAGTTTCCATTTAACTATATAGACCTAAACATAAAGACTGTCCATGTCTTCTTACTAACGGGCAGAATGCGCAGACCAACTGGCTGGTATGTTTACGGAGATATTCAATCACTCCCTATCCCAGTCTGCTGTCCCCACATGCTTCAAGATGGCCACCATTGTTCCTGTACCCAAGAAGGCAAAGCTAACTGAACTAAACTCAGCAAATAAAGAAACATCCTCTCACTGTCAACTGTGTTTGTTTTCAGCAAACTTAACATGTTTGTATGAACATAAGATTCAACAACTGAGACATAAACTGAACAAGTTCCACAGACATGTGACTAACAGCAATGGAATAATGTGTCCCTGAACAAAGGGGGGGGGTCAAAATCAAAAGTAACAGTCAGTATCTGGTGTTAAGTACTGCAGTGCATCTCCTCCTCATGTACTGCACCAGATTTGCCAGTTCTTGCTGTGAGATGTTACCCCACTCTTCCACCAAGGCACCTGCAAGTTCCCGGACATTTTTGGGGGGAATGGCACTAGCCCTCACCCTCCGATCCAACAGGTCCCAGACGTGCTCAATGGGATTGAGATCCGGGCTCTTCGCTGGCCATGGCATAACACTGACATTCATGTCTTGCAGGAAATCACGCACAGAACGAGCAGTATGGCTGGTGGCATTGTCATGCTGGAGGGTCATGTCAGGATGAGCCTGCAGGAAGGGTACCACATGAGGGAGGAGGAGGTCTTCCCTGTAACGCACAGTGTTGAGATTGCCTGCAATGACAACAAGCTCAGTCCGATGATGCTGTGACACACCGCCCCAGACCATGACGAACCCTCCACCTCCAAATCGATCCTGTTCCAGAGTACAGGCCTCAGTGTAACGCTCATTCCTTCAACGATAAATGCAAATCCGACCATCACCCCTGGTGAGACAAAACACTGACGAGTCGCGGAAGAGCACTTTTTGCCAGTCCCGTCTGGTCCAGCGACAGTGGGTTTGTGCCCATAGGCGACGTTGTTGCCGGTGATGTCTGGTGAGGACCTGCCTTACAACAGGCCTACAAGCCCTCAGTCCAGCCTCTCTCATCCATTGTGGACAGTCTGAGCATTGATGGAGGGATTGTGCGTTCCTGGTGTAACTCGGGCAGTTGTTGTTGCCATCCTGTACCTGTCCCGCAGGTGTGATGTTCAGATGTACTGATCCTGTGCAGGTGTTGTTACACGTGGGCTGCCACTGCGAGGACGATCAGCTGTCTGTCCTGTCTCCCCGTAGCGCTGTCTTAGGCGTCTCAATGTACGGACATTGCAATTTATTTCCCTGGCCACATCTGCAGTCCTCATGCCTCCTTGCAGCATGTCTAAGGCACCTTCACACAGATGAGCAGGGACCCTGGGCATCTTTCTTTTGGTGTATTTCAGTCAGTAGAAAGGCCTCTTTAGTGCCCTAAGTTATCATAACTGTGACCTTAATTGCCTACTGTCTGTAAGCTGTTATTGTCTTAACGACCGTTCCACAGGTGCATATTCATTCATTGTTTTTGGTTCATTGAACAAGCATGGGAAACAGTGATTAAACCCTTTACAATGAAGATCTGTGAAGTTATTTGGATTTTTACTAATTATCTTTGAAAGACAGGGTCCTGAAAAAGGGACGTTTCTTTTTTTGCTGAGTTTAAATGACTACTGCACCGTAGCACTCACTTCTGTCATCATGAAGTGCTTTGAGAGACAAGTCAAGGATCATATCACCTCCACCTTACCGGCCACCCTAGACCCACTTCAGTTTGCATACCGCCCTAACAGGTCCACAGACGATGCAATCGCCATCACACTGCACAATCCGATCTGGACAAGAGGAATACCTATGTAAGAATGCTGTTCATTGACTACAGCTCAGCATTCAACACCATAGTACCCTCCAAGCTAATCATCAAGCTGGAGGCCCTGGGCCTCAACCCCGCCCTGTGCAATTGGGTCCCGGACATTCTGACGGACCTCCCCCATGTGGTGAAAGTAGAAACAACATCTCCACCTCACTGACACTCAACACTGGGGCCCCACAAGGGTGAGTGCGGTCTACACAACGCATCACCGGAGGCAAACTACCTGTCCTCCATGACACCTATAGCACCCGATGTCACAGGAAGGCAAAAAAGATCAGCAAAGACAACAACCACCCGATCCACTGCCTGTTCACACCGCTACCATCCAGAAGTCGAGGTCAGTACAGGTGCACAAAGCTGTGACCGAGAGACTGAACAGCTTCTATCTGAAGGCCATCAGACTGCTAAACAGCAATCACTAACACAGAGAGGCTGCTGCCTACATGGAGACCCAATCACTGGCCACTTTAACAAATGGATCACTAGTCACTTTAAACAATGCCACTTTAATAATGTTTACATCTCTTACATTACTCATATCATATGTATATACTGTATTTTATACCATCTATTGCATCTTCCCTATGCCGCTCAGCCATCGCTCATCCATATATTTATATGTACATATTCTTATTCACCCTTTAGATGTGTGTATTATGTAGTTGTTGGGGAACTGTTAGATTACTTGTTAGATATTACTGCACTGTCGGGAACAGAAGCACAAGCATTTCGCTATACTCGCATTAACATCTACTAACCATGTGTATGTGACAAATACAATTTTTAACAACAATCTAAATGTAATTATTGAGCAAGCTGTCGGCCACAGAGCTGCCATATCTAGAAGGGCGCAGGACTGGAGCTGAGACGTCAGAGCCGTCCGCTGAGCTGAAACTAAGAAGTGAGCCAACCTTGAATCCAATACATTTAATTATCATATAATGCTTAATCATCCGAGGTCCCCAACGGCGATTAAGCAAGAACATGGAGCATCAGAATACAGGCAAAGTAGGATACTATAAGGCTTAAGCAATTAGGGCACGGTTTGAATTACAAAGTCCAAGTTGTTTGGGCCTCGACGTAATACTTTAAAATGGATGAAAAATAAATATCAGTTAATTCATTTTCAGTAGTCTGTGGGATTAGAGGAGGGCATTGATCACAACTGTAACATCTCGGTATTCTGATTTCGGGAGTAGGCAAATCTTGTCAAATCAGTAGGGTAGTCTAGCAAGAACACATATTTAAAATAGGCCACATTTTAACAGTGAAAACATATTTCAAAAGTTACATTTCTGAACCTAGTAGCCTATGCCTATGAGTTCCATGAACAAAAACTATAAAATGTATTTTTTTTTTTTAACCATTATAAAAATGTTGTTACCCTAATAATGATAAGATATCAATTTACTCAAACAAACCCTTGTCCCCGCCTACCAATATGCTATATAGTCTAGAATAAATAATGCAAACATAGGTATAAAATAAAAATATTTTAGATGTTTTACTAATACATTACTGATTAATAAATAGCATAACTGTGACTCAATTTGTCTCGGGCTTTTAACACTCCACAGACACCTCTTAATTCCCAAGGTGGCCCTTGTCAAGCGCGCATCAAAAAGGACGCGCCAGTTCTCACTCTAATACGCTTTGATTAGTTTCCAGGGACTCTCCCCAAACCGCGAACCAACTTCGCACGACGTAAACCACTAGGGTCAGCGCGATAGTCTTCCCCAGGGATAAAAGTGATTAGCGTCTCTGATCTCTTATCTGCGTTCCCAGCTTCCCGTGGAGGGCAGGAGGACCCCCCTCTTTCCCGCTATGGGCGGGTTGGGTCTCCGCCACCAACTCTCGTCTCTTCTCAAATTCGTGAGCATCACCGCCCTTCTGCCGCGGAGATAAGGCGTTGGTCTCACCAGGGAAAACCGACACCGAGATATTCCCATCGTTTGCGTAACAAAGACCGAGAGGAATAGATAGCCAGTGGAGATAGGGTCCTGCATCCCTAAATAAAAGCAATAGTATCCCTCTCATTAGCTTATGACCTTAACTGATAAAATAGCCTACAGGATTATATGGTCTGATTCTAAATGTTGATAAATTATGGCCTTTTGTAAAAGCACAGTAGGGATCCTATTGATGAAGGTAAATGCCCACATGTACCTCACCTAGCCACAGTGGCGACCCGTCATTCAGGGCAAGTAGAGCAGAGCCTCAACTATTTTGAGCCCCACCTGTTGCCTGTTTTGCATGTTATTTTGGCATTAATACATGTCACATATCTACAGGGAGAGCTCGGAAATTCAAGCCCCTTGGGAGCTGCCAAAGAGTTACATTAGAAATGTGCATCCAAGAAGGCTGAAGGTCATTGGCCACAGATAAAATGATATCAAATCAGTTACATCTACCCTAGCTTTGATTGGACTGATCATGTCAACATTATCCTTTCAAAATCTTAGCTAGCAAGCTAGACAAGCATTCCTCATTGTGAATCACCTCGACAATCTATTGGCAAATCCATTTCAATTCTTGTCATATGAAGAGAAATTATAGATAAAACGTATTTGTGCTCATCAGCCGTTGGGCATAAACATCATACAACAAGTTGGAAATCACAAGTTCAACAATGAATGGTTTGGAAGGAATCAGTGGCGGTTAACTGCAAGTGTTATGAAGTGTAACAGTGTCGCTTCCGTCCCTCACCTCGCCCCAGCCTGGGCCCGAACCAGGGACCCTCTGCATACATCAACAACTGACACCCTCGAAGCATCGTTAACCATCGCTCCACAAAAGCCGCGGCCATTGCAGAGCAAGGGAAACAACTACTTCAAGGTCTCAGAGCGAGTGACGTCACCGATTGAAACGCTAGTAGCATGCACCCCGCTAACTAGCTAGCCATTTCACACCGGTTACACTCACCCCCCTTTTGACCTCCTCCTTTTCCACAGCAACCAGTGATCCGGGTCCCGGAAGCAATGTAACAGTGTTGCTTCCATCCGTCTCCTTGACCACAACCTGGGCTCGAACCAGGGACCCTCTCCATACATCAACAACTGACACCCTCGAAGCATCGTTACCTATCGCTGCACAAGGGAAACAACTACTTCAAGGTCTCAGAGCGAGTGACCTCACAGATTGAAATGCTATTAGCATGCACCCCGCTAACTACCTAGCCATTTCACACCGGTTACAGAAGCAATCACTAGCGTGCTATTCAGTGGAGTGGGTGTGTGGTCCTAGTCTGGGTTTAAGGGTCTCTTTTCCAAGCTTAAAATGATAGGCATTCATGGTGTCAATCAATCATGACTTCTGCCAGGTCCAAAACAACTGGAAATTCGGAACTGGAAAATCTCAGACTTCAGTGAGTTCAAGACAACTGGGAACTCAGGAAAAAAACGAGCACAGACTGGGAAAAAAAACTTTTGAACGGTCATCCAACTCGGAATTCCAAGTCGGGAACTCAGGCCTCTTTCTAGAGCTCCGACCTGAAGATCACCGACGTCATGATTCAACTTTGTTTTTTTATGAGTTCCCATTTGTCTTGAAAGCACCATAAATCCAGAGAATGTCAGACCTTGATGACAAAATTTGCTCACAAGGACCACCACGCCACCTTCCTATTCAAGTGAGCACAGCACAACAAGGTGAGTCCAAAAATGTGTATGTAATATGCCAGGGAGATAGTATTACTTTCTTAGCTACAGTATACATAAGTGTATGTTGTGTAGTAAGCTGTTAGTGTGCCTCACCCTAATAATGTGGTCCCTCTCCCCTTATAGCCTGTTTTAGAGAAATGTAATCATCGAATATTGTAATTGCTTTCATTGTCTAGTTATATATCCCCTTTATTTATCCTACTGTTCTAACTTGGTGTATAGGGAGAATACTGTAAGAACCATCCATGTTCTGAATTCTGTCGCAGTACATGTCAAAAGTGCTTTTCAAATAGTTATATTGACTATGTCCGTCCTAGCTTGCTCAATAATGTCTTAATCAAAATTATGGATTGCCTCTTATCCGCTCGTTGTCCCCTTATGCCATAGTTTGTACATCTCAATTGTCAGTAGAAACCACATGTTTAAGTCAGCCATATCAGCATGTTTTTTTAAAGGCAGTAAATGAGGGTGAATTAACTGTTTTGCTGCCAGACAAGGCTCCGCTGATAACCAGGTATAGCAGTGGTAAGGATTCACTCCTTTTTGCTGAAAGGAAAGCTCTGCTGTTGGGACAGCTTTATTTATATTTAATTCATTAAAATGCCTTTATTTGTATGGCATGTTCAATGGAAACAACGTTTAAAAACTCTGACACGTTTCGGCAGCACGGCCTTCGTCAGGGAGTACAAAGAAATTATAATACAATGTCCTCTTTTGAACAGCTTTTCCAATCAGCCCTGATTTAAAGAGGGAGTGGTTACAGAATTCATTGTACAACACCTAGTAAGCAATACTATACACATAAAAAGTGAAATACTGTAGATACAGTTGAAGGCAGAAGTTTACATACACCTTAGCCAAATACATTTAAACTCAGTTTTTCACAATTCCTGACATTTAATCAGAGTAAAAATTCCCTGTTTTAGGTCAGTTAGGATCACCACTTTATTTTAAGAATGTGAAATGTCAGAATAATTGTAGAGAGAATGATTTATTTCAGCTTTTATTTCTTTCATCATATTCCCAGTGGGTCAGAAGTTTACATACACTCAATTAGTATTTGGTAGCATTGCCTTTAAATTGTTTAACTTGGGTCAAATGTTTCAGGTAGCCTTCCACAAGCTTCCCACAATAAGTTGGGTGAATTTTGGCCCATTCCTCCTGATAGAGCTGGTGCAACTGAGTTAGGTGTGTAGGCCTCCTTGCTCGCACACGCTTTTTCAGTTCTGCCCACACATTTTCTATAGGATTGAGGTCAGGGCTTTGTGATAGCCACTCCAATACCTTGACTTTGTTGTTCTTAAGCCATTTTGCCACAACTTTGGAATTAATGCTTGGGGTCATTGTCCATTTGGAAGACCCATTTGCGACCAAGCTTTAACTTCCTGACTGATGTCTTGAGATGTTGCTTCAATATATCCACATTATTTTCCTACCTCATGATGCCATTTATTTTGTGAAGTGCACAAGTCCCTCCTGCAGCAAAGCACCCCCACAACATGATGCAAGCCTCCCCCTTTTTCCTCCAAACATAACAATAGTCATCATGGTCAAACAGTTCTATTTTTTTTTCCATCAGACCAGAGGACATTTCTCCAAAAGTACGATCTTTGTCCCCATGTGCAGTTGCGAACCGTAGTCTGTCTTTTTATGGCGGTTTTGGAGCAGTGGCTTCTTCCTTGCTGAGCGGCCTTTCAGGTTATGCCGATATAGGACTCGTTTTACTGTGGATATAGATACTTTTGTACTTGTTTCCTCCAGCATCTTCACAAGGTAATTTGCTGTTGTTCTGGGATTGATTTGCACTTCTCGCACCAAAGTACGTTCATCTCTAGGAGACAGAACGTGTCTCCTTCCTGAGTGGTATGACGGCTGCATGGTCCCACGGTGTTTATACTTGCGTACTATTGTTTGTACAGATGAACGTGATACCTTCAGACGTTTGGAAATTGCTCCCAAGGATGAACCAGACTTGTGGAGGTCTACCATTTTTCTTCTGAGGTCTTGGCTGATTTCTTTTGATTTTCCCATGATGCCAAGCAAAGAGGCACAGAGTTTGAAGTTAGGCCTTGAAATACATCCAAAGGTACACCTCCAATTGACTCAAATTATGTCAATTAGCCTATCAGAAGCTTCTAAAGCCATGACATCATTTTCTGGAATTTTCCAAGCTGTTTAAAGGCACAGTCAACTTAGTGTATGTAAACTTCTGACCCACTGGAATTGTGATACAGTGTCATGTAAGTCAAATAATCTGTCTGTAAACAATTGTTGGAAAAATTACTTGTCATACACAAAGTAGATGACCTAACCAACTTGCCAAAACTATAGTCTGTTAACAAGAAATTTGTGTTGTTGAAAAACGAGTTTTAATGACTCCAACCTAAGTGTATGTAAACTTCCAACTTAATTTGTATGTTATCAAAAAATTCTACTCAAAGCTAGAAGCATCAGAACACCTTGAAAAGGTAGTTCTAACCTTAAATAAGACTGGGCAAAGTGCCAAGAATAGTACACTAGAACACTGTTCATGTCCAGCAAACATGGACATGAACAGTCTGAACATAGCTGAGGGCAATAGAGCAAAATGTCCATGTCTAGATGACAGCAAATGGACCTATCACGACCCTACAGGAAGGGTGAGAAATCCATATCTTCATTTAAACCAGGGTACTTAGTGGCCTGTGGTTTGTAAATCCCAACACTTTGGCCGGAACATGATCAATACCCATAGCTTGTAGGGAGGCAGGGTTGCCATGGCGTAAGGACTTGTAGTGCCTTGCCATGGGGTAGTGCCTTGCCATGGGGTAGTCTTCATGGCCTACTGGAATGGAGATCTTGAGTTTCGCTAAGCGGTCTTGAAAACGTTTCTTTGTCCGTCTAATGTAATACACCTTGCACTGTGGACATTCCAATCTGTAGATGATATGAGTGAATTTGCAGTTAATGAAATGCTTGACTTAATACTCCATTTTAGAAGCGCTGTCAACAAAATACTTTTTCTGTGCAATATTTCTGTAATGGTTGCACTGGTTGTATATAAAAGAGCCCTTGGGTTTGTGGTCTGGTCAAGTTTTTTGAGAGTCACCAGGAAGATAGTTGTGGACTAATTTGTCATTTAGGGTAGGACATGACTGGTGGCTCTGGGAAGACTTTGCTTAGTAGCATATCATGTATTGTTTTGTTGTGTAATGGCTTTGCTGGCATGCATCTAAAACACACTTTTTTTTGGAGTTTGCCCCACCAATATTTGCATGCTAAAATCGCCACTGCCTAGCCATATTATTCGGATAAGGGGATATTTTTTTTAAATAAAACATGGACTAATGAAAACAAATTGTTTTGAATTCATAGGATTCAGTTAAGTTAGATTCAGGCTACACATCGGAGGTGCGGAGAGACCGCATTTGTGTTTTCTTGTAGATAATGTGCGCTAGATTATGGGTCCTTATTTTGCCCATCCGAGTCACTGTAACCAGTTGAATTGACAAAGTTGGTAAAAATAAATAAATCCAAATGGTAAAAAAGGGGAGCCATACTCAAGGGGAGCCTTCGTAAGCCTATTCTATTGGATATTGGTGAAACATTGTCGACACAGGTTACATGGAGACTAATTGGTGGTTGAATAGAAGAAGAGCTGCCTCTCAAATTAAACAGCTTAATCGAGCGGTTAACATTCATTACTGCGCGCACAGCTTGCAGCCCCACAAAACAAATGAGAGAGAAGGTAAAGTGCATCAAATGGACAGATTAAGGCAACAGCTTTCTTCTCATAAATGCTAAATTACGCGACATGCCAACAGAACAGAACGCCAAAAGTATAATTAAAATCCGAATAAAGGATTCTCAGAAAGGTTAGGCGTGTGGGGATACAAATAATTCATTAATTACGAGTTGCACTTCGCAACTTTGCCTGCACTGGGAGTCACTCTGTTCTTAATAAACATGCTTTAGAATATTGACATAACTGTTGTATTTATAGCATATTCATATTCAATGACATTATTAGGATTAAGCAAAAGTGTTATGGGAAATTACTTATCTTGCCATTTTCAACAATATTTGATCAAATTCTGTAGCCTATCCATAAGGGTATGTAGCCTAACCTGGAGGTCAATGTGCTTTTGACTAGTTTATTAAACACATCGTGTTCCTAAATGACAGTCATTTATTTCATTTGCAGAAACAGTCTACGAGAGTTTACGCAACTCAGTATCACAGAGAAAATGTATTGAAAAATCACGAACCATATCTTAATTGCATGGTCAGTGTTTTTTGTGACATCTTCTGATCCGATTTTGCAAATCCTGAAGCACTAGGCTAGATGTAGTCTAACGATCGGCTATAAAGGAGAACATGTAAAGTGTGTGAGCGACTCATAATAATTAACTCGACATTAGTAATATTACTGGATAGCCTCATTAACGCTCGCGCGTCACCCGACCTCCCCACTGTTGGAGCTGATTGGACAGGGCTTGGCCACAAACTCTTGACTTCACAAAAAAAACTGAAGGCGACCCCAAAGATAAAAAACAATGCAAGCTCATTGATGTGACAGAGTCCTCCGTCCCTCTCTCCTGTCAGCAGTCACCTCGCCCGTGCGCCTTTCATCTGAAAGGGACCGCGAGCGCTCCTTCACTTCAAAGTGGACACGGGAACCGTTCCATTCCGGCATAAAGATGCCCAGAGGATTTTTAGTGAAGAGGAGCAAACGCGGCTCAGCTGCTTCTTACAGAACGCGTAACGACGACAACTTAATGCCAAAAGCGGACCTGCCTGTGAATGCACCGGAGTGGCCAACTGGTGTGCCAACTGCGTGCCCAATTGTGCCGTTATCCGAGGACGGTACATTTGAAGAACCATGGACCAGTGCCCCTGCTGAAGCGGACCAGGCGCAGCTGCCAGAGAGCGCAGACAAGGTGGAGATTAGAGAGGACTTTGGGAAATACCCACCACACCATCCCCGCACTGAGCCCGACCACGACGGATCTCCGGGGCGGGCTGACCTCTCCTATAGCCCGATAAAACCAGTTGGCGCTGTAGTGGAAAAATTATCCCTTGACCGGTGTATGAGTTCACCAACAGCGACAGAGCCGTACGCAATGAGCACGCCCGTGTCTTCAATAGAGAGACTTCTTCTAAATCACGCGCCCTTTGGACACTCTGATATGAAATTCGACCCACCTGTGCACCTCTACCAGTCTTTCCATCATGCTATGAAACGCACGTACATGGAGCAGGAGCGCAAGATCAAGCCAGCAGCCAAAAAGCCTAAAGTAATCCGGAAACTCAGTTTCCAGGACGAAATCTCCACCTCACCCGTGCTTGGGCTGAGAATTAAGAAGGAGACCCCCGAATTTAAAGCAGCTACAGCATCTTCTGCTAATAAGAAACCGCTGGGAGAATTCATCTGCCAGCTCTGCAAGGAGGAATACCCTGACCCGTTCTCCCTCGCACAACACAAGTGCTCCAGAATTGTGCGCGTAGAGTACCGCTGTCCCGAGTGCGACAAAGTTTTCAGCTGTCCTGCCAACCTGGCCTCTCATCGCAGGTGGCATAAGCCTCGTCCGGTAAACCACAGAGAGGCACAGAGCGCCAAAAAGTCACAGCCGGAGGCACGGCTGCATGAGAGGACTTTCGTGGAAGGGAAAGAGAACGCGAGCGAGTTGAGAGTTAACAATCAGCACCACGTCTCTCTGGACAGCTCCGCGTGTCAGCGGGCCGTCACCGTGGACAGCTCCCACAGACAAGAGCAGCTGCGCAGGAGGGCACAGGAGAGCCCGCCGCCCTTCGATCCGCGCTACCGGGACCCAGATAAAACTATGGACCTGCACATCAGAGCGGGTGACAGCCCAGGCATAATGCATTGTCCGGAGACCACCGACGTGGCACTGCCCACCCCTTCCTTCTTAAAGACCTCCGGGACAGTAGAGGAGATTTACGAATGTCACTATTGCAGCAAGAAGTTCCGAAGACAAGCCTATCTGAGAAAACATCTTGCGGCGCATGAGACAATCAAAGCCTCGACATATAACCAGATAGAGAGTGGGCAAATCACGTTTCCCTGTCACCTGTGCGGTGCCCATTTCCCATCCACTGAAATTTGGGACAAGCACAGAGTTTGGCATGCAATGAGAGATGACATTCTGATGAATCCAGGGAAGATTGCGGGTAGACCAGACTTGGTAAGACCAGAATTAATAAGACCAGACCTCACACAGGGAGACCAACAGATATTCACCTGTAAGCACTGCCCATCTACCTTCTTCAGTTCTCCCGGGCTTATCAGGCATATCAACAAGTCTCACCCCACAGAGATCCGGCAGGTGATGCTTCTACCGATGGCAGTCAGACCCGACTGCTAGTAGCCTAGTTTAGGCAAGTCTAGGCCAGGGATTCCCAAACTCAGTCCTTGGGTCACGTTTAGTTTTTTGCCCTAGCACTACACAGCTGATTCAAATAATCAAAACATGATGAGTTGGTTATTTGAATCAGCTGTGTAGTGCTAGGGCAAAATACAAAATGTGCAGGGGACGGGACCGAGTTTGGATAACCCTGGTCTAGGCTACAGACTTACTGGAACACTGAAACCACTGAAAAACAAGTGGATGAATTAAATACATATGAAAGTATGAATGTGTTCTTTTTACTACATGTGTGATTGTATTGTAACTTATTATACTACCTGATCAGGTCAAAAACAATAATAGCATTTTCTATTTTCATGACAAGAGAAACGTTTTTTTGCAATGACAGATTACAGCACACTAATAGCTGAATAGAGCCACATTGTAACACTTGCTTTTGGCCTACATTCACTAATGTACATTATTGATTGATTTACAGTGTTATGATTGTTAAAACATTTAACAGTAAAAATGGGCATATCAAAAGTTTCAAATATTTTAGAGCTGTCATTTTAAGCATGTAATGAAAATAAGAGGGTGATCCTGTGAATATTACAAGAGTATCAGACCTCACTGCCTTTATCTTAATGTAGTTCCTATGGAAATTGAATGTGCTTGTTCAGTATAGTTGTGGAATTTATTTCTAAACCAGCAAGGCTATCAATATGTATTTTCATACAGAAAATCAAGTTTACCTGTTAGAGTATAAAACTGTTTGAGTTAAAAAAAAATCTATTTATTCTCTGAAATGTACTTGCTAAAAAAATGCCTTCATGATGATGATTGTGTTACAATTCTGATGTTGTATTTTGATATGTAGTGAATAACATTTACATTGATTGTCAATAAACACAAGTCTATGTGCATACCAGTGATGGCCACTATACAGTATTTTACGATATTGTCTAGGATTGGGCAGTATGGAGATTTTCATATCATCATACTGTTCTTCTCTAATCCCGGGATTTACGGTATTATCGTTTTAATACACAATGGGGCGCTAAAAAGTAGAAAAAAAAGCCCATTGGTCATTATTACCAGAATGCTAACAAAATTAGCACAAGTAATAGCGAATTTCCATAGAGACTGCTAGCTAAATATGCTTACGAGCACAAATGAAAGTAAACTAATTGCAAAGAGGCAATCCAGCTCAGAAAGTTATACATATATAGGTAGTAGCTACCGAATTTCCTTTTTGGTGAGTTTGGATATTTACAAGAAAATGTGAATGAGAGACATTGTGCAAATGAACGTTTGGTTGCATGCTTGTCTGAAGGAAGAACATAACTGGATCTGGAGCAGCATGTGTACACGCTGTGTCTGTATGGAGTCTGAAGAAGCTAGGGCAACAGGCCTGCCTGCTCTGCTTGGAGAAGAGGGTGGAGGAGCAGTCTAAATGAAGCCTCAACTGAGAGGAGAAAATAACGCAAGGAAATCAAGATGGCAGTGGCAGCTGTACAGATAACTCATCCAAAGTGCTTTGACTTCTCAAAACAAGGCAAAAAGCTACCACTATATGATGCCCCATCTCCTTATTAATTTAGTCACTTACTTAGCTAACTAGCAAGTTAAAACAAATACACAGCTGGACTCACCTGCTCCTGCTTTCTGCCCTTGTGCTATTGACAAACAAACACGTTACTGGCGCAAAGGTTCTGGGGAACTACTGTAAGCTTCATAATGTAAAATGTGACGGTGAAATTAAGAACGCTTTCTGCTTTATCTCCTAACATATTACGCAAGTTGACTGCAGGTATTTACTTAAACATTTGCTACAAATACAGTATTAAAATTGATTGGACAACTTCAAATAAATAGTTTCAAGGTATTGATGGTATTGAAAAACAACCCCGTGGCTATTTCCAAATACCCCGGTATACCCCCCAATCCAAATATTGTCGCATAGATGTTCAAAGAACAAGCTTGTGGTAAGAATGTTTTATTGTCAAATTCCATTCCACAGCCACTCTCCTCCTGGAACAACCAGTACAAATGTGTAGATACTACAAGTTTGACAATACTATTTTAATTGTGTGTGCATGTTGTGTAGCTGTTATATCAACACATGCAATTAGTATTGGCATCATGCAGCATTTGGTCAGCAGTAACATACAGTATAAACTCACTTTACAGTATGCACAGGTTTCAGTCACTTCTGAGTGCAGGGAGAGAGCTAACCAATCTCATCAGCCTAAAGTAAGGATGCAGCATGATTTTCTCGCTCTCTCTGGCAAGTTTTTAGTTTTCATCCTCTGCCATTTAAAAAAATTATTTAAAAAATAAATCGGAACTGACCTCACTCATATATTCAAACATAACACAAAAATAACGTGGATTTGACCTTAGACATGGTAGCAGTTTTTAAAAGATATAACAGTTCAACCGAAAGGTCCAAAACAGGCATCTACAGTCCCTTTCCTCTCTGGTAGAGAACCTATAGCTGAAAGCAAATAATGATACAAAAAATTGAAATGCAGCGTTTGCTCTGTGCTAGTGTGTCTTATAGATGGACACTGAGTTGGGAACTGGAGTGAAGACCTGCTTGATGCTCTTGTCTTTCCATCCTCATTTGTGTTGTTGCAGACAGACACTGAACCGTAACATAAATTAGTTTGTTCTAGCTGTGGATAAAGCTACAGTACAGCGTTATTTGTATTGGCCAACTTCAGCAGGAAAGCTTTGTGAAGAGGTCCAATGCAGCAGACCTCTCATATGAAATAAGCAGAAGATTTGATCACACCTTCAACTGTTGGTCTATGTGGCTTGAGGGTAATATAGGTTTGGTATTTTTTAGCAGCTATATTCAAATATGTACACAGTTCAGGTATTGTCCTCAACACTATATTTATACCACAGCATTGTTGAATACTCAGATATGATTGGCTAGAAGGGCATTCTAGAATGGCCATTAAAACCAGATAACGGGACAGTTGGAAAAGATATCGGACACCTTGCAATCATGACACAATATGCGCCTTATTACATTCTAAATCACTACACATTTATGAATGAAAACTATTTATGAATGAAAACATCACGTGACCTAGACTAGTAACAAGAGCCAACATATTTACAACTGACAGTGAAACAAAGTAGCTACTTTACAACGATTAGCCTACACCTAGCTACAAGCCTAAAACATGGAGAAAAGATGGAGGAATTATGATTAAAAAAAATTATAAAGTCGAACAGTTATCCTAAGCCCGAATGGTGGAAATAAAGTCCCTTTATCAATATAAAAAGAAAACGCACAGAGAGCCGACAGTTACGGACGTGACGCTCACCAAAATTGAAGTGGAGCGACATGAAGAAAAACAATTAATGAGAAAAACAATAGAATGGGCAGTTAAAACAGAAAAGGATTGGCTCAAGGAGAATAAGGACATTTGACAGCTACCGGCCAGAAGAGCTAAACAATATCCTTCGTACCTTTTATGCTTCTGTCTGCGCAACAAATGGACAGGAGTACTCGGTACCTAATTTTGTGTAGCCGGAATAAATCGTGCAATGCGGCACAACATCATGACCAATGACAGCTTCAAAACAAGCAAGGACGTCTTCAAGTCTCTTGTGAAGAGGTATCGGATCGAGGAAAGTCCTCAGTACCCCCCCCCCCCCCATAACTATTGCTGACTTTGAACTGCTACGAGAGTCCCCTGCGGTTTCCCCCGACACAGCTACAGGTCTAGTGAGGAAGGTCTGGCTGGATATCCAGCTGTATCTCGCTAAGCGTGGGGCGAGAGGGAAATCGAGACCTGAGACCTTCCTCTTTCCAGGTCAAGACGGACGAGAATGGAGTGGAGTCGGCCACCTCCGTCTCTTCCACAATGCAGAGACGAAAAACCACCAACAGGCGAACGAGCCGAATGAGGAGAACCACAAAGGGTTAATATTTACTTTGCCCGGCAACCCAAACCGCCCACTGGCAAGTTTGAAAACATACCTCTCCAAGTGTCCCCAAGACGCTACATCCCTTTACCGCCACCCACTGAGGTCCCCACAAGTTGAACAAAGAAAGACATTTGGTAGGCTACTCTAAGAGCCGATGGGGGTACACTACCTCGGCAACCTGTTACCGTGTCTCAGAGAATAGGCCGGGTTGTCAATGCACTACACGAACCACAGCCTCCGGAGCACAGCCGTGGAGCTGCTATCAAATGCCGGTATGGTGTACAGAAAAATTATAAGTGTAACCAGGCACAGGTGCGAGAGCAGTTTGAGGAGCTACTGGGCGCCTTCTGTGACAGAGAGGAAGCGGTGGATTCACCTCCTCTCATCCGAGGTAGAGAGCCCACAAAGCCCCACCACAAGCAGCAGTAACTACAACAATACAAACAGATGGAAATGGTACCAAGCGAGTGAGTCATTCGACGTACCCCGCGGCTTGAAGATGTCCCATTTCACCATTAATGACAGCATCCAATTAAATTTGAACAAGTAGCTGGCAAGACAGCTAGCTCCGAAGAACCTAACAAGCTGGTTAACCCCTGACATCAAAACAACTTATTGCATTATTTGAATCTTATTTTTTTAATTTTATTTAGGCTGTCTTTGTGTTTCTTTAAAAAAACGTTTCATATTGATTAGTTTTTTGATGCCATTATTAAATTGAAAAAAGCACTTCAACATCTGAGTTATTTTCTTGTGTTGGAAACAATCCAATAACCTCAAAGGACATATATCTGCACACGGCCTTTATATTGATGAAATATGTATTTTTAAGCCATTAAATATATAGCTAAACCTTAGCCTTTTTAGCCTACAAACCGTGCTGTCAAATAGCCCACATGTGCAATCACGGGATAAACTAGCTATGCTACATGACGAGAGAAGAACGTTGCCAGCCTGCATAGTGATCGAACTAAAGTAACGAGATATAGTACTAATCGAACGAACGACTGGGTCGCGTCTCTGGCAACCACAAGATGAGGAAGTATAAATTAACTTATAAAAATATAAAACAAAACCATGTTATTTCTACAGGGAAATGTGTGCTTTAGTATTGTTTTCTTTGGCAACTGTGGTATGAGTGGGATAAACGCTGACGTTCTGTACATTACCTTGGATCCATTATTTCCAAGGTAACGTACATAACGTTTGCGTTGATCCCTTACATATAATATATTCATTGTGAGTGAAAAAAAGGGGTGGTTCAATGCAACGCATTGTATATGAACAAAACAACCTAATCTGCAACATTCTTTATCAGGTGAAAAACAAATTTACAATCATAATAAAAATGTTATGTGACCCCTAAAAAGGCAAACAGTAGTGAATATTATACTCAGAAAGTCAATCAGTTCCACAGTTTAGTGTGAAAATCAAAACAAAATGTAACAAGAAATGCTTCACTTTAACCAAACAATTTCCATCTTACAAACTTATTTCAACCTCAAAACGTTTATCTCCTTATCATCAAACACTAGCCAACATTGCTTCAGTCCAAGCATAAAGAAAGTGGCAACACTTCTGTATATACAGAGTATAGTACAAATATATAAATGTCTCATGGTGGACACAGTGACCAAATATGAAAAATAAGATTTTTCTTACTTTGTGTTTCTTTGTTCTTTCTTACAAACTCAAGTTCTTACAATCACTTTCCTAGTGGGTCAGAGGCCCAGAGAGCCAGGGGGATGGGATACTAGATATTGATCACTCTGCTCAGGGACAACAACAGCTACAACCACAGCAGAGATAACACTCTAGCTCCTCCTCTCAGTCAAATATCAAGTGATTTCAACCATCAACAATCCTAATCACATTGAAAATACACATCTGTCATGTTGCCTTTACGCTTTCTGTACACAACGGAACCGATGCTGCTTCTTAAATATATCTATATCTAAATATATTATATTTTGCTCTCTTTCCACATTTCTCTGGAGTGAAAAGTTTGTGGTGGTGAGCATAGTTAGAAAACCTTGCCCAAGAGACATGTTAATTCTGTTGGAGCTTTGCTAGCACAAGCTCAGTCCTGGGGGACCCTAGGCTGGCCCCCAAGGGCCTGACTCTGTTCAAGGGCCTAATCCTGCATCTTGGAAGGGTTGTACAGTAGGGGAGATGCGGAGTGAGACCATGCAGGGCAGGTGTGTCCATGTCCATGTAGTTGGAGTACATAACATGCAATGCATCGCTGTTAGCAGGTAAAGGCTGGTAGTTGCAGTGTAGTGCAGTCCTAGCTGTACGGGACAGAGAGAGAGAGTCAGTCTCTTCGTCTGAAGGCTGTGAACTCTCGCTGGGTGTGGCGTGGAGGAGGGTCAGCGGAGGGAAAGTCCGATCAGGTCTTGTTGGCCGAGCCGGAGGAACGTCGGAGCTTCATGGACATACGGCTCTTGCTAGTACGAGGGGACATTGGCAAGGCTGACTGGTCGGCCCCGTCTAGAAGCGCTGCTGCTGGACTTTCTCCCTGCTGACTCTCGAGGCATGAGCCTGTGGAAGGAGGGAGGGGGGGAAAGGGAGCACAGGTGTTAGAGTCCCCCCTACTGTGACAGTCAATGGTAAACAGTAATGTAGAAGGCAGGGCTAGCTGCTAGGTGTAAATGTTGATTGTATTATAATAAATGTTGACACATTTTAGTATAGTTACGGGTAGCTTTCTTTAGCTGTAATGTATCAAGACATCAATGTTCATGAAATAAATCTAAACAACCAATCCCAAAAGGTATGATGGTGGTGGTACTATAAAACACAACTGAAATCTAGAACGTCAGAGAATAATAAACAGGAAACTAAAGGAGGAAACAGGGTAAGAAGGAACAGAGAGAAAAAAAGTATTTTGCCGTGTTAATGTTTTAGCATACCATTCACAGCTAGCGTGAAAGACCTTCCGTTTCAAGTCTTTGCCTTTTACCTTGCTGAGCCCAATGTTTTCTAGTGGAGTTTTGGGAAGGAGCTGAAATATCAAGCTCTCTTTGGTTGGAAAGGTGAAGACAAGCCACAAAGCCACAGGTGAGAGAAAGGGGAGGAGAGGAAGAGGGGAGGGGAGGAGAGGAGGAGGAGAAGAGAGGAGGAAGAAGAGGGGAGTAGAGGAAATGGGAGGGGAGGAGAGGAGGAAATGGGAGGGGAGGAGAAGAAGAGGATACAACAGGATAAAGGAGGTCAGTAGCACAGAAGAAGGAAAATGGGACAGGAGAGAGGAGGAAGAAATGAAGGATTAGGCAGGGGAGGAGCGGTACAGCGGGGTAGAGCGAGCAAGGAAACGATTGGGAAAAAGCAAAAAGAAGACAAAGACAACAGGAGAGAGAGAAGAGATAAGAGGTGTGAGCAGTGACAAGGCTAAGAGGGAATCCATAGAAGGTGCGCACAGAACAGACAGAAGCACCATCTAAACACATCATCACACACACTCAATACAGTCAGGTCTCTCACACACACTTAACAGTCAGGTCTCTCACACACACACTTAACAGTCCGGTCGCACACGCACACACACGCACACGCACACGCACACACACACACTGGCACATTAATGCAATGATTCCACTTTCTTACCGACATTTACACTGTTACTTTAAATATTGATCTTCAGGGCCATAGTTGTCATCTATAGTTACATACCTTGTGTGTGTCTATGCCATCCATGAATACAGAGTGCAACTGTACTGTGCTCTGACTGGACTCATAAAAGACTTAAATGACCCAAAAAATCTACTGAACATTCCAGATGTACTGAACACATCAAGGAGGTAAAGAACCCGTGTTACAATAAGTTAGTGCTCAGGAACACACAGAGGAAGATTCTGGTTAGAACAAACCAAATCATTTAGAGTGTTAGTGAAAAGGCTTGAGCCTGTCTGGCCTGCTATGGTGGAAGCATGCAAGGACTGAGGTTCACGTTAATGTTAGATAGACGTTCAACTGACAACATGATGGAGCAGATACAAGAAACAGGGAAAAAGTGAGAGAAGCAGATTTGGTCAGTGGAGAGAGAGACATACAGAGACACACAGAGAGGTATCGTGAGAAGTAGAGTGGTCATAACATTGTTACAAGTCAATCAGAACGAAGCGGCAGCAGAGGCAGCCTCAGTTTGTTAGCTGCGGGGTTTCCAGGAGTCTTACCTTTAGATATACACAAGTGATAGATTATGATCTACAGGGGGAAACATAAGACAAAGGAAAATAAAACAAAAAATGAAATGAAATTAAAATTAAAATGGCAAACCAAAAAAAGAAAGAGAAATAAAATGAAAATAACAAAAAAGAAGCATAACAGAAATATGATCATTTGCGGTTTGGAGGAGCAGAAAGTCCATGGTGGACTGGTGTTATCAACACGGGCAATAATTAATCAAGACAAGGTTTTGGGGCTGAAAAACACTAATCATTTCATTCCGTACTAGGAGAACTAAAGTTCGGTAAAGCACATGCCAGTGCTACTATAATTACATTACTACATTACCATAATAATATCAGGTATTTTTCAGTCAAAAAACATGTTTATTTTTCTCATTATGTGGAGAAAAGAACATGCACAGTGCACAGGCATGCATCTTTCTATAAATGAAAGGGTCCCAAATTCAAACTGTCAAAAAGCAACGTCTGATGGACAGATTCAAAATTCAAAAGGCACTCGCACATCTGAGCTATCTTTGTTGCAGGTGCATGGTAACAGTTGAATAACCCGAGAAAAAAATAAGAAACCCGCACACACTTACTAAGCTTTACATATCGGCCTCAAGGCCTTCGTCAGAGCTTTTGTGAGTATTTTTAATTTGCACTTTTATGTAGACATTGCTCCACCCACATCCGTTCAATGCATCGAATGGGGTTGGAGTCGAGGGAAAATAAAACACGTGTTACCAAATATAACAATGCGCAGTTCATAAGTATTCTAATAAAGTGTGTACATAAAACGTATTAAACACATCTGTAAAACCACAATGAGGACATCAACATATCAAGTAAGTTTTCATAAATCATTGGGTACAGTGCAAGAAATGTACAGATACCAAATATTTGTAGATATTTACAGTATCAGTCAAAAGTTTGAAGACACCTATTCATTCAAGGGTTTTTCTTTACTTTGACTGTTTTCTACATTGTAGAATAAACTATGAAATAACACATATGGGATCATGTAGTAACAAAAAAGTTATGTTAAACAAATCAAAATATATTTTAGATTCTTCAAAGTAGCCACCCTTTGCCTTGACAGCTTTGCACACTTTTGACATTCTCTCAACCAGTTTAATGAGGAATGCTTTTACAACAGTCTTGAAGGAGTTCCCACATATGCTGAGCACTTGTTCCTGCTTTTCATTCACTCTGTGGTCCAACTCATCCCAAACCATCTCAATTGGATTGAGGTCGGGTGATTGTGGTATTTTATATTTTTATAATTTTATTAGGATCCCCATTAGCTGTTGCAAAAGCAGCAGCTACTCTTCCTGGGGTCCACACAAAACAGGAAACATGACATAATACAGAACACCAATAGACAAGAACAGCACAAGGACAGAACTACATACATTTTGGAGGCCAGGTCATCTGATGCAGCACTCCATCACTCTCCTTCTTTGTCAAATAGCCCTTACACAGCCTGGAGGTGTGTTGGGTCATTGTCCTGTTGAAAAACAAATGATAGTCCCACTAAGCGCCAACCAGATGGAATGGCGTATCGCTGCAGAATGCTGTGGTAGCTATGCTGGTTAAGTGTGCCTTGAATTATAAATAAATCACAGACAGTGTCACCAGTAAAGCACCCCCACACCATCACACCTCCTCCTCCATGCTTTACGGTGGGAAACACACATGCAGAGATCATCCGTTCACCTACTCTGCGTCTCACAAAGACATGGCGGTTGGAACCAAAAATCTCAAATCTTCTTCGTATTGATGTCCTTTAGTAGTGGTTTCTTTGCAGCAATTCGACCATGAAGGCCGGATTTCACGCAGTCTCCTCTGAACAGTTGATGTTGAGATGTGTCTGTTACTTGAACTCTGTGAAACATTTATTTCAGCTGCAATTTCTGAGGCTGGTAACTCTAAATGAACTTATCCTCTGCAGCAGAGGTAACTCTGGGTCTTCCTTTCCTGTGGGGGTCCTCATCAGAGCCAGTTTCATCATAGCACTTGATGGTTTTTGCAACTGCACTCGAAGAAACTTTCACATTTTTTGAGAATGTCCAGATTGACTGACCTTCATGTCTTAAAGTAATGATGGACTGTTATTTCTCTTTGCTTATTTGAGCTGTTTTTGCCATAATATGGACTTGGTATTTTACCAAATAGGGCTACCTTCTGTATACCACCCCTACCTTGTCATGAACACAACTGATTGGCTCAAACTCATTAAGAAGGAAAAAAATTCCACAAATGAACTTAAACAAATCAAAATATATTTTAACACTTTTTTGGTTACTACATGATTCCATATGTGTTATTTCATAGTTTTGATGTCTTCACTATTACTCTACAATGTAGAACATAGTCAAAATAAAGAAAAACTCTGGAATGAGTAGGTGTGTCCTGACCTTTTCCTGGTACTGGATATATTGTTTTAAGTGTATACATTTGATTCTCTTACTGTAATTTACTGCTTTATGAGCACACATCATCTTCCATCTGTGACTAACATTAGAAATATGACAACAGAGAGAGAGAACAGCTCTGTGTCACAGTATAGTCATCACCTTAAAGATTAGGTTGACTAGTCTTCTGGTTGGGTGACCTTTCATTTTCTGCATGTGTGTACTGTAGCATGTAGCCACTGAGCAGAGACAATGAGGCTGGAGAGAGAATCAATGTGATGTGAGACCATGGGAAGACCAAAAATGCCCTGGACCTGGCAGAACACTTATCACCCCAGGAGAGAGAGGGGGATAGACGTGGCTAACTGTTCTATGTAGGGGAAACACTGTATTCAGTGTGCATTTTACAATACTTAAAAAATACTGTGGAGGTGTATAGAAGACAGTACTAGTGTGGTTAAGGTTATTATGGCAAGTAGCGTGGTTAAGGTTATTATGGCAAGTAGTGTGGTTAAGGTTATTATGGCAAGTAGTGTGGTTAAGGTTATTATGGCAAGTAGTGTGGTTAAGGTTATTATGGCAACTAGTGTGGTTAAGGTTATTATGGCAACTAGTGTGGTTAAGATTATTATGGCAAGTAGTGTGGTTAAGATTATTATGGCAAGTAGTGTGGTTAAGGTTATTATGGCAAGTAGTGTGGTTAAGATTATTATGGCAAGTAGTGTGGTTAAGGTTATTATGGCAACTAGTGTGGTTAAGATTATTTTGGCAACTAGTGTGGTTAAGGTTATTATGGCAACTAGTGTGGTTAAAGTAATTATGGCAAGTAGTGTGGTTAAGGTTATTATGGCAACTAGTGTGGTTAAGGTTATTATGGCAACTAGTGTGGTTAAGGTTATTATGGCAACTAGTGTGGTTAAAGTAATTATGACAACTAGTGTGGTTAAAGTAATTATGGCAACTAGTGTGGTTAAAGTGATTATGGCCACTAGTGTGGTTAAGGTTATTATGGCAACTAGTGTGGTTAAGGTTATTATGGCAACTAGTGTGGTTAAGGTTATTATGCAACTAGTGTGGTTAAGGTTATTATGGCAAGTGAAGGAGATTTTAGAGGCCAACACCTCCTAACTAAAAACACAAAAGAATTTGGAGAAACTTTGGGATAATTTCCCAATTAGTACAAACTTCTCTACCGCCAACTAATGCTACAAAATTGCACTACAGATATGGCAAAAAATCCTAGTTAAATCCTAGTATTTTCTGCTCTCCAAAACCATTGCCCCATTGTGGAGATGCTTTGTTTGTAAAGCTGGTCCAGAACTGAGAACTGTCCAGTAGGGTGTGACGGTGCCTCTCTGGACTGCAGTATATGAGAGATGTGAGATGGGCTGGCTGTGAATGGCTAGAAACAGACAGACTGAGTATACAGTGATCTTACCTGGGTCTGACGGGAGATGGTGGTAGGGGGCGGGGCAGAAGACCCTTGCTGCATAGTCCTCGAAGGTGGTTAGCTCCAGGTGGTGCTGTACGATGGTCTCCAGGTAACGCGCTCTCTCCTCGTAGCTGGGCCAAAGGTCAAGGGTCATTCAGCATGAGACACAAAACACATAAGGATCACAGGAACTCTCTCAAAGGGAGATAATAAAATAAAATAGAAATTAGAGACTGGGAGGAAAAAACAACGCCCTTTGGTACGGCATTACCTGGTGCAGCACTGTACCCACCTACCTACTCTACAGTCTAGATCAAATCTCAGCCTCTCATCTATTACCCCCCCCCCGCCTCTCTCTTCTCTCTGTCAACCAAATAAGTCTCCCTAATCAGAGACTCTCTGGCTATAATGACAACTATCCACTCCCATTAGGTGCTCCTAGGTAAAAAGAGACGAAAGACACACAACCATCTCTGTCCGACCCATAATATCAAAAGTGTATTAGGAACCTATCATTGGCTTTTGAATATCATGACATTTGGCAACAGTGGCCTTTTTACTGTCTCTATTATCCAGTTAAGTAAAAATGATGGTATTCTGTTAATGGATTGGATTGGATTAGAGTTGGGATGTTGCATATGGGTTTTCTACATGAATTCGGCAGGCAGAGAGGAGAGAGAAGCGGAGAGAGAGGAACAGAGAAGCAGACAGAGAGAGTATAGGAGAAAGCGAGAAAACGCAATGGAGAGAGAAAGGGTGATGCTCTCCTCTCCTGCTGGGGTGAGGAAGGGGAGAGGATATTTTGGGAGCAGCCCTATGCGCTGTGTATCTAGGGGTGAAGAGCTGCTTGGCGTGAGCTGACACGAGGAACAACAGCCAAACAGACTCTCTCTCACACACAAGGAAATGTAAGAGGCTGCACAGCAGGGAGAGAACAGCACTCCAGTGGATCTGCCGCCTGCCTTTTCCTGTTTCCCAGCACCCCACTTCCTGCTCGCTGTTAGAGCTACCAAAAATGCTGCTCAGACAGGGCGATGGCTGTGAGAAGCAGGGAGTGTGTGTGTTGTGTGTGTATATATGTGTGACTGTGTGTGTCACAGTAATAATGATCAAGTTAATGCACGTCTGTCAGCAGGTACCAGATCAGACTCCTTAAAACCTCTCCCATTTCATGCCACTTGCAGAGAAAAAAGACGCCCCACACGCCTCCGACACAGAGAGACAACATGTCACACTGACACCAGGGCACTAACACTGGGAGGAAAACAACATCAAAAACCAATCACCTCTCTTGATGGATGTTGGAGATGGAGTTAGAGTCAATGAGTGCCTCATCAAGCCAACAGGTTTTCTATTGTTTACCTGCTCCATTTAATTCAAACATCTCACAAGAACATACGTCTATTGAGTCTTGATATCAGTATCTCAGCCTTTCACTACACCCATGTTACTGTGTGAGGTTCCAACCCAATAACAGAGCCTGGCAGTGTTTCTTATGGACCGATAGGTGTAGAGTATCAGTACTGTATATCAGCCTTATTCACTTATTCACATGTAAGTCACTGTGTGAGGTGCGGTGTCTGGCGGCCCTCTAGGTAGGTAAACAGACACATGTCTGGTCAGACCAGGGCAGCTGTGCCTGACATCAGCTTGGAGAGGAGCAGAGAGGAGAAGTGAGGAGGAGCAGCTCCACTGCTGTGTTATTTAATGGTAATCATCATTTCAGCCTCCTTATCCTTTCTCTTCCATCTTGTTCTCGTTCTCCCCCTGTCCCTGCCCTGCGTGATGCGCTGCTAATGCCACCCTGTCAGCACGACAACTAATCCCTTCGCACTGTTGACTTGAGATGCTCTTTTGTGCGTCTGTAGAAAAACGAGGTGAAGAAAATAAAGTATTTTTTCAACCATCAAATAGGCCCTGGCCTCAGCTCTGTCTGCTAATATACTGGAATTGAATTTTTGATGTGTATTTCTTTTAACAGCTTGTTAAAGAAGAAAAGTGTCTTTAGGTTCCTCTCTCCAGCCTTACAGCATCTCGAGTGGGGATAGGAGCAGTAGAGGAGAGAGGAGAGGAGTGAGGGGGAAGGAGGGGTCTTTTGTGTATTACCAGAAACTAATTTTCCCTGTGGATGAAAGGAAAAAAGAGAAAATGCTCCTGCCCCCCCCACCAAGCTTTTCATTGTCACTGTGCTCAACTCCCGGCTCTCGGAGGAAAGAGGACAAATTGCTAGTGAAGAGACACCAGAAGCGAGCTTGTTAGCACATTATGGGTGGTGGAGGGTGTGTGCTTGCGTGTGTGGTGGAGGCTGTGTGTCTTAATGTGTGTGTGTTGGATGGTGTATGTCTGTGTGTGTGTGTTGGATAGTGTCTGTCTCTCTGTCTGTCTCTGTGTGTGTGTGTGTGTGTGTGTGTGTTGGATAGTGTCTGTCTCTCTGTCTGTCTCTGTGTGTGTGTGTGTGTGTGTGTTGGATAGTGTCTGTCTGTCTGTCTGTCTGTCTGTCTGTCTGTCTGTCTGTCTGTCTGTCTGTCTGTCTGTCTGTCTGTCTGTCTGTCTGTCTGTCTGTCTGTCTGTCTGTCTGTCTGTCTGTCTGTGTGTGTGTGTGTGTGTGTGTGTGTGTGTCTGTGTGTGTGTGTGTGTGTGTGTGTGTGTGAAGGGGACCATGGTGGGCTACAGGACAGTTCCCTGGCGTCGTGTTAATTCAGCACATAGAACATACTGCTGCTGATAGCCTCCAAATGTATGCCTTTTCTCCTTTCTTTCCCTGTGCCCAACCTCCCTCCTTCCCTCCCTCTCTGTGCTGAAGGAGTGAGTGTGCCAGGAGAAGGAGAGAGCTGCCAGGCCTCCAGAGGAGGAGGGAGAGAGCGCTGTGTTGCTCTAAACAAGACATTGCTCGCCTCTCTATTTGGAGGAGATTCAGGACCAAGAGCGTCTCGCCACTGAGCAGAGCTCACAGAGAGAACACAGGCCCAACATCGACCTGTGCACTTCAGAGCTCACAGAGAGAACACAGGCCCAACATTGACCTGTGCACTTCAGAGCTCACAGAGAGAACACAGGCCCAACATCAACCTGTACACTTCAGAGCTCACAGAGAGAACACAGGCCCAACATCAACCTGTACACTTCAGAGCTCACAGAGAGAACACAGGCCCAACATCAACCTGTACACTTCAGAGCTCACAGAGAGAACACAGGCCCAACATCAACCTGTACACTTCAGAGCTCACAGAGAGAACACAGGCCCAACATCGACCTGTACACTTCAGAGCTCACACACAATGACATGGATGAGGACAAGGATGACAGGAAAAGAGGGAGAAGTGACCTGTGAGATAAAGCAGACAATATGAATGTACTGTACAGAGAGCACATATCAGGCTTTTGTGCCCAGTGATCCAAATAGCATTTCCTTTTTTAAACGCGCCACAATTGAAAACAGTATGGCCCACTGGTAATTACAACTGCAAATGAGAGGGGAGAGGTGTATACCTAGCTAGGGGTTCAAACTGACACCTACAGGATGTCACACCCCCCCCCCCCTCGTTTAAAAAAAATTGTACACTTGCTCATTCCCCCTTCACATCAATTTCTATTATTGGAACCTAACAGGCCTCCGTGGGGTGTTGGATTGCTGGCATCTTCAAAAAGAAAACGCAGTAAGAATGTGGAGAGCCCGGAAGAGCCTACTGTTCTAATGTGAGACGAGAGCAGAGCATAGCTACAGAGAGAAAGAGTGGGGACATGTTTCCCAATGTCTCAGTAACTGTCCCTCTACACTGCTTCAACACAGCTGTGCAATCTGCCAGTCAGGCCCCACTACCAAACAGAGACACAATCTGCCAGTCAGGCCCCACTACCAAACAGAGAGCCAATCTGCCAGTCAAGCCCCACTACCAAACAGAGAGCCAATCTGACAGTCAAGCCCCACTACCAAACAGAGACACAATCTGCCAGTCAGGCCCCACTACCAAACAGAGACACAATCTGCCAGTCAGGCCCCACTACCAAACAGAGAGCCAATCTGCCAGTCAAGCCCCACTACCAAACAGAGAGCCAATCTGCCAGTCAAGCCCCACTACCAAACAGAGACACAATCTGCCAGTCAGGCCCCACTACCAAACAGAGAGCCAATCTGCCAGTCAAGCCCCACTACCAAACAGAGACACAATCTGCCAGTCAGGCCCCACTACCAAACAGAGAGCCAATCTGCCAGTCAGGCCCCACTACCAAACAGAGAGCCAATCTGCCAGTCAGGCCCCACTACCAAACAGAGACACAATCTGCCAGTCAGGCCCCACTACCAAACAGAGACACAATCTGCCAGTCAGGCCCCACTACCAAACAGAGACACAATCTGCCAGTCAGGCCCCACTACCAAACAGAGAGCCAATCTGCCAGTCAGGCCCCACTACCAAACAGAGAGCCAATCTGCCAGTCAGGCCCCACTACCAAACAGAGACACAATCTGCCAGTCAGGCCCCACTACCAAACAGAGAGCCAATCTGCCAGTCAAGCCCCACTACCAAACAGAGAGCCAATCTGCCAGTCAGGCCCCACTACCTAACAGAGAACAGAGAGACAATCTGCCAGTCAGGCCCCACTACCAAACAGAGAGCCAATCTGCCAGTCAGGCCCCACTACCAAACAGAGAGCCAATCTGCCAGTCAGGCCCCACTACCAAACAGAGAGCCAATCTGCCAGTCAGGCCCCACTACCTAACAGAGAGCCAATCTGCCAGTCAGGCCCCACTACCAAACAGAGAGCCAATCTGCCAGTCAGGCCCCACTACCAAACAGAGAGCCAATCTGCCAGTCAGGCCCCACTACCAAACAGAGAGCCAATCTGCCAGTCAGGCCCCACTACCTAACAGAGAGCCAATCTGCCAGTCAGGCCCCACTACCAAACAGAGAGCCAATCTGCCAGTCAGGCCCCACTACCAAACAGAGAGCCAATCTGCCAGTCAGGCCCCACTACCAAACAGAGAGCCAATCTGCCAGTCAGGCCCCACTACCAAACAGAGAGCCAATCTGCCAGTCAGGCCCCACTACCAAACAGAGAGCCAATCTGCCAGTCAGGCCCCACTACCAAACAGAGAGCCAATCTGCCAGTCAGGCCCCACTACCAAACAGAGAGCCAATCTGCCAGTCAGGCCCCACTACCAAACAGAGAGCCAATCTGCCAGTCAGGCCCCACTACCAAACAGAGAGCCAATCTGCCAGTCAGGCCCCACTACCAAACAGAGAGCCAATCTGCCAGTCAGGCCCCACTACCAAACAGAGAGCCAATCTGCCAGTCAGGCCCCACTACCAAACAGAGAGCCAATCTGCCAGTCAGGCCCCACTACCAAACAGAGAGCCAATCTGCCAGTCAGGCCCCACTACCAAACAGAGAGCCAATCTGCCAGTCAGGCCCCACTACCAAACAGAGAGCCAATCTGCCAGTCAGGCCCCACTACCAAACAGAGAGCCAATCTGCCAGTCAGGCCCCACTACCAAACAGAGAGCCAATCTGCCAGTCAGGCCCCACTACCAAACAGAGAGCCAATCTGCCAGTCAGGCCCCACTACCAAACAGAGAGCCAATCTGCCAGTCAGGCCCCACTACCAAACAGAGAGCCAATCTGCCAGTCAGGCCCCACTACCTAACAGAGAGCCAATATGGACACGATCATCAACCCAGTTAGAACGGGAGAATACACATTACATTCAACATCTCCTGACAATTATGCCCATCCACTGCAGCATCCGATGCATGTATAACTGATATTCTTTAAGAATCAATGTGTATATGGTTTATTTAAAATGATCATAAACAGCTGTACATATTACAGAGTGGGCCTTTGGATGAAGGTCAGGGGTTTTGACACTACATTTCTCCTGCCCTTTGAAATAAGCCCAGATCAGACACATGGCTAGCATCAGTCAACGGACCAGCGACTACAAGAATCCCAGGGCTCCACATTGCTCATCTCACAGCCCAAGAATGATCAAATTGAATTTTGATGAAAATATGGGGCAGCAGAAACGGACCCAATATCAGTGATTCTAACTGGCAGTGTTCGTACAGCTACCTGCTTTATTCTGCACCACAGGGCAATGGGAGAAAGAACAGAGCAGAGAGAGAAAGAGAGGGGGAGAAAAAACATCACATAAATAATTGAATTTGACGAGTTTTACAGACTATGATTACAGAAATCTATGTGTGCCCTGAAGTGCAGGGTAATCGGTTTATTCCCCCATCTGATGGCTGCGATATAGAGGATCTAACAGTGATTTTATTACTGTGAGGAGGACGGAGGGAGCTGCGGCTGACTGCCATAGCCCTCCTTGTCATTACAGCCAATGTCCCCCTCGCTCCCTCCATCGCCAGCCCCCAGATGGGAGGAGAAATAGCCCAGCTAATGCTCCTCCGCCTGGGGCCACAGTCACAGATCTGGGGCCCTCTGGAGTCAGATCCACTCCTATTAATCTCCTACCAAACCGAATTGGAGGGCTGCCTATGAAATATGGCTCCCGGACTTGAAGCCCTGATTTATCTCTCAACCATTCTGCCCCCCCCCAGGGGATGGGGAGATGGTGCTCACTGCTCACACTGCCTGCTGACACAAATTCAACATTTACTTCATGTTTAAAGGCGAAGCGGAGGGAGTGCTAATGTTATCACGGGCAGGAGGAAACACATACATGGGAATAATGATTCATAAATTAGAGGAGGGAAGTTAACATGCACACATGTATGTCAATTGTTTTTCTCTGAACTGTGATCTGTTCATTTAGCGAATACATGTATTCAGAGCATACATTCATTTTAACCATACATCCACAGATGACACATTTCCTTATTGTAGTGCAGTTCTCATTGGTTTAAAAGTACATTATGAAGAAGGACGCCACAGTGAGGTGGTAACACCATCACATTAACCGCTTGAATTATATATTTTCGGGCAATGATTGTATACATTGCATCTCTCGTAATGTATAGCATTGTGTAACACTGAAAGGCACTTAGAGGAGATGTGTTCTCTGTTCTGATGTGGTTCTAGTGTGTTTATCCAGGCTGCTGGTGGTCGTTGGCCTGGACAGGTCACAGGTAGTTTACATTCCTTCAGTCTGTAGCCTTCTAATCAGACAACTCATCACTGAGCATACAGCATGCAACCAACCCACGGGACACAAACACATACAAACACACAGCTCATCTCAGAGCCTGTAGCTGACCCGTAGCGAACCCCCCCCCCCTCAGCTCTGACGCTGGGGCACAATAAGTCATTAGAAGTTGAGTCAACAAGTTTGAAGACGTTACATACAGTTGAAGTCAGAAGTTTACATACACCTTAGCCAAATACATTTAAACTCAGTTTTTCACAATTCCTGACATTTAATCAGAGTAAAAATTCCCCGTCTTAGGTCAGTTAGGATAACCACTTTATTTTAAGAATGTGAAATGTCAAAATAATAGTAGAGAGAATGATTTATTTCAGCTTTTATTTCTTTCATCACATTCCCTCCCCCCTTTTCCTACAAACATAACGATGATCATTATGGCCAAACAGTTCTATTTTTGTTTCATCAGACCAGAGGACATTTCTCCAAAAAGTGCAATCTTTGTACCCATGTGCAGTTGCAAAAAGTAGTCTGGCTTTTTGATGACGGTTTTGGAGCAGTGGCTTCTCGGCCTTTCAGGTTATGGCGATATAGGACTCGTTTTACTGTGGATATAGATACTTTTGTACCCGTTTCCTCCAGCATCTTCACAAGGTTCTTTGCTGTTGTTCTGGGATTAATTTGCACTTTTCGCACCAAAGTACGTTCATCTCTAGGAGACAGAACGTGTCTTCTTTCTGAGCGGTATGACAGCTGCGTGGTCCCATGGTGTTTATACTTACATACTATTGTTTGTACAGATGAACATGGTACCTTCAGGCATTTGGAAATTGCTCCCAAGGATGAACCAGACTTGTGGAGGTCTACAATTCTTTTTCTGAGGTCTTGGCTGATTTCTTTTGATTTTCCCATGAAGTCAAGCAAAGAGGCACTGAGTTTGAAGGTAGGCCTTGAAATACATCCAAAGGTACACCTCCAATTGACTCAAATGATGTCAATTAGCCTATCAGAAGCTTCTAAAGCCATGACATCATTTTCTGGAATTTTCCAAGCTGTTTAAAGGCACAGTCAACTTAGTGTATGTAAACTTCTGACCCACTGGAATTGTGATACAGTGAATGATAAGTGAAATAATCTGTCTGTAAACAATTGTTGGAAAAATTACTTGTGTCATGCACAAAGTAGATGTCCTAACCGATTTGCCAAAACTATAGTTTGTTAACAAGAATTTAGTGGAGTGGTTGAAAAACAAGTTTTAATGACACTAACCTAAGTGTATGTAAACTTCCGACTTCAACTGTATACACTAACTGTTATCAGCTGTATAAATAGGCATAAATACGGCATTAGGAAAAATAATTATGCATAGGAAAAGAATGTGCTCGTCAATGTATCTTGATTTCATTTTACATTAGAACGCAATTAGACTGATAACTAGATCTAATATTTCTTAACTAAACTGAATTGACTGCTTCATGAGAGAGCACGGCAGTAGAGTGATACATCTGAATTAGTGTACAGATGAGGTCCATGCTAAAGAAATACATCTGAGTCATCAGCATCACAGTGGTCAGGAGGACAGAGCAGCTAGGGTCAGAGCCAGTCAGAACAAACAGAGAGAAGAAGAGTGGGAGAGCGAGATTAGTTGTGAGCCTGCCTCCCCTTTCTTTACTCCCACCTTCTTTGACAGGAAACAATTAGCTAAGCACCCCGCCTCTCACTGTCTCTCTCTCTCTCTCTCTCTCTCTCTCTCACACACACACAAGGCTGCCGCAGTACTGGAACACAATGGGGCCCATTGTGGGAGCTGGCAGTGTGTGGCTGTGCTGTCTGTTAGGCGTTTGGCTGCGCCTGGCTGTGTGTGTGTGTGTGTGTGAGGGGGTGAGTGGAGGGACAAAAGGAGCCCATGCCCAAACCTTTAATCAGCTCAGTTAGGGAGGGAGGGAGGCACTGACCTAACCCTCTCTCTCTCCCTGCCTCCCCCCACCCCCCTCCCCCTGCCTCTCTGCCCCTGCCTCCCTTCTCATCTCTCTCCTCACCTCCCTCCCCCTACCCCCCTACCTCTCTCTCTCCCCCTGCCACCCCCCTCCCTCTGCCTCTCCCCCCCACTATCATGCTTCACCATATGAATGTGTGTGATAAAGCGAGTGAGAGAGGCTGCCCCTACTGCCAGTCTCTTACTGGCTCACATTCACACACCACTGGACTGGCAGGGCCAATGGTGAAATCGCTTAGCAACTCTCCTCTCTCCCCTTCATCCTCCTCCTCAACCAACATTGTTTCTCCGGCTCCACAATCGGCCATTGACAGATGGCTGTGGTGGCTGTGGCTCACAGTTACATTTGACTCTGCCTTCCAAACAGCTTGAGAGCAGTCCCTCATCCCCAGCCTCGAGTCAGACAGATCAGATGGGCAAAATAGAGGGAGACGTGTGTGTGTGAGGGGGGTGAGTGAGACCGGAGGTGGTTGAATGTTATCAGGGGGCCTCAGCTCGGATGGACCACATGGTCCAACAGCTGTAGAGGGGGTCCTGTAGAGGGGGTGGATGGTCGAGCCCCTGGCCCCAAGGCCAGAGAGGTCAACCTAGCTTTAATCACCCCCAAACATTCTAACACTAACTAAACAGTGTGGTAACAGCTAACCTGTCCTGTGCTGATCTAGCAAACATCTTTCTCCCAGCCGTGACCGTCACTACACTAAAAACATTTAAATCACACAGCCCCCAAATGCACTGGGAGGCAGTGGGAAGGAGGGCTGAGGATCTAGAGGGTGTGTGACTGCTGCAAAACAGATCCCCAAACTGGCTGGTTGGTGTGAATGCAAGCGCACAACAAGGTTTCTGTTACGAAAATGTGGCGATGGACAATGTGACTGGGAAGATTTTAATTTACCAGCCATTTGAGGGAGTCTACCCACAATGATCAGAATGACAGAAATCACATTTAGATTATGGTTATACATATTATCAGAACATGCAACTCATGCAATGAAGCAGCCAATAAAACATAATAAAATAAAAAAAAGTGCCAAAATTCAATTAGCAGGAAAACACCATTCTAAACCGCGTACCTGATAGCGGTTCCATATGTGACAGAGATGAAAATCTCTACTAGAAACTTAGAAAGAGGGGGAATCTAACGATCCAACAACTAGAATGGGTTGCGAATATGATTACAATCTGCCTTTGGCTTCTGGACAACGAAAGAAAGTTGATATGAAAACCAATAGAACAGGAGAGAAATGGTATAGCGGTGGGTCCAATAGGGAAGTAAATGAAATCGAGGATAATTAGCCTCTTCAAAAAGAAATGCTGTGTATTGTTTCAAATCACAAGCTCGTAGGCCTAAACTTATTTGGGAATCCCGCAATTTGGGCAGCGTGCGTGGCAATAGGCGTAGCTCATTACTGAGTTGCGGCTGTCAGTGAAAAGCATCTAAAATATGTGTCTTGAGTATAATTTTAAATGTTGAGACAAGAAGGGGAGGGGTGTGTGGTGAAAATGAACTCAAGGCGTCGAAAGCATTCCACAGGGATGCTGGCCCATGTTGACTCCAATGCTTCTCACAGTTGTCAAGTTGGCTGGATGTGCCTTGGGTGGTGGACCATTCTTAACGGGAAACTGTTGACCGTGAAAAACCCAAATGAAACTGTTCCAGTACTTGACAAACCGGTACGCCTGGTACCTACTACCATACTCTGTTCAAAAGCACTTCAATCTTTTGTCTTTCCCATTCACCATATGAATGGCACACATACACAATCCACGTCTCAATTGTCTCATGGCTAAAAATCCTTATTTAACCTGTCTCCTCCCCTTCATCTGCACTGATTGAAGTGGATTTAACATGTGACGTCACTAAGGAATCATAGCTTTCGCCTGGATTCACCGGGTCAGTCTATGTCATGGAAAGAGCAGGCATTTACCGTTCTCAATCTCTGAGGGGAAACGTTGTTTGCAGAGTTGACAACCTGCAACACTTGTAAGAAACAAGTTTTGGTTTAATTCATAACCATCATTTACGAGATTTGTACATTTGTTCATCTTCTTTTGTTTGGAGTGCTCCATGTGAACAATTAGCATGTGTCTGGTTTCTCTGTCCTGCTCGGGAAATGTAGAAAATTGTTTAACATCCATTGCGAATGATAATATATTAAAAACTATAGTTCCTCACAGTAAGCTATTTGAAAAATCTCTCCAACAATCTCCCCCTCGTTAATCACCAATCCTCGTCGTGAAAGAGCAATGGGAGTTATAGGCCTACTGCTGCATTGGTCTATAGGCTATGAGTTCAATGCGCTCATTTCTTTAGCCGCCAATGGATCACGGTGCATCAATGTGTCCATATGGCAGAGGCTGGTGATCTCGCATTAGTTGACTTTTAACTTTGAGATTTTTATCATTTTAATTCACATTTTTTATGATTAACCAGGTGACAATAATTTAAAAAACGAAAACGTTATTATTTAAATGAAACCTTTCTATGAAAATGCGCATATGAAAATCAGAACTGGCACGCAGAATGGTAGAAATGTTACGCTTCTCAAACTTGAAACTCACGCGCCGCCTATGAAGTCTTTATAAAATAATTGCCTCCACGTTCCCATGGACGGATTTTGCCTTTAGGCTACTTTAGAGTAAGGTAAGACATGAATCATAATATGAAATAAAACATACAGGTTTCAAACTATCAAGTATGTTTTCAAAATGCACACTGCCTCCAGCTCACATTGTAAAGTGGTGGGTGACCCGCTGATAGCCTGTTGCCTGCAGTAGAATGGTGAGAATGGGCGGCGCGCTTCAATTACCAGTTGAGAAATAGAAATAGTAGCTTGACGGTCAAATGTATTTACATTGATTCATTTTGGCCAGCAATAGTTTTATTAATTGGCTTTCATTATTATATATATATATTTTTTAAATCGGCCAAAAGCTGGCAATTGAAGGCTAATTGGAAACTCTGACACACACACTGGTTTGGGAAGTAGCAACGGTGCATTCGGAAAGTATTCAGACCCCTTCACTTTCCCCAAATTTTCTTATGTTACAGCCTTATTCTAAAATGGATTAAATTGTTTTTTCCCCCTCATCAATCTGTGTTTGGACCCCAGGAAGTGTAGCTGTAATGGGGATCCCTAATAAATACAAATACACAATATCCCATAATGACAAAGAAAAAAACTGTTTCTTAGAAATCTTTGCAAATGTATGTGAATATATATATATATAACAACTGAAATATGACATTTACGTAAGTATTCAGACCCTTCACTCAGTACTTTGTTGAAGCACCTTTGGCAACGACTACAGCCTCGAGTCTTCTTGGGTATGACGCTACAAGCGTGGCACACCTGTATGTGGGGAGCTTCTCCCATTATTCCCTGCAGATCCTCTCAAGCTCTTTCAGGTTGAATGGGGAGTGTCGCTGCACAGCTATTTTCAGGTCTCCGTACTTTGCTCCATTCATCTTTCACCCGAACCGAACTTGTCTCCCAGTCTCTGCCGCTGAAAAACATCCCCACAGCATGATGCTGCCAACACCATGCTTCACTGTAGGGATGGTGCCAGGTTTCCTCCAGATGTGACGATTGGCATTCAGCCAAAATAGTTCAATCTTGGTTTCATCAGACCAGAGAATATTGTTTTTTTTGAGGAGTGGCTTCCGAGGCTCTCTCGCTCTCTTTCTTCCTCTCTGGCTGTGTTCGCCCAGCAGCTCCATGATGTGCCATGATTCTTAGCACTGCCTGATGCCAGGTACTGTAGCAGCTTTCTGCCATTTGAGTCCACCATACATTAAGACCAGCAGCAGAAAAAGGGGGCCATTTTCTCCCTTTCAAGCACTGATTTCACAGTCATGGCAAATGAGGGATCAGTGAGTGTAGGAGGCAGATGGACGAGCCCCAGGGCCAAGAGGAGGAACTTAGTGTGGAGAAGAGAGAGAGGTCGGCGGGCACGTGCAGGAGAGAGGTACAAGGTGTCAGTGGACAGAGAGAGAGGTCGGCGGGCACGTGCAGGAGAGAGGTACAAGGTGTCAGTGGACAGAGAGAGTGGTACAGGCTGGATGGTGGAGACAGACAGACAGACAGACAGACAGACAGACAGACAGACAGGCAGGCAGGTACAGGTACAGGTACAGGTACAGGGTGGATGGTGGACAGAGAGAGATGTCATGAGCAGATTAGTGGCAGAATTTTTTTCAGTGCATGCTTTTACAAAAATATAGATTTAGAGTTTATTTAGATTTTTTCACAAGGACTTATAAAGGATACTACCCTCCACAACATAACCTTTACTCCAAATCAAAACTCGAAACCTACAACCTGATTTTGGATCAAATTAGATTCTTATTCCCAAGGACTATACAGCAAATACTCGGGCAAACCAATGACCAGCAAAAGTAGTACAACAGAAACATGAAAACACCATCCAACCTGGAACTGAGTGAGTAACGTTTAGCCTGAAGTTACTTTTAAAGCCAAGAAGAAAAACAAAAATAGATTATTGTAATTTATTTGATAAGGACTGAATGCTAAGTTAAGGCTACCAAGCTTGCTAGGACAGAACAGATCCGGATGCAACTTCAATTATCACTGAGGTGTGAAGTAAGGGTGTCAAAGCCCTTGAGCCCAACAATGAGAGTTTCACAGCCTCCCCTACCCAAATGCAGAGGCATTTGAGGCCCCCTTCTTCATAGCTTCCTTCTGTGCAGAGGTCATCACAATACAGTAACCCTTGGATGTAAAAAATGAGAAGGCACAGAAAGATTTAAGATTTAAGCTCCTCATGGACAATCCAAAGAAATGTTTTGCTAATGTCAACCTGAACAAGTCTGGAACAGTACAGGGCAACCCTAAACAGTTTCAGATGGACTTCCACAGAATCAAAGAGGGAGCACAGCAGGACAAGCGCTCTCTTGAGGAAGACTCCCCCACCTCGAGCGAGTCAAACCAGAACTCTTCTTTAAACAACCCCACAGACGAGCAACCCCAAGCGGAAAGTCAACTTCCCAGCACAGAGCACTACCTCACTGAAATGAAGGATGAATTCACCCAGCTGGAGGTAAGGCAGAACAGCAGAGGTGAAGCTGGAACAGCAGGTGAACACACTTCAGTCAGCACAGACCCAGACAACAGTCCAGCACAACAACACCCCCTCAACCAGACCCGGAGGGGGAGAAAGAAATGTCTGCACTTTGGACTGTGGTGAGACAACTTCAATAGGAGAAAGAGCAGGAGTGGCAGAAGGAGATGATGAGAGCACTAGAGGAGAAGGTGAGCGTGCTGGAGGAGAAGGTGAGAAAGATGACGTGTGACAGAGAACAACCCATTAGACATCTGGCCATCCCCGCCGAGAAGCCAGCAGAACAGCCCACCTCAGATCCTGACCAAAGTCTTAACACCACAGCAGGACAGATAAATGAAGAATCCCAAGCCCAGGGGACCCCCCCCCCACCCCCACCCACTGAGAACACACAAGCCACAGATTATACTCCTTATAGTTTACATACACTTAGGTTGGAGACATTAAAACCCGTTTTTCAACCACTCCAAACATTTCTTGTTAACAAACTATAGTTTTGGCAAGTCGGTTAGGACATCTACTTCGTGCATGACACAAGTCACTTTTCCAACAATTGTTTACAGACAGATTATTTCACTTATAATTCACTGTATCACAATTCCAGTGGGTCAGAAGTAGAGGTCGACTGATTAATCGGAATGGTGAACGCTGAGCTGTAGTCAATGAACAGTATTCTTAGATAAGTGTGCCTCTTGTCCAGGTGGAAAAGGGCAGTGTGGAGTGTGATTGAGATTGCGTCATCTGTGGATCTGTTGGGGCGGTATGCGAACTGGAGTGGGTCTAGGGTTTTGATGTGGGTCATGACCAGCCTTTCAAAGCACTTCATGGCTACCGGCGTGAGTGCTACGGGGCGGTTGTCATTTAGGCAGGTTACCTTTGCTTTCTTGGGCACAGGGACTATGGTGGTCTGCATGAAACATGTAGGTATTACAGACTCGGTCAGGGAGAGGTTGAAAATGTCAGTGAAGACACCTGCCAGTTGATCCGCGCATGCTGTGAGTACACGTCCTGGTAATCCGTCTGGCCCCGCGGCCTTGTGTTTAAAGGTCTTGCTCACATCGGCTACGGAGAGCGTGATCACAGTCGTCCGGAACAGCAGCTGCTCTCATGTATGCTTTAGTGTTGCTTGCCTCGAAGTGAGCATAAAAAAGGCATTTAGCTTGTCTGATAGGCTCGTGGATGGTGGACAAAGAGAGAGAAAGATACAGGGTGGATGGTGGACAGAGAGAGAGAGAAAGATACAGGGTGTTCGGTGGACAAAGACAGAGAGAGAGGTATAGCGATACAGGGGTGGAAAGAGAGAGAGGTACAGGGGTGGTGGCAGGTAGGCAGATAGGTAGGTAGGCAGGCAGGCAGGCAGGTAGGCAGGCAGGCAGGTAAGCAGGCAGTTAGGTAGGCAGGCAGGTAGTTAGGTAGGCAGGTAGGTAGTTAGGCAGGCAGGCAGGCAGACTCTGGAAGAGAGAAAGACCCTAGTGTTCTTCTACTTTATGATCAGGCTCAATTAGCTGCTCCAGGGTTTGGCTCTGCTGCGCTCCAGGGGGATTGTGAGGGAACTGACCTACGTCACTCCCTCTCCACACGCTCCAGTTTGCTGCTGTAACTGTTGACTGACTCCAGCAGTTTGACCTGATTTTACAGTTCTCTCTAGGCAAGAACTTCCTGAAATAAGTCCACTTACAGAGAACAATACATTTAATAAATAGGGATTCAATATGTAATTCTATCAATACTTTATCGGTAAACTGTACAATAGCTTCCCAAGAACTAAAACAGCAGAACATAGGAAATAACCCATCATCCTTAGAGGAAGACAGGACATTGTTTCTTCCAGTGGATTTCACTAATAATGCATTACAATTATAATAATCAATAATGCTGTTTGTTCACATTGTTCTGTGTACAATTACGAGCTGTCCGAGGTGCTCTATCAACAGGTAACCACACACACACACACACACACACACACACACACACACACACACACACACACACACACACACACACACACACACACACACACACACACACACACACACACACACACACACACACACACACACACACAAATGGCTGTGCTCTGCTGCGCTATCAATAGGTAACTAGGTACTGCTCAGTGTTTCAGTGTTGCTGGTCCTCTGGGACAGCTCAGTTCATTCTGCTGCAGCGCTTGCTAAAAGCCCCTGAGTCGAAGGCATTTAGAGAACAGCTTCCTTAAAGGAGAAGTTAACTATTTTACAACTTGATGTTAGATGGTTCCTCACCCTGAAAATAGTCTATAGGCCAGGAAAAACGTATACATGGTAACTTCAGCTAACTTTAACCACCGCTAGCTAAACATCTATGGAACTGATGGAGGCATTTAAGTAACATCAAACTCAATATGGAGCTGATTTCAGAGGATTTGGACATTTTTATTAAACATGCTCTCATGTCCCCATCACTTCCATAGATTTTTAGCTGGCGGTGGCTAAAGTTAGCTGAAGTTAGGTACCGCTCAGTGTCGATAAAAGACAATACTGTGCAGCCGTATTCATCGACCTGGCCAAGGCTTTCGACTCTGTCAATCACCACATTCTTATCGGCAGACTCAACAGCCTTGATTTCTCAAATGACTGCCTCGCCTGGTTCGCCAACTACTTCTCAGATAGAGTTCAGTGTGTCAAATCGGAGGGCCTGTTTTCCAGACCTCTGGCAGTCTCTATGGGGTGCCACAGGGTTCAATTCTCGGGCCGACTCTTTTCTCTATATACATCAATGATGTCGCTCTCGCTGCTGGTGATTCTCTGATCCACCTCTACGCAGACGACACCATTCTGTATACTTCTGGCCCTTCTTTGGACACTGTGTTAACAAACCCCCAGACGAGCTTCAATGCCATACAACACTCCGTCCGTGTCCTCCAACTGCTCTTAAATGCAAGCAAAACTAAATGCATGCTCTTCAACCGATTGCTGCCCGCACCCGCCCGCCTGTCCAGCATCACTACTCTGGATGGTTCTGACTTAGAATATGTGGGCAACTACAAATACCTAGGTGTCTGGTTAGACTGTAAACTCTCCTTCCAGACTCACATTAAGCATCTCAAATCCAAAATTAAATCTAGAATCGGCTTCCTATTTCGCAACAAAGCATCCTTCACTCATGCTGCCAAACATACCCTCGTAAAACTGACTATCCTACCGATCCTTGACTTCGGCGATGCCATTTACAAAATAGCCTCCAACACTCTATTCAGCAAATTGGATGCAGTCTATCACAGTGCCATCCGTTTTGTCACCAAAGCCCCATATACTACCCACCACTGTGACCTGTATGCTCTCGTTGGCTGGCCCGCGCTTCATATTCGTCGCCATACCCATTGGCTCCAGGTCATCTATAAGTCTTTGCTAGGTAAAGCCCCGCCTTATCTCAGCTCACTGGTCACCATAGCAACACCCACCCCGTAGCACGCGCTCCAGCAGGTATATTTCACTGGTCACCCCCAAAGCCAATTCCTCCTTTGGCCGCCTTTCTTTACAGTTCTCTGCTGCCAATGACTGGAATAAATTGCAAAAATCACTGAAGCTGGAGACTTGTATCTCCCTCACTAACTTTAAGCATCAGCTGTCAGAGCAGCTTACCAATCATTGCACCTGTACATAGCCCATCTGTAAATAGCCCACCCAACAACCTCATCCCTAGTTATTTATTTTTTTGCACTCCAGTATTTTTGCACCCCATTATTTTTGCACCCCAGTATCTCTACTTGAACATTCATCTTCATCACATCTATCACTCCAGTGTTTAATTGCTAAATTGTAATTATTTCGCCACTATGGACTATTTATTGCCTTACCTCACTAATCTTACTACATTTGAACATACTGTATATAGACTTTTCTATTGTGTTATCGACTGTACGTTTGTTTATCTATGTGTAACTCTGTGTGGTTTGTGTCGCACTGCTTTGCTCTATCTTGGCCAGGTTTACCTGGTTAAATAAAGGTTAAATATTTTTTGTTTAGAAAAATCTAAATTTGTAATGCTGTTTAAAGAGAACTGAACCATGAATGACAGTTTCTCCCGTAGACTGTATTCAGGGAGACGAACCATCTAACGTCAAGTTGTAAAATAATGATCCTCTCCTTTAACACGCACCCATGCATGGCTTAAAGCATTTCTATGAATCATTCCTTAAAAAGACTTCAATTAGCTGCCAGCTGGAAGACTAGACAAGACTTCTCTATTTCTGAAGTAAAAGAAAAGAGAAGGAAAAGAAACAAACAAACAAAAGGAGAGGGGGATGGAGACGGAGAGGCAGATAGAGAAAGATGGAGTCTGGAAAGACATCAGTCGATATTGACAGATTACTGTAATTCTGGCTGTCAGGCCCATCGACCGGTGCAACTCACGCCAATCAATAGCTCAGTCCAGTATCGAACCACGCTGTGCTCCACGCTGTGCGCATGCACGCACACACACACGAGATTGGACATGGCAGATGAGAATCGCTTTTCAGCCCCCTATATTTTGCTTTGTTTCGAGCATTATTATATATATATTTTTAAACAGGGGTTAGAGGGTTGATAGAGTATTTAAAGGGTAGATAGAGAATTTAGAGGTGGGGATTTGGAGCATGTGAGCTTGAGTGGTCGCCAGAGTCTCACTTTCCAGGAAGATATAAAATAATAATGACTGAAATGAGGAGAAAAGCATAGGTGAAATTACAAATCATTAGGTAGAAGAAAACTGGACTAGAGGGAAAAGTGGTGCTTTTGTACAGATTTGATTTCTACATGGCATAGAAACTGATGGATGGTTTTTCTACTGACTCCAGGCATAAAATACTGAATCATTAACATTCATATTAACATTATGTTAATTTTGTAACATCGTTACAAACGGCATTACTATCATTGGACAATATTGAAACAATTTGGCAAAAATAAAGCTACTTACTCCCCCCCAACATGAGTTTACTATTCAAAATGATCAACATTAGTGCTAGACAGAGTTCAAAAGCCATGCTATTGGCGATGGTGTGAGTCACCCAAGTGGGGCGAGAGATTAATCACTACTGAAGCAAATCGCTCTGAATCACTGTGAGGAGACGATGGGCAATGATCGCCGTTTCTCTGCTGGAGAAAAATGCGGTCACCTCTTTGCACCGAGCAGAATGTGATGCTCTACATGTTGAGAAAATGAGCACGGGACGGGATGAGACATCGATAATCATCGAGCGAGAAGGACGCCGTTCTACCATTATGCCTTGTGAGCCTGTAGTGCAGTGAGGAGCTGGTCTGTGTGGCAATCTATCGCACTCCTCAGAACAGACAGGACAGGAGCAAGTCAACACGACGGGAGCTATAGCCGGATTAATTCTTCATGCCTTCCACAGCAAGGTGACACACACACACACACACACACACACACACACACACACACACACACACACACACACACACACACACACACACACACTCTTTAATACACTTCTACTGATCTCCCTTGCTAGTGCAAAATAACAATTAACGTGACAGCCATGGCCATAGGTGAGGAGAGGCATAACAGATCAGTTAGCGAGTGTGTTGTGGCTTTATCTACCCCCCTACAGGCAGGGTGCTGGACAGGGCTGTGGTTTGGAGAGTGCTGCCAGGCCATGGCAGGGAGATGGACAGATGGAGAAGGATACAAGTTCTGGTAAAGGGGGATGAGGGATTTAAGAGCCCTGCTGGCGTTGAGAGCCGTGGCCCGGACCATGGTGGGAAGGATCTTCTCATTCACTATGGCTCCATCGAACAGGGGCCCGAAAAACGGTACCTAGAGGGAGAGAGGGGGGTAGAGTGAGGGAGAGAAGGGGGAGAAGAGAAAGAGGGTGGAGGGAGGAGAGAGAAAACAACTCTGTAAGTTACTATTGATTAGATAAAGCCATAACAATAAGAAACTTTATAAAACTATAACAAGTGGTTTTCGTCTATCAGATCCCAGGGAATGCAATGTTCAATGCAACATTAGTTAATTTGATAAAATAACAAAAACATTATTGTTTCAGTGCCATAATTGACTTTCATAAAAGCCAGACCTCTTTTTTGTCCTTATCTGGCCATCTTTCCACATTTCCCCAGACTCTGAAGGGACAGACCCATCTTCTAGCCATATCCATACCGCAATTTAATTCTAAGAATCCTGTTGATCCGATTAGGCCGGACATAACTGAGCAGGAAGTAGGAGTACCACGAGACATTTGTTTTGATTTGGTTTATTTATATATTAAAATATAACACTGCAGCAGGGATAGCTGTGATATTGTCAATCGTAATTTTTCAAAACACAGAAATTTGTCTTTTTAGCTTTTAATAAACTCACAAAAATATCTAGAGGGATTGGAAGCCAGGGTCAGCCACGGTGCGGTGCCCCTATTGCAGTTTAGGAGTTAGGCCTAAGTGCCTTGCTCAAGGCAACAATGGCAGGAAATGGAATCTAGGATACCTTAACGTCAACGTGATGATTAAAACCGATGTAAAACTGTATTTTTTTGTGTGAACCCACCTCTGGCTTCTTGAGGATCTGGATGCTGTACATGTGGTTCTTCATGGGGTAGATGATGATGAGGACGTCTCCAAACTCCGTAGGGATGATGCCTCTCCTGTAGTCCCGCGAGTGCTCAGACCACACAATGTGCACCTCGTCATTCCCAAGATGCCTTAGCTAGAGGGACAGAGGTGAGGGAGGAGAGGAGGTGGGAGGGGAGAGGAGGAAAGAGCGAGAGAGCAAGAGGGTGAGTGTCCCTGTACAGTAGTCAACGTAGATTTTTTATTGTGTTTAAAAATTCAAGTTCATGTCACTCATTCACATGGCAGAGGATGATTAAACATAGTCACACATTAAAGTAACTGCCTAATGTTTCCAGATTTCTATGAAATATGACATATAATTACTAACAATATGACTGCAATAGTTTTCCTTTCCAATCTTTTTTTTATTATGCATGTTAAAAAGCATATTTTCTGTGTTGGAATGGTGTTGGCGTATGCCACAACAGAATGGTGTGGGCGTGGCCATTAAAAGTATGGAAGTAGACCGGTGATTGGCCAGCTCATCCTCCTCTACACCGCTGATTGGCCAGCTCATCCTCCTCAGGAAGATGACATGTTCTATGAGGAAATAGCAAACATTTCTGAAACTGTCTATTTGAGATACAAGTTTGAGGTGGGGTTTTTGACGTGTTTTTTCTCCAATTTATGCTTTGGCCACAAATAATCTACATGACCAAAATCATGGGCATTAATATGGAGTTGGTCGCCCCCTTTGCTGCTATAACAGCGTCCACTCTTCCAGGAAGGTTTTCCACTAGATGTTGGAACATTGCTGCAGGGACTTGCTTCCATTCAGTCACAAGCGCATTAGTGAGGTCGGGCACTGACGTTAGGCGATTAGGCCTGGCTCGCAGTCGGCATTCCAATTCATCCCAAAGGTGTTCGATGGGGTTGAGGTCAGGGCTCTGTGCAGGCCAGTCAAGTTCTTCCACACCGATCTCAGCAAACCATTTCTGTATGGACCTGACTTTGTCCATGGGCCAACTTCTCGGCTGAGCCGTTGTTGCTCCTAGACGTTTCCACTTCAAAATAACAGCACTTACAGTTGACCGGGGCAGCTCTAGCAGGGCAGAAATTTGATGAACTGACTTGTTGGAAAAGTGGCATCCTATGACAGTGCCACGTTAAAAGTCACTGAGCTCTTCAGTAAAGCCATTCTACTGCCAATGTTTGTCTATGGAGATTGCATGGTTGTGTGCTCGATTTTATACACCTGTCAGCAACGGATGTGACTGAAATAGCTGAATCCACTCATTTGAAGGGGTGTCCTCATACTTTTGTATATATAGTGTATGTAGCCAAGTGGTAAAAGCACATAACTGTATTCATTTATAGCCACTAGATGACAGTGTCCCTTTAAGAGAACAGTAAATAATGACGAGTCAACAACTTTATTTGGATATGAGTAACAGAATATGAACTTTTAAAAAGTGAGATATTCATTGGGCAGTTACTTTAAGTGAGAGCCTTGAGCTTGGTGTCCCTGATGGAAATTCACTGTCAAAACTAAGGCTGTCTGGGGCGGATTCTCATTCTCTCAGGGCCTGTATTAAAAAAAAGAATCTCAGAGTAGGAGTGCTGATCTAGGATCAGTTCTCCCCATCCATATAATCTGTGTCATTGTGATCTTATACCAGAACTTATACCAAAACTGATCCTATACTGATCCTATACCAGAACTACTACTCTGAGACTCTTTGTGAATACACTGTCCCAGGACTTCTCCATTCATCCAGGACCATCTAACACTGTCACTGTGTCCTGTGTGGGGCAGGTAGCACGAGTTGGCTGTCTAGGACTACTCCATCCAGGGCCATCCAGCACCGTGTCATTAACCTTGAAGAGTAACAGGCGAGAGGAGCCGCCACCGCCACACGCCGCCTCAGACCACAGCACTCATCCATCTTCTCACACTCACTCCATCTTTCTAATGTTCTCTCCATCTTCACATGTTCACTCAATCACTCCGAGGGCCACAGAGAGCCAGGCTGTCACAGGCAGTCCCACAAAGGCCACGTCACACTGTCCTGGCCTGGGTCGTGTTCATTAGGTGCAAAACTGAAGAAAACTTTCTCAAAACAGGAGGGACTACCTGACTTGTCTAATAAAAAAAAAAATCATTTACTTTTCCCGTTGTGTGCCCTAGTGAACATGAACCTTGCCTGTATAGAGAGTTCCATTTGGTAAATCGCTCTGCGCATGCATACTCAGGCTGACTGGCTGTCGTTCAGGCAAATGAGAAATAAGTGCACTCAAGCTATCCGGAAGGCCCAAGTTAGTTACTTTGAGGAGCAGTTCTCTCTCTGCGGGTCTAAGCCCAAGAAGTTCTGGAAAATGGTTAAAGACCTGGAGAATAAACTCTCCTCATAGCTCCTCATGTCCCTTAATGTTGATGATGTGGTTGTTACTGACAAGGAGCACATGGCTGAGCTCTTTAATCACCACTTCATTAAGTCAGGATTCCTATTTGACTCAGCCATGCCTCCTTGCCCGTCCAACATTTCCTCATCTCCCACCCCTTCTAATGCGACTATCCCCGATGCTCCTCCCTCTTTTCCCATGTCCCGCTACAAAGTTTCTCCCTGCAGGCGGTCACTGAGACCGAGGTACTAAAGGAGATCCTTAAACTTGACCCCCAAAAAACATCTGGTTCAGATGGTTTAGACCCTTCTTTAAGGTTGCTGCCCCTATCATCGCCAAGCCTATCTCCAACCTTTTTAACTTGTCTCTCCTCTCTGGGGAGGTTCCTATTGCTTGGAAGGCAGTCACAGTGCGTATTTTATTTAAAGGGGGAGATCAAACTGATCCTAACTGTTATAGGCCCATTCCTATTTTGCCGTTTATCAAAAGTGTTGGAAAAACGTATCAATAATCAACGGACTGGCTTTCTTGATGTCTATAGTATTCTCTTGGGTATGCAATCTGGTTTCCGCTCAGGTTTTGGATGTGTCACTGCAAACTTAAAGGTCCTAAATGATGTCACCATTGCCCTTGATTCTAAGCAATGTTGTGCTGCTATTCTTTTCAGTTTGCTGCAGCTAGCAACTGGAACGAGCTGCAAAAAAAACCTCAATTTCCATCTCTTCATTCAAAGACTCGATCATGGACACTTTTACTGACAGTTGTGGCTGCTTCGTGTGATATATTGTTGTCTCTAACTTCTTGCCCTTTGTGCTGTTGTCTGTGCCCAATAATGTTTGTACCATGTTTTGTGCTGCTACCATGTTGTGTTGCTGCCATGTTGTGTTGCTACCATGCTGTGTTGTCATGTGATGCTGCTTTGCTATGTTGTCGTCTTAGGCCTCTCTTTATGTAGTGTTGTGTGTTTTGTCCTATATTTTTTTATCCCAGCCCCCGTGCCCGCAGGAGGCCTTTTGCCTTCTGGTAGGCCGCATTGTAAATAAGAATTTGTTCTTAACTGACTTGCCTAGTTAAGGTTAAATAAAAAAATAGCACCTCATTCTCATCCTCCGCTCTCAACCAATAGGAAACTATTATTATTTTCTCCCAGCCAGTCACAAAATCTAATCCTCATCCATTGCCGAGCAGATAGTGGCTAGCTGCTGCTTGAGCCATCTTTCCTTTAACATTTCACATCAGCAGCCCTCATTCATAAATCCTTGGTCCATAAGACCCCGAGGGTGTGTACGTATTCTCAGCCTTCAACCTTCAGTACGCCTGTCACTGTCTGTTACGAGGTGGGCTGAGGGGAGATGGGGAAAACAACAAACAAATAAATATGCAGAGTGTGTGTGTTTGAGTGTGACTATGTGTGTGCGCGTGCTTCCCTATGTGTGTGTGCCTGCTGGCTGAGCTGACACGCTTTAGTGTCTGGTTAACATGGTTTAGTGTCTATCTGCAGATCGCTCTGTTGGATAGCGTCTCCTCCAGCCTCTCCAAATCCAATCAGCTGCTGAGGAGTCATGGTAGGAGTTTAACCAGGGGGACAGCGACGGCCAGATCTAATTTGGCTACATTATGGCCATGTGCAGCACGGACCGCCGGGTGAGGGGGGAGCGGGTGCAACGCTCCAGGTGATGAGTCTCAAATGGCACCCTGTTCTCTATATAGTGCACTACTGAGCTCTGGTCAAAGGTAGTGCACTATATAGGGAATAGGGTGTAATTTGGGATGAACAAGGGGGTTTGGGGGGGGCACAAACATCACTTTGTTGCTATACATACACACCTAAATTGGAGCAATGAGTTATGAACAGAGTGGTGAGCGCAGATGCAGAACATGAAGACAGAAAGGCCTTTCGGTGGGCTGGAGGGCTGGATGAGTGATTTCAGACATGAGATAGGAGATGGTTATGTGAAATACGGCGGTTAGAATTTTTTCCCCATCTTACACTCATATCAAGATGGCGCCGACAGAGATAGTCGCCTCACTTCAAATCCTTATGAAACTATGCAGTATTTAAAAAAAAAAAAGTATTATTTCTTACATGATTTCCCGAGGAAATCTTAAGTCTAATTACATACAGCCGGGAAGAACTATTGGATATAAGAGCGACGTCAACTTACCAACATTATGACCAGGAATACGACTTTCCCGATGCGGATCCTCTGTTCGGACCACCACCCAGGACAATGGATCTAATTCCCAAAAGCCGACCCAAGACAACGGCGCCGCAGAAGGGGCAGACAGAGCGGCCTCCTGGTCAGGCTCCGTAGACGTGCACATCGCCCACCGCTCCCGAGTATACTACTCGCCAATGTCCAGTCTCTTGACAACAAGGTAGACGAAATTCGAGCAAGGGTTGCCTTCCAGAGAGACATCAGAGATCGTAACATTCTCTGTTTCACGGAAACATGGCTCACTCGGGATATGATATCACGGGCTTCTCCATGCATCACACCAACGGAGATAAACATCTCTCTGGGAAGAGGAAGGGCGGGGGTGTATGCTTCATGATTAACGACTCATGGTGTAATCATAACAACATACAGTAACTCAAATCCTTCTGCTCACCCGACCTAGAATTCCTCACAATCAAATGCTGGCCATATTACCTTCCAAGAGAATTCTCGTCAGTTATCGTCAAAGCTGTGTACATTCCTCCTCAAGCAGACACCAAGCGGGCCCTAAAGGAACTTCACTATGTAAACTGGAAACCATATATCCTGAGGCTGCATTTATTGTAGCTGGGGACTTTAACAAAGCAAATTTGAGAACAAGGCTACCTAAATTCTATCAGCATTTTGATTGCACTACGCGCGGGGGTAATACACTCGACCACTGCTACTCTAACTTCCTCGATGCATACAAAGCCCTCCCCTGCCCTCCCTTCGGCAAATCCGACCACGACACTATCTTGCTCCTACCATCTTATAGGCAGAAACTCAAACAGGATGTACCAGTGACTGGTCTGACCAATCGGAATCCACGCTTCAAGATTGTTTTGATCACAAGGACTGGGATATGTTCCAGTCAGCCTCAGGGAATAACATCGACCTATACGCTGATTCGGTGAGTGAATTTATAAGAAAGTGCATTGGAGATGTTGTACCCACTGTGACTATTAAAACCTACCCTAACCAGAAACCGTGGATGGATGGCGGCATTCGCGGAAAACTGAAAGCGTAAACCACCGCATTTAACCATGGAAAGAGGTCTGGGAATATGGCTGAATATAAACAGTGTAGTTATTCCCGCGGCAAGGCAATCAAACAAGTGAAATGCCGGTACAAGGACAAAGTGGAGTCACAATTCAACGGCTCAGACACGAGACGTATATGGCAGGGTCTACAGGAAATCACGCTACAAAAAGAAAACCAGCCATGTCACGGACACCGACGTCACGCTTCCAGAAAAACTAAAAACACCAGCTTTGCCCGCTTTGAGGATAATACAGTGCGACCGTCGCGGCCCGCTAACAAGAACTGTGCCCCCTTCTCCGTGGCCGACGTGAGTAAAACATTTAAACGTGTTAACCCTCGCAAGGCTGTGGACCCAGACGGCATCCCTAGCTGCGTCCTCAGAGCATGCGCAGACCAGCTGGCTGGTGTGTTTACAGACATATTCAATTGTTCCCCAACCCAGTCTGCTGTCCCCACATGCTTCAAGATGGCCACCATTGTTAATGTACACAAGAAGGCATAGATAACGGAACTAAATGACTACCGCCCGTAGCACTCACTTCTGTCATAGTCAAGGATCATATCACCTCACCGGCCACCCTAGACCCACTTCAGTTTGCATACTGCCTAACCGGTCCACAGACGATGCAATCGCCATCACACTGCACACTGCCCTATCCCATCTGGACAAGATGAATACCTATGTAAGAATGCTGTTCATTGACTACAGCTCAGCATTCAACACCATAGTACCCTCCAAGCTAATCATCAAGCTGGAGGCCCTGGGCCTCAACCCCGCCCTGTGCAACTGGGTCCTGGACTTTGACGGGCCGCACTCAGGTGGTGAAGGTAGGAAACAACATTTCCACCTCACTGACCTTCAACACTGGAGCCCCACAAGGGTGCGTGCTCAGCAGCCTTCTGTATTCCTTGTTCACCCACGACTGCGTCGCCATGCACGCCTAACAGCTCAATCATCAAGTTTGCAGACGACACAACAGTAGTGGGCTTGATTACCAACAACGACGAGACAGCCTACAGGGAGGAGGTGAGGGCACTTGGAGTGTGGTGTCAGGAAAACAAACTCTTTCTCAAAAAGTCAACAAAACAAAGGAGATGATCGTGGACTTCAGGAAACAGCAGAGGGAGCACCCTCCTATCCACATTTAAGGGACAGCAGTGGAGATATGTGTACATATCAAGGACAAACTGATATGGTCCACCCACACAAACAGTGTGGTGAAGAAAGCGCAACAGTGCCTCTTCAACCTCAGGAAGCAGAAGAAATGTGACTTTTCACCCCAAACCCTGACTAACTTTACAGATGCACAATTGAGAGCATCCTGTCGGGCTGTATCACAGCCTGGTACGGCAACTTCACCAACCTCAACCGCAAGGCTCTCCAGAGGGTGGCGCAGTCTGCACAACGCATCACCGGGGGCAAATTACCTGCCCTCCATGACACCTATAGCACCCGATGTCACAGGAAAGGTGCTTCTACACCTGCATTGCTTGCTGTTTGGGGTTTTAGGCTGGATTTCTGTACAGCACTTTGTAACATCAGCTGATGTAAGAAGGGCTTTATAAATACAGTGGGGAGAACAAGTATTTGATAACCTGCAAAATCGGCAGTGTTTCCTACTTACAAAGCATGTAGAGGTCTGTAATCTTTTATCATAGGTACACTTCAACTGTGAGAGACGGCATCTAAAACAAAAATCCAGAAGATCACATTGTATGATTTTTAAGTAATTAATTTGCATTTTATTGCATGACATAAGTATTTGATCACCTACCAACCAGTAAGAATTCCAGCTCTCACAGACCTGTTCGTTTTTCTTTAAGAAGCCCTCCTGTTCTCCACTCATTACCTGTATTAACTGCACCTGTTTGAACTCGTTACCTGTATAAAAGACAACTGTCCACACACTCAATCAAACAAACTCCAACCTCTCCACAATGGCCAAGACCAGAGAGCTGTGTAAGGACATCAGGGATAATATTGTAGACCTGCACAAGGCTGGGATGGGCCACAGGACAATAGGCAAGCAGCTTGGTGAGAAGGCAACAACTGTTGGCGCAATTATTAGAAAATGGAAGAAGTTCAAGATGACGGTCAATCACCCTCGGTCTGGGGCTCCATGCAAGATCTCACCTCGTGGGGCATCAATGATCATGAGGAAGGTGAGGGATCAGCCCAGAACTACACGACAGCACCTGGTCAATGACCTGAAGAGAGCTGGGACCACAGTCTCAAAGAAAACCATTAGTAACACACTACGCCATCATGGATTAAAATCCTGCAGCGCACGCAAGGTCCCCCTGCTCAAGCCAGCGCATGTCCAGGCCCGTCTGAAGTTTGCCAATGACCATCTGGATGATCCAGAGGAGGAATGGGAGAAGGTCATGTGGTCTGATGAGACAAAAATAGAGCTTTTTGGTCTAAACTCCACTCGCCGTGTTTGGAGGAAGAAGAAGGATGAGTACAACCCCAAGAACACCATCCCAACCGTGAAGCATGGAGGTGGAAACATCATTCTTTGTGGATGCTTTTCTGCAAAGGGGACAGGACGACTGCACCGTATTGAGGGGAGGATGGATGGGGCCATGTATCGCGAGATCTTGGCCAACAACCTCCTTCCCTCAGTAAGAGAATTGAAGATGGGTTGTGGCTGGATCTTCCAGCATGACAACGACCCAAAACACACAGCCAGGGCAACTAAGGAGTGGCTCCGTAAGAAGCATCTCAAGGTCCTGGAGTGGCCTAGCCAGTCTCCAGACCTGAACCCAATAGAAAATCTTTGGAGGGAGCTGAAAGTCCGTATTGCCCAGCGACAGCCCCGAAACCTGAAGGATCTGGAGAAGGTCTGTATGGAGGAGTGGGCCAAAATCCTTGCTGCAGTGTGTGCAAACCTGGTCAAGAACTACAGGAAACGTATGATCTCTGTAATTGCAAACAAAGGTTTCTGTACCAAATATTAAGTTCTGCTTTTCTGATGTATCAAATATTTATGTCATGCAATAAAATGCAAATTAATTACTTAAAAATCATACAATGTGATTTTCTGGATTTTTGTTTTAGATTCCGTCTCTCACAGTTGAAGTGTACCTATGATAAAAATTACAGACCTCTACATGCTTTGTAAGTAGGAAAACCTGCAAAATTGGCAGTGTATCAAATACTTGATCTCCCCACTGTACATTTGATTGATCTTTTTTGCTTTCAATCAATCAAAGACAACAACCACCCCAGCCACTGCCTGTTCACACCGCTACCATCCAGAAGGCGAGGTCAGTACAGGTGCATCAAAGCTGGGACCGAGAGACTGAAGACCAGCTTCTATCTCAAGGCCACCAGACTGCTAACCAGCAATCACTAACCCAGAGGCTGCTGCCTACATGGAGACCCAATCACTGGCCACTTTAACAAATGGATCATGAGGCATTTAAATAATGCCACTTTAAATAATGCCACTTTAATAATGTTTACATACCTTACATTACTCATATCATACGTATATACTGTATTTTATACCATCTATTACACCTTGCCTATGCCGCTCGGCCATCACTCATCCATATATTTATATGTACATATTCTTATTCACCCTTTAGATGTGTGTATTATGTAGTTGTTGGGGAACCGTTAGATTACTTGTTAGATATTACTGCACTGTCGGGAACAGAAGCACAAGCATTTCGCTATACTCGCATTAACATCTGCTAACCATGTGTATGTGACAAATAAAATGTCATATCTTAGAGGTTATCTGATGGATTGGATGCCTGTTAGTTCACATTATCAGCAGTGTGAGTGAGTAACCACAAGCAAGCTATCAGTGGCGTTTCAGCTCTTGTTATTAAACTCATCAAATCAGACTGCGATAAAAGACACCCCTCCTCCTCTCTCTAGCCTTCTCACCCAAGCCACTGCAGAACAAGGGGAAGAAAATTAAAACTCACAGCTAATGATCTGTCTGATTATTACTGGTCATTAGACACCACAATGTTTCTCTGGTACATTTACATTTTTATCATTTAGCAGGTGCTCTTATCCAGAGCGACTTACAGTTAATGCATTCATCTTAAGATAGCTAGGTGGGTCCATAGAGATCCTGGGTGAGACAACTACATATCACAATACCCTCCTCTACTACACTACCGTTACAACGAAATGACTACTGCGGCCATTGGCCTACTAAGAAACTGTGTGTGTGTATTATTGGCCATCACACATGCACAACCAGCCACTTCAATATTCCCCTCCTGTCTGTATGCGTTCATTAATGAGTATGTTATTAGTATTAGCAGCACCTTGGCATCCGGTCAGGGCTGTGTGTGTGTGTGTGTGTGTGTGTGTGTGTGTGTGTGTGTGTGTGTGTGTGTGTATCGCCCCTGTTGAAGACGTATGCCAGGGGAAGTGAGGGGACAGCTCTAATGATACTTCATTGTTCATTCTGCATCGCCGCGGCGATCTATAGCTACAGGCCCTCTGTATCATCGGCCACCCCGGCCTCACAGCCAAACTCATTACAGCTAATGCCCTCTGTTCTCTAATTACATTTCTGCCTGCTGAAAAATAATACCAAGACAGACGGATATTTGTAGAAGAGGAGAAAAACAAGGGAGAGGTGATGTCTATTTTAGGTTAAGAGTGACAGAGAGAGGTAGGGTGAAAGAGAGAGAGAGAGAGATGCTAGCATGTTCCAAAGGAAAAGAGAGAGATGCTAGCATGTTCAAAAGGGAAAAAGTACAGAGGCAGAATGAGGTGAGAGAGATAAAGAAGAGATAGAAGGAGAAAGGGCTTCATGAGAGAGGAATAAAGGGAACCATTTAAGGTGAGAATATATTTTCTCCCTCATTGCCACTGTAGCTGGAGGGAGATGGAAGTTCCTCTCGTCTTCTGTAGCAACCCATTGCCACTGTAGCTGGAGGGAGATGGAAGTTCCTCTCGTCTTCTGTAGCAACCCATTGCCCCTGTAGCTGGAGGGAGATGGAAGTTCCTCTCGTCTTCTGTAGCAACCCATTGCCCCTGTAGCTGGAGGGAGATGGAAGTTCCTCTCGTCTTCTGTAGCAACCCATTGCCACTGTAGCTGGAGGGAGATGGAAGTTCCTCTCGTCTTCTGTAGCAACCCATTGCCCCTGTAGCTGGAGGGAGATGGAAGTTCCTCTCGTCTTCTGTAGCAACCCATTGCCCCTGTAGCTGGAGGGAAATTGAAGCTCCTCTCGTCTACATTAGCAAAACATGTCATGTTTCTCTGTGGGGCTCAAGTCCACACAAAAACAGCTCTCTGCAGGTAGAAATGTGACCCATCTAAGAGAGCTCGACATATAATGGTTTAGTAGTGGACTGAACAGAAAGGTCAGTGTGTTTTTGTTCCGCATTGTATGAGTTGGGGGATACAGAGAATCACTACAGAGTGGTGTGTGTGAGAGAGAGAGAGGTGTGTGAGAGTGGTGTGTGTGAGAGAGAGAGAGGTGTGTGAGAGTGGTGTGTGAGAGAGAGAGAGAGAGAGAGAGAGAGAGAGAGAGAGAGAGAGAGAGAGAGAGAGAGAGAGAGAGAGAGAGAGAGAGAGAGAGAGAGAGAGAGAGAAGACATTGGGTCTCTGCAGGGGAGCAGTGAGAGCATCTAAAAAAGCAACACAGAATAACCCACCCCCTGCTGACTGGATGAAAGGGAGTGAGAGGGACACAGACAGACATGGCTGCGGTCCAAACACTTAAAAGACACACCCTATCCCCTCGGCCCTCAAGTATACACTTGCAGGGCGAGGGAGGAAGGAATGATTTTTAAATGGACCGCCCTTGGCCGGAAATTCACCAATTGTTCATCCCGCGATGATTGTGTTTTCAGCCTGAGGTAGCTTATGGGTGCTTTATATGCGCTACAGTCAATTATGAGAATTATGTCTACTTATATTAAATATATCATCCTTAATATACGCCTAATGTACGATAGCTAGCAAATTAATTTGCTAACTAATGTTAGCCTGCCTAGCTGGAACTTCTGGAGGAGAAAAATGTTTGTCTACAATTTCCAAAAGATAACCAAACAAAAACATATTTACTTTTTACGAGACGTGTTTGTGCCGTCATGTGCATTAGTAGTACAATTTCTAACTTATTTGCATTTGTTGTTACTTACACTTGTATGTTGACTTCTCCATTGATGTTGTTTTTAAGTTTTCGCAGACTTTTCTTAGCGGATGTACAATCGTCGTGAATTGAATTTTGGGGAGTTTCGGCCCTGGAGTGAACATAATTATACACTCGCAAAGCTGACTAAAAACGAGGGCTGAGGGGCTTACGTTGCAAACTTCCCTTGCTTGGCTAATCATTTGGACCAGCCTCCAAGATCATGAAGGGATTCCCGCAATGGCATAAGGCGAGGGTAAGTGGATGAGGGTGAGTCTTAAGTGTTTGGACCGCAGCCCTAGTGTGTGCATCTCAATAAAAGTTCATAACAGGGTTGCAGTCAGACATGATCTTTTTCACACAGACACCAACTGCCGTTCATAGAACACCATAAGACCTTTTTGGTGAGTGAGTCGTCTGAGTCGGGGGGCATCCGTGTGGAGACGTGGAACATGACCTCAACGGTGGAGGTGGCGAAGTAAGGCGTGGTCAGACCAGTGCTCTTGTTCCTCTGAAGACCTCCCATAAAGCCACAGTGACTGGTTAAGTTCACCTGGTATACAGGAAAAGAGATCATCAAACTTCCATAAGATACACTAAAGCAAGAAGTGAGCCATCAAAGTGTTTTCAGTGTTCTAAATCAGGCACAGAAAAATATAAATCAATAGTAATATAACTCGACAATAACCCGCTAATGAATAAAATAAAATAAAAACAGGTAACCACGTTAAGAAAACCTACTCTTTCCATGACATTGACTGACCAGGTGAATCCAGGTGAAAGCTATGATCCCTTATTGATGTCACCTGTTAAATCCACTTCAAATCAGTGTAGATGAAGGGGAGGAGACAGGTGAAAGAACGATTTTAAGCCTTGAGACAATTGAGAAATGGATTGTGTACATGTGCCATTCAGAGGGTGAATGGTCAAGATTACATCATTTAAGTGCCTTTGAACAGGGTACGGTAGTACAGTGGTTGCTCAACTAAAGGTTTTGAGATTATGCTGCGGGACTTAGAAGTAATTTGTGGTTTAGTACGGTACCCTGCGTCACTGCTTCATTGCTCCAGAACAGGGCAAGGGGAGCACTGATTATGCTTACTGGAAAATACTCTTTCAAAATTAATGGAAGAGGCAAGTGGAAGGGGGAAAAGACAGTGCTGCTCTGAGACAAGCATGGGGACTGGTCTTGATAAATCAATGAGATTTCTATTTTCACTGAATCTCCGTTTGGGTATTGGTTATGCTACAATTAGGGTGTGGAAATGTTATGCTCTTAGTACTGTAGCCTACTCCCGACTGGTCACGTTGTACAGCGCCATATTTTCCTAACGGAAACACTGAGGGTTTCTTTGTTCTTGGAATAGAAACATATTATTAATCAAATTAATTAAGCAACATTTCTTAAAATCAATCCCATATACTATGTTCTTACAAAAAAAGGTTTTAAATTCTCTAGTACAGCCAATATTGCAGACTGTCAAATGCTTCTCAAAGATGTTAGTGCTAGTTTGACCACCAGAGGACTAGCATTAATGGCTGACAATTAAATAACGTGCCATAGAATTCTGAGGTAGCCCGCAAGGTGGGCTCCAGTATGATGCAACTTTTACAGGAAATAACACTGTAAATGTCAAGAACTGCAACACTGCTGGGTTTTTCACACTCAACAGTTTCCTGTATCAAGAATGGTCCACCACCCAAAGGACATCCAGCTAACTTGACACAACTGTGGGAAACATTGGAGTCAACATGGGCCAGTGTCCCTGTGAAATGCTATCGACACCTTGTAGAGTCCATGACCCGACGAATTGAAGGGGTTGCAACTCAATATTAGGAAGGTGTTCCTAATGTTTTGTGCACTCAGCGTACAGAGATGCTGAAAGGTTGTAATGGAGAGAGAGGGGTCTGTCTTACCTCCCAGCCCAGCCCAGAGACAAAGTCCTCGTAGGCCTGACTCCCCCTGGTATTACACAGGATAGAGTGCTTGTCCTCCTGCCCCTCCGCCACGTAAAACACGGCTATTTTGTGCGTCTCTCGACTACAGGAAAAGATGTCAAATGAAAGGAAAGATAAGGAATAAGAAAAAATATATAAGAAACATAAGGAAACATTTTTGTTGTTCCCTAAAAGTAAAACAGTCTGAGGAAGAAGAACTACAAACATACCACTGTCTGGAGTCGAGGTTCTTAAGCTCTCTAAGCAGCTTCTCGTTCTTCTTCAGGAGATGGAAGTTGCTCCTATAACAGAGAACAACAAGTGTATAAGCCATTGGCATAAAGAATTGTGACATAGCCTACAGATTCTATGTAGAATCTATTTACAACACAGTGATGTCTTGGAAAATATTCTAAAGTATTCGGAAGCTTGACAGCAACAAGACACTGAGAATGGACAATAAAGTATAACTTTTATTCTATTCACAACAACATTAGCCAGGCCTGTCCTCACTCCCTACAGGCAGACAGTGATCAGGTGATTAGGTCTATACTGCACAGATATTCACTAAGTAGCCTTCAGACTTCTCCCTCCGCCTGCCGCAGACTACCTCTCCATCATTAGCAGGCCCACATGTCTAATTGGCCTCCTCTTTGTTTTTGTCACAGCATTTCCTGGAACATCAGACCAATCGAGTCAAACCACAGCCAAACAAGTGGTGACAGGAATTCTGGGAAATAAATACAAAATCCTTATCACAGTACTTATCACAGCTAAAAACACGAATACACTGCAACTTTATAGCAAGCGATGGACAGCTCGAGATCCTGAGAAATCAATACGTTTAGATCTTAGTTACCACCCCGGTGTAACAACACGTGAGATCTGGAGCTTTAAAACCTTGCCTTATTTCCCCCAATCTGGAGTTTGAACATTAGCTGCTTATGCCTGGTCAAGTTCGAACAGAGGGGGGGAACAATGACGGCTCATGTAAAAGCCACGACTACTTTTTAAAAAATGACTTTGTTTCGTGGTGTTTTTCCTCCTCCCTCTCACCATTTGAGTATGGGCCTATTTATTAGCTTGTTATAATGTAACAGTCTTAATTATTTCCATTGAAAGTGAGCCATTTCAAAGGCGGCAATCAGGAACAGCACACTCGCTCGCCCACGCACCGGGGTATGAATGCCAGGAGAGAGAGTGAGAGAGAAATAAAGAGAAAAAGAAAGCGCGAGCAGGACAATGGCTCATTAAAGGCTATCTCCTCCTGACTCCTTTCTGCTCCCTCAGTAATTGAGGAAAAATGTACTTACTACGACTGTGATGTGGTTGTGTCACCGAGCTATCTTAAGATGAAAGCACAAATGGTTAGTCTCTCTGTATAAGACCATCTGCTAAATTGCTTAAAATGTCAAATATAGTCCATCCAGGGTTTCGCAGGAATACATTTTTATAACATTTGGCCACAAAAATGCTTGATTTTGCTGTGGCAATTCGGACATTTTGCAAGGCAATATGAGATGATTTTGTAAAATCTGTCGCAAAAAAGGCGCTGAAGAGGGAAGACATTTGTTGACCTGAGGCTTGAATGAACCATAATATAATGTGCAGTGATTGGTTGAAATGGCAAGCCCTCGCTTTGTGCTGTGGTGATGGGTCAGTTCTATGCAACAAAATCGCGATGATTTGACAGTTTTTTGTGGAAATATTGCGGTGACTGGTCAAATTTGCATGCCCTGCGATCGCAGAATTACGGAATCCTGGAGGGACTGAAAATGTAAAATGTTTGGTATATTTTACATTTTCAGTCCCTCCAGGATTCCGTAATTCTGCGTTCGCTACAGTTGCAGGGCTCTGAAAAGTCTCTGTGTTTGTGTGTCTTTGTATTCTCTCTTTGCATGATGTGAGTAGGCTAATATACTGAACACAAATATAAAATGCAACATGCAACAATTTCAAAGATTTTACTGAGTTACAGTTCAAATAAGAAAATCAGTCAACTGAAATAAATGTATTAGACCCTAATCTATGGATTTCACATGACTGGGAATACAGATATGCATATGTTGGTCACAGATACCTTAAAAAAAGTCTGTATCTGGTGTGACCACCAACTGCCTCATGCAGCGCGACACTTCTCATTCGCATAGGGCTGATCAGTCTGTTGACTGTGGCCTGTAGAATATTGTCCCACTCCTCTTCAAATGGCGGTGCGAAGTTGCTGGATATTGGTGGGAACTGGAACACGCTCTGTCGTACACGTCGATCCAGAACATCCCAAACATGCTCAACTGGTGACATGTTTGGAGAGTATGCAGGCCATGGAAGAACATTTTCAGCTTCCAGGAATTGTGTACAGATCCTTGTGACATGGGGCCGTGCATGATCACGCTGAAACATGAGGTGATGGCGGTAGATGATTGGCATCACAATGGGCCTCAGGATCTCGTCACGGTATCTCTGTGCAATCAAATTGCCATTGATAAAATGCAATTGTGTTCGATGTCCGTAGCTTATGCCTGCCCATACCATAACCCCACTACCACCATGGGACACTCTGTTGACATCAGCAAACCGCTCGCCCACATGACGCCATACACGAGGTCTGAGGTTGAGGCCGGTTGGACATACTACCAAATTCTCTAAAGCGACGTTGGAGGCGGCTTATGGTAGAGAAATTAACATTCAATTCATGCCAATTGCATGCTTCCTCAAAACTTGAGACATCTGTGTCATTGTGTTGTGTGACAAAACTGCACATTTTAGAGTGGCCTTATTGTTCCCAGCACAAGGTGCATCTGTATAATGATTATGTTGTCAGGTGGATGGATTATCTTGGCAAAGGAGAAATGCTCACTAACAGGGATGTAATCAAATTTGTGCACAAAATGTGAGAGTGAAGCCGTTTGTGCTTATGGAACATTTCCTGGATCTTTAATTTCAGCTCATGAAACATGGGACCAACACTTTACATGTTATGTTTATATTTTTGTTCAGTATAAATTAATGTTCTAGTCCCTCTCCCTCCATTCTACTGATAAGATGACCTCTCATATACATAAATCTGTTAAAGATATATTTTGTGAAAGAGTAACGAATGGGATAAATTAACAGAAGGGGCTATTTTTATGTCCATCATTGCTCCTGGATAGATGTATGTGTTCGCTGATAAACACAGCCATTAGTGCTCAATGTGACGCGCCATTTCCATTTAGCCCAATTAGTTCTCATCATTAAAGATCCAGCCTCCATCTCTAGTAATACAATAGATAATACTTCAAAGACATCAATGAAAAAAGCCACCAGAAATAGCTGCTTAAGGAAATGGATCTATGTAAAGTAATATATGTGAAGTGTGGTGATAATGAGGTGGATGAGATGACCATGTGAATAAGTGAGCGAGAGAGAAAGAAATAGAGAGAAAGAGATGCGGACAGACAAGCTACTCTAATCTGACTATACTAAATCTCAGTGACGGGCTGAGAGACAAACAAGGCTGGCAGTAGCAGTGACACATGGTGCATTTTTTCACACCCATCTGAATATAGCACAGCACCTAGAACAAGTTGAAGTTCCATCATCACATACCCATTTTCTACAAGAGTCTACTGGATCTCTCCAAATGTGCCAGTTCTGTAAACAATAGGCTACCTGCAGAATAAAGTTATTTTGCCATAACAACTTTGAATTGTTGCTTTTTTTTTGTAGACTATGATGTTGGTCATGTTCAGTAGGGCACACCGTAATAAAGCATTTCCAAACTGAAAAAGGGCTTTTCAAATTGAACTAGTTTGGGTAATACAGTGCCTTCAGAAAATATTCAACCCCCTCTACTTTTTCCACATTTTGTTGTTTTATAGCCTGAATCTAAAATTGATTCAATTGAGATTTTGTGTCACTGGCCTACACACAATACCCCACAATGTCAAAGTAGAATTATGTTTTTGCTCACTGTGTGCAATAATAGTGTTAAACATGATTTTTTTTAAAATCCCTACCTCATCTCTGTACCCCACACATACAATTATCTGTAAGGTCCCTCAGTCGAGCAGTGAATTTCAAACACAGATTCAACCACAAAGACCAGGTTTTCCAATGCCTCGCAAAAAGGGGTACATATTGGTAGATAGATAACATTCTTAAAAAGCAGACATTGAATATCACTTTGAGCAGAGTGAAGTTATTAATGACATTTTGGATGGTGTATCAATACACCCAGTGACTACAAAGATACAGTGCATTCGGAAAGTATTCAGACCCCTTGCTTTTTTCCACAGTTACAGCCTTATTCTAAAATTGATAAAAATGCTTTTTTCCCCCTCATCAATCTACACACAATACCACGTAATGACAAAGCATTATAAAAAAATATTTATATTTACATAAGTATTCAAGCCACTCCTGCATTGTTTTGGCTATGTGCTTAGGGTCGTTGTCCTGTTGGAAGGTGAACCTTCGCCCCAGTCTGAGGTCCAAAGCACTCTGGAGCAGGTTTTCATCAAGGATCTCTCTGTACTTTGCTCTGTTCATCTTCCCTCGATCCTGACTAGTCTCCCAGTCCCTTCCGCTGAAAAAACATCCCAACAGCATGATGCTGCCAACACCATGCTTCACCGTAGGGATGGTGCCAGGTTTCCTCCAGACGTGACGCCCTAGACGTGGATCTTGGTCACCTCCCTGAGCAATCTCCCCCGATTGCTCAGTTTGGCCGGGCGGCCAGCTCTAGGAAGAGTCTTGGTGGTTCCAAACTTCTTCCATTTCCAAATCATGTCCAATCAATTTAATACATTTTTTTTTATATCTGAGAATTAACCAATGATATCAGGCCACACCCGGCCATGATTACAGACACCTGTGTGTGTCCTTTGACACAATATAAACTAGTCACCCCGCAGTGTTTGTCATTATACCCTGATTAAGACAGCTTGTCTGTCGAAACGTTGGTTATTAGGTTATTAATTTATTGCATCGGAGCTCCTAGAGTGTGCGGCTCTCGTTAATTTTTGAAGTGTTCCACTCCACTAGCCAGCACCTCGCCTAAATAGGTGTGCGTTTCTTTTGCCTCTAGATCAATCAATTTAATATACCACAGGTGGACTCCAATCAAGTTGTAGAAACATCAAGGATGATCAATAGAAACAGGATGCACCTGAGCTTAATTTCGAGTCGCATAGCAGAGGGTCTGAATACTTTTGTAAATAATGTATTTCTGTTTTTATGTAAAATATTTTTGCAAAGATTTCTAAAACCTGTTTTCGCATAGTCATTATGGGGTATTGTGTGTAGATAGATTTTTATTTATTTAATCCATTTTAGAATAAGGCTGTAACGTATCAAAATGTGGAAAAAGGGAAAGGGTCTGAATACTTTCCGAATGCACTGTATACAGGCGTCCTTCCTAACTCAGTTGCCGGAGAGGAAGGAAACCGCTCAGGGATTTCACCATGAGGCAATTGTAACTTTAAAACAGTTACAGAGTTTAATGGCTGTGATAGGAGAAAACTGAGGATGGATCAACAACATTGTAGTTACTCCACAATACTAACCTAAATGACAGAGTGAAAAGAAGGAAGCCTGTACAGAATATATATATTCCAAAACATGCATCCTGTTTGCATTAAGGCACTAAAGTAAAACTGCCAAAAAAATTCCTGAATACAAAGCTTTATGTTCTGGGCAAATCTAATAAAACACATCACGGAGTACCACTCTTCATATTTCCAAGCATTGTGGTGGCTGCATCATGTTATGGGTATGCTCGTCATCGGCAAGGACCAAGGAGTTTTTTAAGGATAAAAATAAACAGAATAGAGCTAAGCACAGGCAAAATCCTAGGAAGAAAACCTGGTTTAGTCTGCTTTCCAACAGACACTGGGAGACAGAATCACCTTCCAGCAGAACAATAACCTAAAATGCAAGGCCAAATATACACTGGAGTTGCTTACCAAGCCTAGATTCAATGTTCCTGAGTGGCCTAGTTACAGTATTTAATTAAAAATCATCTTGAAAATATATGGCAATGATCGACAACCAACTTGACAGAACTTGAAGAATTTTGAAAACAATAAATGGGCAAATGTTGCACAATCCAGGGGTGGACAGCTCTTAAACTTACCCAGAAAGACTCACAGCTGTAATCGCTGCAAAAGTTGATTCTGACTTGTATTGACTCAGTGGTGTGAATACTTACAGTATGTAAATGAGATATTTCTGTATTTCATTTTCAATAAATGTGCAAACATTTCTAAAAACATGTTTAGAAACATACTTTAGAAACATACTTTCTGAAGGCACTGCACCTCCCAGTTTCAAAAGGTTTTCTCCTGTTGTGTGCCCCACTGAACAGGACCCTGGTTTGTGGTGTGGTGTGTCTCTCTCACCTCTTCTCCCAGGAGTTCATGCCCAGGATGTTGAGTAGCAGCCTGCAGTAGTAGAAGGCTGACTGGGGCCTCTGAGGCCCTGGCTCCCCTTGCTCCATGGCCCTCATGTTCAGCCCATTCCCCCTGTAAACCGCAAAGTCCCTCTCCTCTGCACACTGCTTCAGGATGGAGTTGATCACGTCGTTCTCCTGCTTCTCCGACACGCAGACAGGGGGTGGGGCGGGGATGTTAAGGGGGCCTCCGGCACGCTGAAGGCACTCGGGGCTGGAGTAACCCAGGTACTGCAGCATCTCATCTAGAACATCTTCTTCTCGCAGGGAGTTCCAGGACGGGACCGCCTCGCGACACACACGCTTAGCTTGCGGGGCCATGAGCTCCAACACACCTTCCACTTCCTCCTCTTCTTCCTCTCCTTCCTCCTCCACAGCCTCCCCCTGCTCCTCCTCTCCCAGCACCACCACCTCCTCCTCTTCCTCCAGTGCTGCCCCCTCTTGCCTCTCCTCTTCTTCCTTCTCTATAGGGTCTCCAACCCAGTTCTTCTCCTTCTCCCCTTCTGTAGTCCTTCTCTCTGTTGGTGTGTTACTGTAGAGGTGCAGGGGCTGATTGGGAACACCACAGTGAGGTGGCCCGTACAGCACAGCCGAATCCCACGAGTGTTTTCCGGAGATGTCTCGGACGATAACCCTCACACAGGCACTGGTGGTGGTGAGGCCTGCAGACATTCCTCCACCAGGCACACCGTCCTCAGCACGGACCTGCAGACAGGATAGGAGGGTGGTGCCGTTCAGGACAAAGAACTGTAGGTTTGGCCCATCGAAGAGCTCTGGGGCCAGGTCAGGGCTATCGCTGTAGGGGTTGTCCATGTTCTCACACACCTGGCTGGTCAGGGTAGCAGGGCCTCCAGACATGGGGTAGTGCCCAAGGTGGTTGACCAGGTGGGTGATGACTGTCCTGGCCGCGATGGAGATCAGACCATGCTGGATACGGCTCCGCACTACAGGGGGAGAGGAAGAGGTAAATAATAAGGAGATATTAAGAGCTCTAAAACAAGAACAAAGGGATATAATGGACACTGTTTAATGTTGACATTGCAGCATTTCTCAAGACCAGTTCCAATAAACAGGAGAAAAGACAGAAAAAGCCAGCCAGCCAGTCAGTAGATAACATGTGGGTATCAGCTCAACCCAGTGGGACCAGGTATTTCTAGTGTTACCCTCCAACAGAGGGTAAAGGGATGAAGGAATCTAGCCAATCAAAAGTAAAATGCTAGATACCAGTAACAACAACGCCAGACACCAGTTACAACAACGCCAGACACCAGTTACAACAACGCCAGACACCAGTTACAATAACGCCAGACACCAGTTACAACAACGCCAGACACCAGTTACAACAACGCCAGACACCAGTTACAACAACGCCAGACACCAGTAACAACAACGCCAGACACCAGTAACAACAACGCCAGACACCAGTAACAACAACGCCAGACACCAGTAACAACAACGCCAGACACCAGTAACAACAACGCCAGACACCAGTTACAACAACGCCAGACACCAGTTACAACAACGCCAGACACCAGTAACAACAACGCCAGACACCAGTAACAACAACGCCAGACACCAGTTACAACAACGCCAGACACCAGTTACAACAACGCCAGACACCAGTTACAACAACGCCAGACACCAGTAACAACAACGCCAGACACCAGTTACAACAACGCCAGACACCAGTTACAACAACGACAGACACCAGTTACAACAACGCCAGACACCAGTAACAACAACGCCAGACACCAGTAACAACAACGCCAGACACCAGTAACAACAACGCCAGACACCAGTTACAACAACGCCAGACACCAGTTACAACAACGCCAGACACCAGTAACAACAACGCCAGACACCAGTTACAACAACGCCAGACACCAGTTACAACAACGCCAGACACCAGTTACAACAACGCCAGACACCAGTAACAACAACGCCAGACACCAGTAACAACAACGACAGACACCAGTAACAACAACTTCAGACACCAGTTACAACAACGCCAGACACCAGTTACAATAACGCCAGACACCAGTTACAATAACGCCAGACACCAGTTACAATAACGCCAGACACCAGTTACAACAACGCCAGACACCAGTTACAACAACGCCAGACACCAGTTACAACAACGACAGACACCAGTAACAACAACTTCAGACACCAGTAACAACAACGCCAGACACCAGTTACAATAACGCCAGACACCAGTTACAACAACGCCAGACACCAGTTACAACAACGCCAGACACCAGTAACAACAACGCCAGACACCAGTTACAATAACGCCAGACACCAGTTACAACAACGCCAGACACCAGTAACAACAACGGCAGACACCAGTAACAACAACGCCAGACACCAGTTACAACAACGCCAGACACCAGTTACAACAACGCCAGACACCAGTTACAACAACGCCAGACACCAGTTACAACAACGCCAGACACCAGTTACAACAACGCCAGACACCAGTTACAACAACGCCAGACACCAGTTACAACAACGCCAGACACAAGTTACAACAACGCCAGACACCAGTTACAACAACGCCAGACACCAGTTACAACAACGACAGACACCAGTAACAACAACTTCAGACACCAGTAACAACAACGCCAGACACCAGTTACAACAACGCCAGACACCAGTTACAACAACGCCAGACACCAGTTACAATAACGCCAGACACCAGTTACAATAACGCCAGACACCAGTTACAACAACGCCAGACACCAGTAACAACAACGACAGACACCAGTTACAACAACGACAGACACCAGTTACAACAACGCCAGACACCAGTTACAACAACGCCAGACACCAGTAACAACAACGCCAGACACCAGTAACAACAACGACAGACACCAGTTACAACAACGCCAGACACCAGTAACAACAACGACAGACACCAGTAACAACAACGCCAGACACCAGTAACAACAACGCCAGACACCAGTTACAACAACGACAGACACCAGTAACAACAACGCCAGACACCAGTAACAACAACTTCAGACACCAGTAACAACAACGCCAGACACCAGTTACAATAACGCCAGACACCAGTTACAACAACGACAGACACCAGTAACAACAACTTCAGACACCAGTAACAACAACGACAGACACCAGTAACAACAACTTCAGACACCAGTAACAACAACGCCAGACACCAGTTACAACAACGCCAGACACCAGTTACAATAACGCCAGACACCAGTTACAACAACGCCAGACACCAGTTACAACAACGCCAGACACCAGTAACAACAACGCCAGACACCAGTTACAACAACGACAGACACCAGTAACAACAACTTCAGAAACCAGTAACAACAACGCCAGACACCAGTTACAACAACGCCAGACACCAGTAACAACAACGCCAGACACCAGTTACAACAACGCCAGACACCAGTAACAACAACGCCAGACACCAGTAACAACAACTTCAGACACCAGTAACAACAACGCCAGACACCAGTTACAACAACGCCAGACACCAGTAACAACAACGCCAGACACCAGTTACAACAACTTCAGACACCAGTTACAACAACGCCAGACACCAGTAACAACAACGCCAGACACCAGTTACAACAACGCCAGACACCAGTTACCACAACGACAGACACCAGTAACAACAACTTCAGACACCAGTAACAACAACGCCAGACACCAGTTACAATAACGCCAGACACCAGTTACAACAACGCCAGACACCAGTTACAACAACGCCAGACACCAGTTACAACAACGCCAGACACCAGTTACAACAACGACAGACACCAGTAACAACAACTTCAGACACCAGTAACAACAACGCCAGACACCAGTTACAATAACGCCAGACACCAGTTACAACAACGCCAGACACCAGTAACAACAACGCCAGACACCAGTAACAACAACGACAGACACCAGTAACAACAACTTCAGACACCAGTAACAACAACGCCAGACACCAGTTACAATAACGCCAGACACCAGTTACAACAACGCCAGACACCAGTTACAACAACGCCAGACACCAGTTACAACAACGACAGACACCAGTAACAACAACGCCAGACACCAGTAACAACAACGCCAGACACCAGTTACAACAACGCCAGACACCAGTAACAACAACGCCAGACACCAGTTACAACAACGCCAGACACCAGTTACAACAACGCCAGACACCAGTAACAACAACGCCAGACACCAGTTACAACAACGCCAGACACCAGTTACAACAACTTCAGACACCAGTTACAACAACGCCAGACACCAGTTACAACAACGCCAGACACCAGTAACAACAACGCCAGACACCAGTAACAACAACGCCAGACACCAGTAACAACAACACCAGACACCAGTTACAATAACGCCAGACACCAGTTACAACAACGCCAGACACCAGTTACAATAACGCCAGACACCAGTTACAACAACGCCAGACACCAGTTACAACAACGCCAGACACCAGTTACAACAACGCCAGACACCAGTTACAACAACGCCAGACACCAGTTACAATAACGCTAGATACCAGTTACAACGCTAGATACCTCAATGGTTCCAATGGAGAATCTTTTTACATTTCTGGGTGGCACCACGCAGAGAACAATCTGATGCCATGACACAATTACAGCCCTACAGAGCTAGATAAACCCGGAGTGAGCCATTACAGGGAAAAGGAATGTGACTATTGACAGGACAGGAGGACAGGTTTCTCTCTCGCTCTCTCTCTCCAATTAAATCTAGGGGGGCCTTTAAGGCACAGATCTTTCTTGGAAAAGCATTTTTTATCTCAATGAGACAAACCTATGTAAATAAATGTTAAATCTCTCCCTCCCTCCATCTTTCCTCCGATACCCCAAAAGAAAAGGAAAGGAATGAAATGAACAAATAAATTGATAGATCGAGGACCGGAGGGAAAAGGGGAGTTAGTTGCTAAGGAAGGAAGCATGCCTCACAAAGTGCTCCAATGATTAGTCATTATCCCCTGCTGGGAAAAGCTGCAGGTGTCCCCTGCTGCTCTGAATCTAACACAGGACACATAGGAGCCTAGCTGCATTCACATCACATCCAGTCTATAGGAGAAGGAATCAGAGTAGGGGAGAGGTAGAGATTAAGACAGAGGACGAGGAGGAGAAGAAGAGGGCGTTATGTTCTTACCCTCAGTGACAGGCTGTAGTTTGGAGGAGCGTTCTGAGTCAGGGGAGTGGAGGGGCTCTGGTTCCTTCAGACTCTCCAGTAGCAGGAAGGGGTCGTAGTCTGGACTGGTCAGGTCTGACAGGTTCATAGGAAAATACCTAGGGCTGTTGAAGTTCTGGGCCCCATACACACAGCCATGCAGCACCTGGGAGGAGAAGAGGGAGAGTGGGAAAGAAGAGTAAGACCCAAGAAAACAATCAATGAACACTACTGCACTATTTCACATGACTGTAATTTTCTATAGAGAGAAATAAAATGAGAGAGAAGAGAGAGAGCGCCAAAGAATGAGAGACAGAGAGAGAAAGGAGAGAGAGAAAATAGAAAGAAACTTGAGAGGTGGAATCCTTATCGGAAATAAGTAATTAAATTATCTGCTGATCCCGTCACAGTGCGTTTCCGTGGAGAGAGAGAGAGAAAGGGTGGTAATGGGAAAAGAGGATGCTGTGATTGAGTGCTGACAACTGAGGGAGTGAGTGAGTGAGTCTGGGTGTGCTCAGTGCCAGCTGTAGCATGCATTAGGAAGGAGGCCCCCCAGTCTGTATTAAAGGTGTAACGCTGCAGTCCTGAACTCCATTAGGAAATGAAAGAACACTCAACACAAAATAAGTGCTACTCCATGGGTCAGGTTCCACACTCCACTGAATGCTTTGGTCAATGCTAAGCAAAGTAAAGACGGATATGTCGGCATCAAATACTGTCTTGAAGTATATCAATTCACAAAGCTACTACATAAAGCTACTATTCACAAAGCAACTACTACTACAAAAGTATGGGCAAGGGTTCTACTGGGCATACCTTGTAGATACAGCTGAGGACAGACTTGTCTGGCTTCTCCTGGTCAGGGCTGAGGGTTTGGACAGGCTGCAGCAGAGTTTTAGGAGGCAGAGCCATCACCCAGTCCAGCAGGCACAACAGCAGAGACACCACCAACTAGGGACAGGAAAGCAAAAACACAGTTTGATTTCATAAATAAAGCAGAGAACAAAATACTGTATTATGATGAGGAAAATGTTCTTCATTGAGCTTCTGCAAGAAACATGTCAGGCCGGTATACTGTAAATAGAAAAGCAACAGTTGTGATCTTGTATTATTACCAGCTCTCCATGTGACTAGGAGAGTTGTGTATGAGAAGTGACATACCCTCTTGTCCAGTTCATGAGGCGAGGATTCTGTAGCGGGAAGCAGGTGAGTGATAGTCGCTATGAGGATCTGAAACAAGAGTTAACATGTCACTGTCATTCAAAAAGGATACTCTTCAAAAACTCCAAGAATAGTTGACATACTTCATTATTAAAATGGACATGCCAATTTACCTCAACTATTTTCTTTGGAGTGTCGAGGGGGAATTTCTGAAGGTCATCGACATAGTTTATGAGCAAGTGCAGAATGTCGGAGGCCACCAGCGCGACAGTTTTATTTGGAAACTGAAAAACAATGAGACACAAACACGCACGCAATTGAGAAAAGTGTAAGGGGCTCAGGGAGACGACCCTCCACCTCCTCCTCCCTCCCTCCTCCTCCTCCTCCTCTCACTGTGACCCTGCCTCAGGAAGAGTGCAGAGTGCTTTCCAGTGCAGCAGGCCAGGGCCAAGACGCACACAAAACAATGGTCCGGATCACCAGCCATCCCATTTGATTGGATAACAATATGGAGAGGAGTTAGAGAAGGGGCGGTGGGGAGGGGGGTCAGTTGACGAGCACCCTTATTTCAGAAGACTGAAAAATAACAATTCCTTGAGGTGGGTGTTGTATGTATTCTTCATGGGATTAGCCTTCGCCTTCTGTCTGAGCAGAGTGGAGAGCACACAGAAGCCAAAATGTTGAGTCAGGCCAGATTTAGCTGGGTTGGAGTTGTGTGAGGTGGGCCAGACCAAACCAGCCGGTACTGTCTGTAAGCTTCTTCTGGCTACTCAGAGCAGAACATCTTTCTCCCACTCCAGGCAGACTGACACTGCTGTAACTGTGCCAGTCAACAACACACAGACCAGGGCAGGCCACAGGGAGATACTGCTTCTGCGCTACTGCTAACCAGGGACTGCTACAGTACAATTCCCATGGGAAGGGATGAAGGCAAGGCAACACATTTCAAAATTCTAATCACTGTGCATGGCAGATGACTCCAACAGCATCAATAACACCAGGGTTGTGTGTTCAATTCCCATAGAGATCACATATACACTACCATTCAAAAGTTTGGGTCACTTTTTAATTTTTTTTAAATAACATCAAATTGATCAGAAATACAGTGTAGACATTGTTAACGTTGTAAATTACTATTGTAGCTGGAAATGGCTGATTTTAAATGGAATATCTATATAGGTGTACAGAGGCCCATTATCAACAACCATCAATCCTGTGTTCCAATGGCACGTTGTGTTAGCTAATCCAAGTTAATCATTTTAAAAGACTAATTGATCATTAGAAAACCCTTTTGCAATTATGTTAACACAGCTGAAAACTGTTGTTCTGATTAAAGAAGCAATAAAACTGGCCTTCTTTAGACTAGTTCAGTATCTAGAGCATCAGCATTTGTGGATTCGATTACAGGCTCAAAATGGCTAGAAACAAAGAACTTTCTTCTGAAACTTGTCAGTATATTCTTGTTCTGAGAAATTAAGGCTATTCCATGCGAGAAATTGGCAAGAAACTGAAGATCTCGTACAAAGCTGTGTACTACTCTCTTCACAGAACAGCGCAATCTGTCTCTAACCAGAATAGAAAGAGGAGTGGGAGGCCCCGGTGCACAACTGAGCAAGAGGACAAGTACATTAGAGTGTCTAGTTCGAGAAACAGACGCCTCACAAGTCCTCAACTGGCAGCTTCATGAAATAGTACCCGCAAAACACCAGTCTCAACGTCAACAGTGAAGAGGCGACTGGGATGCTGGCCTTTTTTTTGCAAAGAAAAAGCCATATCTCAGACTGGATAATAAAAAGAAAAGATTAAGATGGGCAAAAGAACACAGACACTGGACAGAGGAACTCTGCCTAGAAGGCCAGCATCCTGGAGTCACTTCTTCACTGTTGACATTGAGACTGGTGTTTTGCAGGTAGTATTTCATGAAGCTGACCATTTTTTAAATCCATCTGATATTGACTAAATTATAGCACAGAAAACATTTTGGTGGGAATTCAGGTATTCAATTTATTTTAAAATGTAATTTGTCTTAGAATGCAGTCATACATACATTTTGTAATATTATCAGGTATTTTGTAAAAACAATATGTTAAAATAAAGAAATGATATGTGCACTTATCTATACATAATAATCAGACATAATATCACTATTAATGAGTGTTCATTTTCAGAAGTTGCTTTCATTTCAGCGTATCTAATTTGTAAACATTTCAACTGTATTAAATTATAACTTTTGTCTATTACCCAAAAAATGAACACCCATCAAAATAAAGTTCTTTCTTCTCTTTCTTGTGATGCAAGTGTCAAGGCGATGCGTTATACCCCAGACGAAGCTTTATCGCCGTTATAGATGCCCAATTCAGCCATTACCGGAGTGTGTTTGACAGGTCATTACAAAAATGGTTGTAACGTTAACAGGAAAAAACGACAGGCACAATTAAGATGATGAAAGAGTCACAGGGGTAAAATAAACGCAATCAATCCAGTACGCTTTAAGTGACTAGTGGATTTTGCAGCTCAAACATAGGAAGTAGATGGCTGAAAATGACAGCTCCTCAGTGAGGCATGGGCATTGTTAACAATATATTCCATTTAGCAGAAGTGGCATATTACTATATCATATATAGCTAGTTACCTTTAGAGTGACACAGATGACATTGAGGGCTTCTTTGATCTGAGGGTGCTGAGTGCCGTGGACCAACTCCTCACACAGCCAGATACCCAGACTGCACAGGGCCACACACCTGACGGGGCCAAACACAACATAACACAACTCCCGTTCATTTTCCATTGGGCTGTTTTTTATTTAACGGACCCAAATGACACACATTAGCCCATTATAAATAGCTTTAATATTTTGAGTCACAGTTGGTAACCAATAAACACAAATACACATACATAAATGTATAATCAACTAACAATACCAATGTCAGTGTGATATTGAATGAGACTAACATGGACAATACACAGGGAAGACTACAGTATAACCAAGGCCAGCTTATATTAGTCACCAGAGCCCATACAGTGACACCCTCCTCCCCATTCCCTCGTCTCATTCTTCTTACAATAATCTGCTGCTTGGCAGATGTCTTCCTCCAGTCAGGGACAGGCAAAGACTGTGTCCTTTATGGTACCCTATTCTCTATACAGGGCGCTGGTCAGAAGTAGTGCACAATGTCGGGAATAGGGTATCATTTGGTTGTTTGGTTTGTGGGGATGGGTGGTTGTGGTTTGTTGGTGGGGATGGGTGGTTGGTTGGTTGGTGGGGGTGGTTGGTTGGTGGGGTGGGTGGTTGGTTGGTTGGTGGGGGTGGTTGGTTGGTGGGGTGGGTGGTTGGTTGGTTGGTGGGGGTGGTTAATTGGTGGGGGTGGTTGGTTAGTGGGGGTGGCTGGTTGGTGGGGATGGGTGGTTGGTTGGTTGGTGGGGGTGGTTGGTTGGTTGGTGGGGTGGGTGGTTGGTTGGTTGGTGGGGGTGGTTAATTGGTGGGGGTGGTTGGTTGGTTAGTGGGGGTGGCTGGTTGGTGGGGTGGGTGGGTGGTTATTTGGTGGGGGTGGTTGGTTGGTTGGTGGGGGTGGTTATTTGGTGGGGGTGGTTGGTTGGTTAGTGGGGGTGGTTATTTGGTGGGGGTGGTTGGTTGGTTAGTGGGGGTGGCTGGTTGGTGGGGTGGGTGGGTGGTTATTTGGTGGGGGTGGTTGGTTGGTTAGTGGGGGTGGTTGGTTGGTCTTCATACCTGGCTGGGGCTGAAGGCTCATCTATGGCTGAACTCAGGATGTGTTTGATGATGTGTTCCTGAAACGAAGGACAGGGTCTATCAATAAATGATCAATCAATCAATAATTAACTGATTGAGAGATTAACGCACCCATCAGCCTGTTTTATTCTCCATTGAACAACAGGTGTGCTGCTAAATCACACGCACACACACAAAACAGACTCCCTACTGGCTGAATTAACCAGTGTATTGTCATTCACAGCCAGACCCAGGCTATCATATGCCATAATGTGAAATTCTCTGTCCAAATATGAAACACTCTCATGCATGAAATTAGCTCTTTAACTAGCAATCAACAACAACATGCGGCACAATAACAACAAGGTCCTGTGAATGGGCGCCTGTGACATAGCTGATCACCCACTAGAGAGTTAGATAACCAAGCACTACTGCTCCCTCAGTACCACAGGGGGAAGAAATTAAAAGGTAATTGGGTTTAATGTGGGTTTGATACAACATCAAACAATAGGTGGCTTGTGTGGTCTAATGGTTACCAGTGATCAAGTGGTCTAATGGTTACTAGTGGTTACTAATGGTTACTAGTGGTCTAGTGGTTACTAGTGGTCTTGTGGTTACTAGTAGTCACTAATGGTCTAGTGGTTACTAATGGTCTAGTGGTTACTAGTGGTCACTAATGGTCACTAATGGTCTAGTGGTTACTAGTGGTCACTAATGGTCTAGTGGTTACTAATGGTCACTAATGGTCTAGTGGTTACTAATGGTCTAGTGGTTACTAGTGGTCTAGTGGTTACTAATGGTCTAGTGGTTACTAGTGGTCACTAATGGTCTAGTGGTTACTAGTGGTTACTAATGATCTAGTGGTTACTAATGGTCTAGTGGTTACTAATGGTCACTAATGGTCTAGTGGTTACTAATGGTCTAGTGGTTACTAATGGTCTAGTGGTTACTAATGGTCTAGTGGTTACTAGTGGTCACTAATGGTCTAGTGGTTACTAATGGTCACTAATGGTCTAGTGGTTACTAATGGTCTAGTGGTTACTAGTGGTCTAGTGGTTACTAGTGGTCTAGTGGTTACTAATGGTCTAGTGGTTACTAGTGGTCACTAATGGTCTAGTGGTTACTAGTGGTCTAGTGGTTACTAATGGTCTAGTGGTTACTAATGGTCTAGTGGTTACTAATGGTCACTAATGGTCTAGTGGTTACTAATGGTCTAGTGGTTACTAATGGTCTAGTGGTTACTAGTGGTCACTAATGGTCTAGTGGTTACTAGTGGTCTAGTGGTTACTAATGGTCTAGTGGTTACTAATGGTCTAGTGGTTACTAATGGTCACTAATGGTCTAGTGGTTACTAATGGTCTAGTGGTTACTAATGGTCACTAATGGTCTAGTGGTTACTAATGGTCTAGTGGTTACTAGTAGTCACTAATGGTCACTAGTGGTTACTAGTGGTCTAGTGGTTACTAGTAGTCACTAATGTGGTCTAGTGGTTACTAGTGGTTACTAGTGGTCTAGTGGTTACTAATGGTCTAGTGGTTACTAATGGTATAGTGGTTACTAGTGGTCTAGTGGTTACTAGTGGTCTAGTGGTTACTAGTGGTCACTAGTGGTTACTAGTGGTCTAGTGGTTACTAATGGTCTAGTGGTCACTAGTGGTTACTAATGGTCTAGTGGTTACTAGTGGTCTAGTGGTTACTAGTAGTCACTAATGGTCTAGTGGTTACTAATGGTCTAGTGGTTACTAGTGGTCACTAGTGGTCTAGTGGTTACTAGTGGTCTAGTGGTTACTAGTGGTTACTAATGGTCACTAGTGGTCTCGTGGTTACTAGTGGACTCGTGGTTACTAGTGGTTACTAATGGTCACTAGTGGTCTCTGGTTACTAGTGGTCTCGTGGTTACTAGTGGTTACTAATGGTCACTAGTGGTCTCGTGGTTACTAGTGGTCTCGTGGTTACTAGTGGTTACTAGTGGTCTCGTGGTTACTAGTGGTTACTAGTGGTCTCGTGGTTACTAGTGGTTGGTGCCGCCACCTCCAGTATATTAATACCGGTGTGAATATGGGTAATAACCTCAAACCCCACTGCCATTTGACACACTGTGTCCCCCTCCTATCTTTCCAATATACCTCTCTCTCTGACCATCTGTTCAATAAAATCACACAAACTACCACGTCTTTAAAAAAATATAAAACAATCAAAAAGCAATAGGGGCAATCAATAAATGTTCAATACCCAAACGTGGAGCGGTTCCTACAGGTTGCAGCAATATAATAAAGCAGGTTGAAAATGTAGAGTTAACCGCCCACCCCACATGAGGACAGTTACCTTAACGTCTCTGAACTTGGTCATGACCACATCAGCGCTGGTGGGGTGTAGGGCAGGCAGCTCCTCGTATAGGTTAGGGAAACACACCAGAGAACCCAGCAGGATCTGAGCCTCCACCCGTGGGGCCTGACAGAGAGACAAACAGGGGGGCAAACTCAGAGGACTACAGTGTTGAAACAGATCATTTAACTGTACTGGGGGGAGGTGTTGTGTGGTGCATCCAGAAGTATGTGTACAGTATATTGAAGCAAGTTTTCTGATTCAAAATGAGGGGAGAATTAAAACACCTCAAAATGTAAAGTGAATCTGCACTTATGAGAATAAACATCAGTCAGCCAATAAGTCAGTCAGTCCTAACAGACAGCTATTCCAGTGCATTACGATCATAATCAGAGAGATAGTGAATTGCAGCAGTGTTGTTCTCACATTGAGGGAGGAGCAGGCTGTGACTCTGCTGGCTGCGATGATGAAATCCAGGATAAGCATGGTGGCTCCAGGCAGCCCGATGGAGAAGAACCGAGGAGAACAGTGCTTAATGATAGTGTTCACTATGTCCTGAGGAACACAGAGGGAACAGTATTTAACAGAGGGTAGTGATAACTGCAGCCTCTCTCAGAAACACACATGCGCACGAAAACACACACACCTGGTCGACGTGCATAAGGCCACAGTGCATGATGTTGTAGAAGTGTGTGAGGAAGTCTGAGTTGGGCGAAACGTCCTGCCTCCTCTTCATGATCTTACAGATGAGCTTGTAGGCGTGTAGCTTCCCCTGTTTGTACCTCTCTGTCAGCATGGTCGCCTGTACAGGGGACAAGCAGTTGTGACACAGTCACAGATACAAGGGTAGAAGTGTTATGTTATTCACTTCAGTGTAATGTTAAGAATAAGGCTCTCCTGTATCTGTACATACTGTACCAGTCAAAAGTTGGGACACATCTACTCATTCAAGGGGTTTTCTTTATTTTTTACTATTTTAGACAATGTAGAATAATAGTGAAGACATCAAAACTATGAAATAACACATATGGAATCATGTAGTAACCCAAAAAGTGTTAAACAAAATACATTTTATATTTGAGATTCTTCAAAGTAGCCACCCTTTGCCTTGATGACAGCTTTGCACACTCTTGGCATTCTCTCAACCAGCTTCATGAGGTAGTCACCTGGAATGCATTTCAATTAATAGGTGTGCCTTACTAAAAAAAGTTAATTTGTGGAATTTCTTTCCTTCTTAATGCATTTGAGCCAATCAGTTGTGTTGTGACATGGTAGTGGTGGTATACAGAAGATAGCCCTATTTGGTAAAAGACCAAGTCCATATTATGGCAAGAACAGCTCAAATAAGCAAAGAAAAACGACAGTCCATCATTAATTTAAGACATGAAGGTCAGTCAATCAGGAAAATTTCAATATCTTTCAATAACTAAGTGCAGTTGCAAAAACCATCAAGCGCTATGATGAAACTGGCTCTCATGAGGACTGCCACAGGAAAGGAAGACTCATAGTTAACTCTGCTGCAGAGGATAAGTTCATTCGAGATAACTGCACCTCAGATTACAACACGAATAAATAACAGACACATCTCAACATCAAACGTTCAGAGGAGACTACGTGAATCAGGCCTTCATGGTCGAATTGCTGCAAAGAAACCACTACTAAAGGACACCAATAATAAGAAGAGACTTGCTTGGGCCAAGAAACACGAGCAATGGACATTAGACCAGTGTAAATCTGTCCTTTGGTCTGATGAGTCCAAATTTGAGATTTTTGGTTCCAACCGCCGTGTCTTTGTGAGACGCAGAGTAGATGAACGGGTGATATCCGCATGTGTGGTTCCCACCGTGAAGCATGGAGGAGGTGGAGGGATGGTGTGGGGGTGCTTTGCTGGTAACACTGTCTGTCATTTATTTAGAATTCAAGGCACACTTAACCAGCATGGCTACCACAGCCTTCTACAGTGACAAGCCATCCCATCTGGTTTGCGCTTAGTGGGACTATCATTTGTTTTTCAACAGGACAATAACCCAACACACCTCCAGGCTGTGTAAGGGCTATTTGACTAAGAAGGAGAGTGATGGAGTGCTGCATCAGATGACCTGGCCTCCACAATCACCCGACCTCAACCCAATTGAGATGATTTGGGATGAGTTGGAACGCAGAGCGAAGGAAAAGCAGGAACAAGTGCTCAGCATATGTGGGAACTCCTTCAAGACTGTTGGAAAAGGATTCCAGGTGAAGCTGGTTGAAAGAATGCCAAGAGTGTGCAAAGCTGTCAAAGGCAAAGGGTGGCTACTTTGAAGAATGTAAAATCTATTTTGATTTGTTTAACACTTTTTTGGTAACTACATGATTCCATATGTGTTATTTCATAGTTTTGATGCCTTCGCTATTATTCGACAATGTAGAAAAGAGTAAAAATAAAGAAAAACCCTTGAATGAGTAGGTGTGTCCAAACTTTTGACTGGTACTGTATGTTACCCTCAAAGTACATGTATTTTATAACGTAATGGAACAGTGAGAGGTAATACTTACTTTGAAGAGCCAGGGGGTGAGGATCCGGAGGGGAGGGATGAGGACCGGGGGAGGAGGAGATGACTGGTTGTCCAGAGAGATGCCAAGATTATCTCTGATCTGATGAGAGAGGGAGGAAGGAGAAAGAAGAAAGAAAAGAGAGATTGAGAGAGAGAAGATAGGAGAAAAAGAAAGAAAGGAGAGAGAAAGAGAGAGAGAGAGACAGAAAGAGTAAATTAATGTCGTGAATGAGTGTCTTACATACATTGATCCAGTAACTTCCATTCTTGTATTGAGTACAGTCTGATTCCTGTATGGTTCCTCACCTTGGCCAGGTTCTGCCACAGCTCACAAAGGTAGTCAAAGACCTGCGCGTGGATCTCTGGGTCCTTAATGGTGTTCACATCACCCAGAATGCCTAGCATCCTCCGCCACATCACCGTGGCAACATCAGCGTGCCAACCGGTCAGGGAGCCACCGGCCATCACACTGCAGTCCTCTGTAGGAAACTCACTGGTTTCTGAGAGGAGGGAGAAGGGGGACAACACTTTTGAGTACACTGTTAGTATGTAAATAAGGCTGAGTGTGTAGTGTGTTTGTGTTGTGTGACAAATAGGTGAGGGACCGTTTAAGTTTGGGTAGTGACTAGATAAGCCAGTTACTATGGAGAGCAGTGTGGGTGTGTGTGTGTATTACCCAGGTCATCAGGAGTGTGTAGTACAGAGTGATGTAGTTTCTCATCCAGCTGCAGGTCCTCGTGCTGCATCCCTATGTGTTCAGCGGTCAGGGTGGCTGGAGACGGGCTCTGTGAGCAGGAACCACCCAGGGAATGCATCGGGGACGCACTCTCTGAACCTGGATGGAGGCACACAGAGATTGATGTAATGAATTAGGTAGACATTGTATAATAATAATTTATTGGATTGAATCCATATTTTATCATGGATTTCTATGAGCTTTCCCAGATGATCAAAGTTCTTTAATGTGGGAAAGTCACTAAGATGTATAAAAGGATGAGTGATGTGGACATTGAAAGCCGATGTGTTCTGATTTGTGAATCTGCAATTCTGACCTGTGATGGTGTCTGCAGACAGGCCTTGCTGGCTCAGACTGCTGGTCTCTGAGTCTGTGTGTGTGTGTGTGTGTGTGTGTGTGTGTGTCTCTCTCTCTGACCTGTGATGGTGATGGCGTCTGCAGACAGGCCGTGATGGCTCAGACTGCTGGTCTCTGAATCTATGTGCAGGGTCGTGAGGCTGGACAGCTCCTGTTCCTCTGCAGTCTGGGGAACCCCTCCAAGGCTAGCGTTATCCTGGTCCAAAGACCCCGCACCACAGCCATCCGGACCAAAGCTGAAATCTAACAGCATAGTGCCACCCAGTGGTCAGTACAAGTAGTAGTCCTCCAGCATGTCAAGCGCAATGTACAATTCACGCCCCCTCCGATCTACTCCCACTCCGATCTACTCCCACTCCGATCCACTCACACTCTGATCCACTCCCACTCTGATCCACTCCCACTCCGATCCACTCCCACTCCGATCCACCACGATCCACTCCACTACTATGTTACTTAGTTACAGAACCAGATTTTTTACACAACCAATATGCATGCAAAGCAAGAGTGAGCTATCATGATATCATGATTTATAACCTGATTTAACGAGATGTGACGTCAGCTGTGGTGATGTCACTTACTTTCCAACTTGCAGTTGGCGTACTGGAAGGCGTTGAAGGAGTCTGATTGGCTGTCGGAGCTGATGACGTCGCTGCTGCTGGCGGGGGAGGTCCACTCAGAGGGCACACCGGGGTCGTCCATGGGTTGTGTGACGTTCTGACGGTCCAGGAGCTCCGGCAGGTCTTTGGGGATCTCCAGACTACCGGGGCTACTGCCACGCCTCGTCATGCCCTGCAGAGAGAGGTAGAGAGGAGAAGTTAGTACTCTAATGTTTGGACTAAACATATAGAGAGCATGAGCTGAGAACAGTCACTTATTCACTCAGCTCAGAAATTGTGTGTGTGTGTGCACGCGCGTGCATGAGAAATGGAAAAAGAAAATTGAAAGGTGACTTACAGAGGTGCCTCTCGCTCGCAGACGCTCTTGGATAAATTTGTCCATCAGGTCTCCAAAGTTTTGGTTGCCGTTATCACTGGACACAGCACGCATCGTCTGACAAGGGTCCTCTTTGTTGCCTGTGTCCAGGCAGAGAGCAAAGGACATACACGTCACCCCACTGTCAGAAGATACAGACACACACAGCTACAAGCATCTTCACATCTTTATCATACAGACCTCCTCAACACAATACAAGACCATTGGACTAAAATATTGAATGCATGTCATTCCTATAGGCAGTGGATCATTTTAAGTTCAGAAATGTATGCCTGTGTAAAAGTATCAGTCAATAAAGTAAGGTAACTGTGGTGTTGTATGTGCTGTTAAATAGAGATTAAGAATTAAGGTAACTGCTACACAATTCTCAACGAAACAACCTTAAAGAAAATCCAACCAACACAACTGAGTCCAACCAGTAAAGCGATGCAGGAGTTACTCACATGCATGCAGTCCGAGAGAGAGGGAGAGAAAGAGAACCTTGTCTTGTCTAAGCCATGAGTACAGCACACCACAGAACAGAGATTAGTCTAGCTATGTAAACTGCACTGTGGTTGGGTGAGGGAGCGGTCAGTCAGTTAGTCTAGCTATGTAAACTGCACTGTGGTTGGGCGAGGGAGCGGTCAGTCAGTTAGTCTAGCTATGTAAACTGCACTGTGGTTGGGTGAGGGAGCGGTCAGTCAGTTAGTCTAGCTATGTAAACTGCACTGTGGTTGGGTGAGGGAGCGGTCAGTCAGTTAGTCTAGCTATGTAAACTGCACTGTGGTTGGGTGAGGGAGTGGCCAGTCAGTTAGTCTAGCTATGTAAACTGCACTGTGGTTGGGTGAGGGAGCGGTCAGTCAGTTAGTCTAGCTATGTAAACTGCACTGTGGTTGGGCGAGGGAGCGGTCAGTCAGTTAGTCTAGCTATGTAAACTGCACTGTGGTTGGGTGAGGGAGCGGTCAGTCAGTTAGTCTAGCTATGTAAACTGCACTGTGGTTGGGTGAGGGAGCGGTCAGTCAGTTAGTCTAGCTATGTAAACTGCACTGTGGTTGGGTGAGGGAGCGGTCAGTCAGTTAGTCTAGCTATGTAAACTGCACTGTGGTTGGGTGAGGGAGTGGCCAGTCAGTTAGTCTAGCTATGTAAACTGCACTGTGGTTGGGTGAGGGAGCGGTCAGTCAGTTAGTCTAGCTATGTAAACTGCACTGTGGTTGGGTGAGGGAGCGGTCAGTCAGTTAGTCTAGCTATGTAAACTGCACTGTGGTTGGGTGAGGGAGCGGCCAGTCAGTTAGTCTAGCTATGTAAACTGCACTGTGGTTGGGTGAGGGAGTGGTCAGTCAGTTAGTCTAGCTATGTAAACTGCACTGTGGTTGGGCGAGGGAGTGGTCAGTCAGTTAGTGTGTTAACTGGGTAGCCAAGGGAAACTGAAAGATGAGGCAGCATACATATGAAGGCCATGATACATTAATTAATAGTTATTGTATTCACTTAAATGTTGAGCTGGATTGTCAAAGAGAAGCAGAGGGCATAGAGTATGTCCCCATCCCGTGACATTTCTCTGGTTAGTTTGAACTTTCAACTGTGTTTAAGTTCTAAACTAGTGACCTGCCATTAAAAATGTGTGTTTCTACTGCCCTAAGAAGCCACTACTGCATGTTCTGCTAACCCAAAGATTATGGCAAGCTGTGTCAACTGCCAATGTTAAAATAGTATCTAGCTACGCCAGTGAAATTTAGTGGAAGAAAAAATAAGAGACATTGGACTTTGTGGTAGAGTGTCATTGAAGTGACTCAAGAGGGCCCAGCTCAATGCGTGGTGCTGAAATCCTATTCTCCATCAGAAGGGTTATACTGCCCCCACCTGTTTGGAGGTATATTGACATGTTATTAGAGCATCAGCTTAGACTAGAGGACACAGATACATTTCCCAGTTTCATACATGGAAGAAATGGACTTCATAGACCAGTATCATGCTACACTATGTGTTCTGTGTCAATTTATCAATGTAAGTGAGTTAGATAGCCAGTTTTGGCCTGTAGATTTGCCCTCAGTGTGAGCAGTGAATGTGTTGTACGGTGTTGAGCTGCTATGATAGAGAAGGCGGAGGGGGAGGTGTGAGGCCGCATGCATCATTCAGGGAAGGAAGAGGAGGGGCAGAAGAGATTTAGTCCAAGAAATGTAGGAGGAGGAGGGGAGAGCCATCCCAGGAGGAGGGGCCTTTGGCCAGGCTTTGGTTCTTTTTTGGGATCGTGTCTGCTACTTTAAAACAGAAAATAAAAAAAAGCTTCAATTCAATCCGCATTCAGCAAAAACAGTTAATAAAAATAACTGAAAAAGATGGAGGAGATAGAACGGTGGTGCTTTGTGTTTTTGTTTCATTTTGTAGTTTTGTTTTTCCATGTTGTGGTAGTGCCTTGGAGCACAGCGATGCTCCTCAAGTCTCTCACCTGGTGCTTTCTTTCCGAAATAGCCCAATACATGAGTGTACAGGTCCCTCAGGGGCGCCTCTGTGGCCCCGCCGGGGGCTTTGCTGTGCCGCTGGGGAGACGCGGAGCCGGAGGCGTGGGCCTTGGGCTTGGAGAGAGCATGGACCACAGATTTATACACACCGCCCAACAGAGCCCCCTGCTGCTGCCGAGAAGGACTGATCCCTGACTCCGCATCCTGGGACCTGGACCGGGTCCCACGAGGCCGAAGGGAGGAGCGCCCCAGACGGACACGTCCTGGCTCTGTCGCATGACCCCCCACTCCACTGGCCTCCCGTTCTGGCTGCTCCCCGCTTCCGCTCACCCCCTCCCCTCCTGACCTCTCTTTACCCTTTGACCCCCCCAACCCTGCCCCAGCCCCTCCAGATCCCACCCCTCCTACAGAGTGGCTGCTGAAGTGGCTGAGGCGGCGCAGCCTGATCCTCCAGTGGGCCTCCTTGGAGTCTAGAGGGTTGTGGAACTGGACAGACTCTGTGGAGGGCCGGAAGCTGACGTGTACCCCTCCCCCTGCCCCATGGCGCTTTTTGGGGCTACCCCGGACCAGCCTGGGCTTCAGGGAGTGGTGGAGGTTGAGGGAGAAGGACTGCTGCTGGGGCTGAGGGGTCTGTTGGCCTGAACCTCCTGTTTCATTATTATACTCACACTCTGTGGCGTCTTGCCTGACCAAGTGGGGCTCTTCCCTATTCTCTGTTCCCCGAGTAGTTACCTGCTGGTCAAGACTAGAGCTCCCCCTGCTGATCAGCTCCGAGTCATCACTCTGTTCCAAACACTCATAGATGCTCTTCTCAGCAGGCTGCTGCTCTGCCTCTGTACTGTTCTCTTCTGCTGATTTTAAGATGCTATGCTGCCTTACCTGGACCTGTCTCCTGACCTGCTGTGACCCTGACTGTACCATCACAGTGCGACCCTCCACAGCATCACTAGGGCCACCCCTCTCCCCCCCTTCACCTCCCTCCTCCAGGCTTATGTGCATCACGTACTCCCTGAGAGAGCTAAGTAGGTCCTCCTCCCTCTGCATCTCCCCCTCCTCATCTCTCTCAGAGGACTGGGTGAGGGTGGAGGAGAAGGAGGCTCCACCACATGTCCAGTCAGGGGCAGGGGGGCGGGGGCCTATCACCTGCCACAGGTAGTCATAGATGCTATCCCCTATCCCCACTTCCAGAGGGGCCACCCTGCTACCTGGGGCTGTGTGGGGGTTGGGGGGGTGCAGGGAGTGGCTGCGGGAGGAGCAAGGGGGGTGGTGGGCGTCGTGGGGGGCAAAGACAACGGTGATGGTGGAGTGAGAGGGGGGACAGTCGGGGACAGGAAGTGCACCTTTGACCCTCTCAGCGATGAAGGGCTCCATGATGTCAGAAGCGCTGCTGCTGCGGGGGAGCGGAGGTCCCTGGGGTTCCAGGTCACTGGATGCTGAGAACACGTCAGAGGCCGGGTTATTCTCGCTCTGGGAGCAGTGGCGGATCCTGGGTGCCCGAGAGGCCATGGCCATGGGGGGGTCCTCCATATCTGGACAAAGGGGATACACAGGGCACAGCTCACTGGAGGGGTCCTACCAACTCTACGTGCAGGAAAACACAGCGAAGGGAATGGATCAGTAACATACACCACACCGTGGTGCAACAATATGATCATATACAGTCATACATTTTCCACATTTTGTTAATTTACAGCCTCATTCTAAAATGGATTAAATAGTTGTTGTTATTTCATCAATCTACACACAACACCCCAGAATGACAAAGCGGTTTAGAAATTTTAGCAAATGTATTATAAATAAAAAACAGAAATACCTTATTTACATACAGTACCAGGTAAAATTTTGGACACACCTACTTATTCAAGGGGTTTTCTTTATTTTGACTATTTTCTACATTGTAGAATATTAGCGAAGGGATCAAAACTATGAAATAACACATATGGAGTCATTTGATTCTTCAAAGTAGCCACCCTTTGCCTTGATGATAGACTTGCACACTCTTGGCATTCTCTCAACCAGCTTCACCTGGAATTCTTTTACAACAGTCTTGAAGAGTTCCCACATATGCTGAGCACTTGTTGGCTGCTTTTCCTTCACTCCGGAGTTCAACTCATCCCAAACCATCACAATAGGGTAGAGGTCGGGTGATTGTGGCGGCCAGGTCATCTGATGTAGCACTCCATTGCTCTCCTTCTTGGTCAAACAGCCCTTACACAGTCTGGAGGTGTGTTGGGTTATTGTCCTGTTGAAAAACAAATGATAGTCCCACTAAGCGCCAACCAGATGGGATGGCGTATTGCTGCAGAATGCTGTGGTAGCCATGCTGGTTAAGTGTGCCTTGAATTATAAATAAATCACTGACAGTGTCACCAGCAAAGCACCCCCAAACCATTACACCTCCTCCTCCATGCTTCACGGTGGGAACCACACATGCGGAGAATGAGATCATCTGTTCACCTACTCTGCGTCTCACAAATCTCAAATTTGGACAAATTTGGAAATTTGGACCAAAGAACAGATTTCCACCGGTCTAATGTCCACTGCTCGTGTTTCTTGGCCCAAGCAAGTCTCTTCTTATTATTGGTGTCCTTTAGTAGTGGTTTCTTTGCAGCAATTTGACCATGACGGCCTGATTCACGCAGTCTCCTCTGAACAGTTGATGTTGAGATGTGTCTGTTACTTGAACTCTGAGAAGCATGTATTTGGGCTGCATTTTCTGAGGCCGGTAACTCTAATGAACTTAACCTCTGCAGTAGAGGTAACTCTGGGTCTTCCTTTCCTGTGGCGGTCCTCATGAGAGCCAGTTTCATCATAGAGCTTCATGGTTTTCGCGACTGCACTTGAAGAAAGTCCTTAAAATGTTCTGCTTTGATTGACCTTCATGTCTTAAAGAAATTATGGACTGTCATTTCTCTTTGCTTATTTGAGCTGTTCTTGCCATAATATGGACTTGGTCTTTTACCAAATAGGGCGATCTTCTGTACACCACCCCTACCATGTCACAACACAACTGATTGGCTCAAACGCATTAAGAAGGAAAGAAATTCCACAAATTAACTTTAACAAGGCACACCTGTTAATTTAAATGCATTCCAGGTGACTACCTCATGAAGCTGGATGAGAGAATGCCAAGAGTGTGCAAAGCTGTCATCAAGGCAAAGGGTGGCTACTTTGAAGAATCTCAAATATAAAATATATTTTGATTTTCTTAACACCTTTTTAGTTACTACATGATTACACATCTATTATTTCATAGTTTTGATGTCTTCACTATTATTCTACAATGTAGAAAATAGTAAAAATAAAGAAAAACCCTTGAATAAGTAGGTGTCTCCAAACTTTTGACTGGTACTGTAAGTATTCAGACCCTTTGCTGTGAGACTCGAAATTGAGGTCAGGTGCATCCTGTTTCCATTGAACATCCTTGAGATATTTCTACAACTTGTTTGGAGTCCACCTGTGGTAAATTCAATTGATGGGACACGATTTGGAAAGGCACACACCTGTCTATATAAAGGTCCCACAGTCGACAGTGCATGTCCGAGTAAAGACGAAGCCATGAGTTCGAAGGAATTGTCCGTAGAGCTCCGAGACAGGATTGTGTCGATGCACAGATCTGGGAAGGGTACCAAAAAAATGTCTGCAGTGTTTAAGGTCCCCAAGAATACAGTAGCCTCTTAAATAGAAGTTTGGAACCACCAAGACTCTTCCTAGAGCTGGCCGCCCAGCCAAACTGAGCAATCTGGGGAGAAGGGCCTTGATCAGGGAGGTGACCAAGAACCCAATGGTCACTCTGACAGAGCTCCAGAATTCCTCTGTGGAGATGGGAGAACCTTCCAGAAGGACAACCATCTCTGCAGCACTCCACCGATCAGGCCTTTATGGTAGAGTGGCCAGACGGAAGCCACTCCTCAGTAAAAGGCACATGACAGCCCGCTTGGAGTTTGCCAAAAGGCACCTATAGGACTCTGACCATGAGAAACAAGGTTCTCTGGTCTGATGAAACCAAGATTGAACTATTTGGCCTGAATGCCAAGCGTCACATCTGGAGGAAACCTGGCACTATCCCTAAGGTGAAACATGGTTGTGGCAGGATCATGCTGTGGGGATGTTTATCAGCGTCAGGGACTGGGAGACTAGTCAGGATTTAGGGAAAGATGAACGAAGCAAAGTACAGAGAGATCCTTGATGAAAACCTACTCCAGAGAGCTCAGGACCTCAAACTGGGGACAAAGGAGGGATCAATTTTGTTTTAAGTTCCTCGGCGTACACATCACAGACAAACTGAAATGGTCCACCCACACAGACAGTGGTAAGAAGGCGAAACGGCGCCTTTGGCTTGTCACCCAAAACCCTGACAAACTTTTACAGAAGCACAAACGAGAGCATCCTGTCGGGCTGTATCACAGCCTGGTACAGCAACTGCACCGCCCACAACCACAAGGCTCTCTAGAGGGTAGTGAGGTCTGCACAACGCATCACCGGGGGCAAACTACCTGCCCTCCATGACAGCTACAACACCCGATGTCACAGGAAGGCAAAAAAGACAATCTAGGAAAATAACCACTTGAGCCACTCCCTGTTCACACCGCTACCATCCAGAAGGCGAGGTATGTACAGGTGCATCAAAGCTGCGACCAAGAGACTGAACAGCTTCTATCTGAAGGCCATCAAACTGCTAAACAGCAATCACTAACACAGAGAGGCTGCTGCCTAACATGGAGACCCAATCACTAACACAGAGAGGCTGCTGCCTAACATTGAGACCCAATCACTGGCCACTTTAACAAATGGATCACTAGTCACTTTAAACAATGCCACTTTAACAATCTTTATATATCTTACATTACTCATATCATATGTATATACTGTATTTTATACCATCTATTGCACCTTGCCTATGCCGCTCGGCCATCGCTCATCCATATATTTATATGTACAGTTGAAGTCAGAAGTTTACATACACTTAGGTTGGAGTCATTAAAACTCGTTTTTCAACCACTCCACAAATTCCTTGTTAACAAACTATAGTTTTGGAAAGTCGGTTAGGACATCTACTTTGTGCATGACACAAGTTATTTTTCCAACAATTGTTTACAGACAGATTATTTCACTTATAATTCACTGTATCACAATTCCAGTGGGTCAGAAGTTTACATACACTAACTTGACTGTGCCTTCAAACAGCTTGGAAAATTCCAGAAAATGATGTCATGGCTTTAGAAGCTTCTGACAGGCTAATTGACACAATTTGAGTCAATTTGAGGTGTACCTGTGGATGTATTTCAAGGCCTACCTTCAAACTCAGTGCCTCTTTACTTGACATCATGGGAAAATCAAAAGAAATCAGTCAAGACCTCAGAAAAACAATTGTAGACCTCCACAAGTCTGGTTCATCCTTGGGAACAATTTCCAAATACAAACAATAGTACGCAAGTATAAACACCGTGGGACCACGCAGCCGACATACCGCTCAGGAAGGAGACACGTTCTGTCTCCTAGAGATGAACGTACTTTGGTGTGAGAAGTGCAAATCAATCCCAGAACAACAGCAAAGGACCTTGTGAAGATGCTGGAGGAAACAGGTACAAAAGTATCTATATCCACAGTAAAACGAGTCCTATAATTGGCATAACCTGAAAGGCCGCTCAGCAAGGAAGAAGCCACTACTCCAAAACCGCCATAAAAAAGCCAAACTACGGTTTGCAACTGCACATGGGGACAAATATCGTACGTTTTGGAGAAAAGTCCTCTGGGCTGATGAAACAAAAATAGAACTGTTTGACCATTATGACCATCGTTATGTTAGGAGGAAAAAGGGGGAGGCTTGCAAGCCGAAAAACACCATCCCAACCGTGAAGCACGGGGATGCAGCATCATGTTGTGGGGGTGCTTTGCTGCAGGAGGGACTGGTGCACTTCACAAAGTAGATGGCATCATGAGGCAGAAAAATTATGTGGATATATTGAAGCAACATCTCAAGACATCAGGCAGGTTAGTTTAAGTTAAAGCTTGGTCGCAAATGGGTCTTCCAAATGGACAATGACCCCAAGCATACTTCCAAAGTTGTGGCAAAATGGCTTAAGGACAACAAAGTCAAGGTATTGGAGTGGCCATCACAAAGCCCTGAGCTCAATCCTACAGGAAATCTGTGGGTAGAACTGAAAAAGTGTGTGTGAGCAAGGTGGCCTACAAACCTGACTCAGTTACACCAGCTCTGTCAGGAGGAATGGGCCAAAATTCACCCACTTATTGTGGGAAGCTTGTGGAAGGCTACCCAAAATGTTTGACCCAAGTTAAACAATTTAAAGGCAATGCTACCAAATACTAATTGAGTGTATGTAAACTTCTGACCCACTGGGAATGTGATGAAAGAAATAAAAGCTGAAATAAATCATTCGCTCTACTATTATTCTGACATTTCACATTCTTAAAATAAAGTGGTGATCCTAACTGACCTAAGACAGGCCATTTTTACTAGGATTAAATGTCAGGAATTGTGAAAAACTGAGTTTAAATCTATTTGGCTAACGTGCATGTAAACTTCCGACTTAAACTGTACATATTCTCACTCACCCCTTTAGATTTGTGTGTATTAGGTAGTTGTTGGGGAATTGTTAGATTACTTGATAGATATTACTGCACTGTCGGAATTAGAAGCACAAGCAGTTCGCTACACTCACATTAACATCTGCTAAACATGTATATGTGACCAATACAATTTGATTTGATTTGAAAGGTTCACCTTCCAACAGGACAATGACCCTAAGCATACAGCGAAGACAACACAGGAGTGGCTTCGGGGGCAAGTCTCAATGTTCTTGAGTGGCCCAGCCAGAACCCAGACTTGAACCCGATCAAACATCTCTGGAGAGACCTGAAAATACCTGTGCAGCGACGCTCCCCATCCAACCTGACAGAGCTTGAGAGGATCAATTTCGAGTCTCATAGCAAAGGGTCTGAATACTTATCCAAATAAGGTATCTGTTTAACATGTTTAATACATTTGCAAAAACCCCTAAAAACTTGCTTTCGCTTCGTCACTATGGGGTATTGTGTGTAGATTGATGAGGGAAAAAAATCTATTTAATCAATTTCAGAATAAGGCTGTGTAACGTAAAACAAAAATGAAAAAGGGGAAGGAGTCTGAATACTTTCTGAATGCATTGTACATCTGTGTAAAGGATGAAATGATCAGGTGGTTGAATTTAGTCAGCCCAATAGGCAAGTTTGTATTAATGGTTTACTCTAACCCAATATCACTTCACCCAAGAGCACCAACCAAGTCCATGCAATAACATGTTGTTTTCTTATGTATGCATGTTCTCATATACAAAAACAATGGCAGACAAAACATGGCAAAAACTGCATTCCTACATGGTTAATATAAATTTAAGCTGCATCCAATCATATCCATATCATTAAAGCCAAAACAGCTGCAGTAGAGGAAACAGACAAATTACAATACATCAATAAGAACAAATGAGAATTCATCCCAAAAAAATCATTTAAAAAATGGGTTGACAACATGTCATATTTTAGCAGAAGCCATCAAATCAGCAGAAGCCATCAAATCATAAATTGATAGGGACTAGGGGTGCACACCAAACCACATGCAGGGAAAACTGTTTGTATCTGAGAAGGATATTAAATAGTGATTCAGAAACAACAACAGCCTAAAAACACAACACACCCCAAGAGTCTAGGCCTGAGAGAAATATCCTCAAACAAGAGCTCACAAACACACCAAGACAAGCAGGCTGTGTGGAATCACAAGCAAAGGCAAGCATAGAAACAATATGCAGAGACGGACAAGAACATACAGATAGTGAGTGAAGAAGTGAAGTGGCTGGAGGGGGGTACAGATAGACACACAGGTACAGATAGAGGTACAGGTACAGGCGTAGAGTAGTGGTCTCTACCTGCCAGCTCGTCAGCTAGGGAAGTGAGGACAGAGTCAGACAGGAGAGGGTTGAGAGGATGGATCAGGACAGGGGCACTTTTAGCGCTGCGGATAAAGGCTTGGGACAGGAAGCTGTCGCCCGTAGAGCAGCTACGCAGGGCTGAGGGACGGACGGACGCCACACAGAGAGGAGAGAGAAGGGAGTAGAAGGAGAGAAAGGAGGAGGGGAGGTGAAAGAAGGAAAGGGGAGAGGGAAGAGAAAATAGAGAAGAGTAGGGGTCATGGAATAGAGGGACAGAGAGGAAATGGATAGAAAAGGAGTTTAGAAAGAAGAGGAAGGTAAAAACGGGAGAGGAGGAAGGTGAGAAAGTGAAAGGAGAAAGTGAGGACTGTGAGCGTAAGGCAGAGAGCAGTGACCTTCAGAGAGGAGGACTAGGAAAAGGCAAAGCTGCTGTCTGTACCTCAGGAGCCAGGTCACAGAGCCCTCCGTGATTACGACTGTAGGTTACGACTGTAACCCCGGTTCTCTGATAGTATGAGTGAAGTATTTCACTACGGGATACGCACCCAGCGTATTCGTCAGAAGCCTTATTACAGTACGCCAGCCATGATTGGCTGGACGTCGAGACGTGTGCGTCGGGGAAGGGTGTCCCTCCTACCATATAAAGGACCCGACGCAGCATCTCTGAGTCATTCAAGAATAAGCCACACCACGGGCCGGGCGCAGTGCGCGCTAACCGAGGGGGCGGGTGCACGGTGTTTCCTCCGACACATTGGTGCGACTGGCTTCCGGGTTGGAGGCGCGCTGTGTTAAGAAGCAGTGCGGCTAGGTTGGGTTGTGCTTCGGAGGACGCATGACTTTCGACCTTCGTCTCTCCCGAGCCCGTACGGGAGTTGTAGCGATGAGACAAGATAGTAATTACTAGCGATTGGATACCACGAAAATTGGGGAGAAAAGGGGATAAAAATTTAAAAAAAAAAAAAAAAAAAAAGAATAAGCCACACCTCTTCCTCGCTCATGCAAGGAGGGTGGTCTGGTGAAATACCTCACTCATACTATCAGAGAACCGGGGTCGCGAGCTTGCTGGTGTCCTCCAGCAACGGTGCCATGGCGTCGAGCTGGTTGCCCCAGGTAGTGCTAGCCGTTGCTCCACAATCTCCCGTGGGGATATCCATCACCTCCGGTGCGCCGGTCCCCATGTTAGGATCCTGTTGACTCAAGCTAGCTTGGCGTGCTAGCCTGCGATGGAGGCTCTTCATGGTGAAGAAGGCACAGTGTGGACAGGAGCCAAGGGAGGCTAATGCTTCCTGGGCATGTTGCAGCCCAAGGCAAGCGGAGCACACCGAGTGGGTGTCCTTGGCCGATATCTTATTTCCACAGGAGCAGATTCGTAGTGGGAGCTTCTCCTCGTTTGAGGTGGGAGATGCCTTTGTCGCATAGCTTGGATGCTATGTTTTTAGCTGCCAGAAAAAAATAGCATGGTAGGCTAGTCCGATAGCTAGCTATTAGAGTGGGTTATCTCCGACGGTGGCACTCGGTGTGAAGGCCAGGTACCGTTTCCGAAAGGACAGGTTAGAAAAGATAGCTTGATGTAGCTAGTAAACTTTTCTTGCCAAAGTAAAAAAAGAAAAGCTAGCTAGCGTGGTGGCTAGTTTGCCGACGACTAATCACTGTTCGGATACAGCTAACTTGGTTGTGAACGAGTTAGCCGTGTCACAGCTGTACCCGTTACTCCCTCAAATAATTTTCCTCTAGCTATGGTGAAGGGAATCCCAAGAAAAGCACCCGGCGAGCGAGTTGTAAGCTCACGTCTGTGGACAGTTTAGCTATTTCAGGAAAATGCAGTCGTGTCGAGGTAAGCGTTCTGATGAAAAGCGAGAAGAAGTGTTACAATGACTCAGAAACGCTGAATAGGGTAGGAAGGACACCCTTCCCCGACGCACATGTCTCGATGTCCAGCCAATTATGGCTGGCGTAGTGTAATAAGGCTTCTGATGTATATGCTGGAGGCGTATCCCATAGTGAAATACCGAAACGAATACTTGATAGAAAACCCACACAACCCTTATGCTCAGTTGAAACCTTCTTCACTGGAGGACTTCCACACGGTACTGTTTTCCTATTTCATTGATTATGTATAAATGGCTAAAATAATTTAATGACAGTTAACAGCAGTATAGCAGCATTATAGCAGCATTGACCATTACCCCAAAACCTTACTCAAATGTGCCACGTACATAGATCTACTGAAACCATTACATAAAGCATTTTAAATAATCCATGAAAATATATCTTAAACACCTTGCCATAAGGTTCAAACAACCACCCTTCCCATATGTAGACATGTAGTTTCCTCTGATAAATATGACGGCTGTGACACTAACCCACAGTCTTCTGGCGTATGATGTTCCTGGCCTTCTCCATGCCCGGGGAGCCAGCGGTGGTGGCACTGCGCTGCCTCATGGCTGCTGCTTGACCGCTCCCAGGCTGGTCCCTGCTCCAGCCCTTAGAGAACGAATGGTCCACAGCCATCTTCTGGCCCTCGTGAGCGGCCCCTAGTGACCAACACAGAGAGGGAAAGATTGGGTACAAGTTGGAACGTCTCTGTGGTGTTAAAAAATAGAAAGGGAGGGAGGGAGGGAGGGGGAACGGGAGAGACAGACAGAGAGAGTGATGGAGAGAGCAGTGGTGTAGTGGTCCAATTGCACAGGCACCTAGCACTGTTGTTTGGTTAGCAGTGTTTCTGTAGCACATGAATTGGAGTTTGAAAAATAAATGGTTACTGAATTGATGCAATAAAATAAGGTTTTGGGAAAGCATTTCCATCTACCAGAAGATGGTTAGGCCTATCATTATCATCGCTATATTTTTTATATTTCTTAATTGTTTTAAACCTGGACATTTTACTTCATATTATGAGGAATGTCTTACCTTACTTTAAAGTAGCCTATAGCCAAAATCCCACCATAGAAACGTGGAGGCAATTATTTTTAAATTGACTTAGTCATATGCTTTCTCCTGTTCTATTGGCTTTCCTTCAATTTTCTTCCATTGTCAAGCAGCCAAAAGCATTATCTTCGTCAAATTAGCAATCCATGATGGTTGTTGCATATTTAAATCCCCTCTCTTTCTAAATTTCTAACGGATATTTCCATCTCTGTCCATGAAACCGCTCGTATCTGCGGTGCACATTTTAGAATGCCGGTTTCCTGCAAATTGCAATGTGGTACATTCACGCGAAGGCCTACCACCGTCGGTACATTGCTGCGCCTAAATGTGAAGAATTAATTGTTTATCAAAATTGATTTGAAAAGCCATAGTCAATCAATCAATAATATAATAATTATTTTAGCAAAAATGTTTATTTTTAATTTACAATCTGTAGAAGCTATGAGAATAGGAAGGTTCAATTATTTTGTGAAGCATCACAGCACAGTTGAAAATATATGGCAAATAGAAATCCGAAATGGATGATGTTGAGAGAGAGATGGGAGGGGTTGAATGGAGCTGAAGGGTGGGACTAATAACAAGAGAAACAATGTGAAGCATACGGGATCTGTAAAATGTATATAGGTTCGGAACTTTTGTGAAATAGTACAGTTACAAATAGAAATCAAACTGGATGGACATCAGAAATAGAGGAAGGACTAAGAACAAACAAGAGAGAAAGTTTGTAAAGTAGACTGTAAAATGTGTATCTGATGTATAAATTGAAGGTAGAAGCCGAAGTGTTTATTAGTTTACTCCAATTGGGGGATCGGTGGTAGGGTTTGCGGGGAATAATAATAAAGGTATATTCTTTAAAAAAGTATGTATGTCTATATAGGTATGTGTATGTATATATGTGTATATGTATGCATGCGTGTATGGATATATATATTGACCCAAAAAATATATGGGGGATTAGAAATGATGCAGACAATTACATTGATGTAAGCAACATTCTTTCCGCAATATTAAGCTGATCCACCCCTTAATTTCAAATAAATAAATAAAACATTTATCAAAATTCTAAGCTAAACATTCTGATCTGTTCCATCAGCCTTATTAATTGAAATGGCGTATTCCTCCACTACACTACTTTGGTACGTATCAGTGGGTATTAAGAAGTGAGTACATGCAATGCCCACAAAAAAATAAGTGGTTATATGGCGTATACCTGCCTATACCCTCCAGTACACCACTGAGAGAGTGATAGAGAGAGGAAGCAGTGTGTGTCCATCAGAGTGAGTACCTTTTCCCTTGTGTTTCTTCTGTTTCTGTTCGCTCAGCTTGTCCAGGGGCAGCTCGTTGAGGTCCAGACTGTACAGGTTATGGAACAAAATAAAACATTTAAAAAAGGGGCCAGCCCTCACTTAGATTCCATCACAAATTGAACCTCTGTTTAATACTACCGTACAACTTCAATTAAAACGCAGTCTCAAATAGCCGCCGGTCCCTTTTAATAGTCAGGCAACGGCACACATTTCAGCAAATAAATGCCTGTCTCAAATAAACGGCAGGTCTAAATTAATTGTTTACGAGGTTATCATGAATTACCATCAATTGTTTACGAGGTTTAATGTTTGATTTATTCATTAAATAAATAAACATTAAATAATTCAGTAATGACTTGAAAAAATGGCAATCATCTGTTTTTATCGGCAGTAAGAAACTGCTAGCCACTAGCAAGCACAAAAACAGTCAACAACTTCGGGAGTACAGACCCCCAGAAATCATCATATCGCCCTCTATTGGCGAATGTAAGAACTCCCGAAAGTCACAGTCATTATTCTGTCAAGGATCTTTAAAAAAAATACATAATTGAAGCATACTAAGACAAAATAAACTTGACAGTGTGTAACAGATAACACATTAGTGCAGGAAATAATATAATACATTTATTAAAATGCTGGAAGTGAATGCTGGAATTAAACAATTAACTATGACAATTAACAAAAGCTGTGTGCATTAAGGAAAGACTCCTGGCTCGAATAGAAGCCTGTCTCTAATAAGCACCTGTTGTGTTCAGGGATTTAATCAAATATTTGCCCGGGCTATTAATTGAAGTTTTACTGTATTTTCTTTACATGTCTTAACAAAATGCTTGGACTTGTGCCTTCTACAGTATGTGTGTTTAGCACGTTCTCTCCTGTCGTTACCTGTACAGGTTGCGGGCCAGAACTTTGGTGAGCGTCTCCATGGTGAGGGACCACTCTGTGACCAACTCCTCCCAGCAGGTGAGCGAGGACAGCACGTCCAGCAGGTCGTCCCACAGCTCCCTGGAGATGTACACGTTCAGGTTCCCTTTGATCCAGGCCACTATCAAGGTCTACCAGAGGAGGAGGAGAGTCAGAGACAGACAGAGTAGCATGACAAGTAGAAACGTCCCTTAGAAACATCCCTTAGTTAGGTCTCATGCAGAGGAAGGTTATGGAGGCACCATGGCTCTCTCAAAAGTCTTTGCCTCGATTCCTTGTGTCCTCTCCCAAACTTATTTTCAAAATTTCAGTGGGAAGCGAGGAGAGGATTCAAGGAGAGGACATGAGGAATCATGAAAATACTATTAAGAAAAAGCCCTTGTGGTTAGTCACAGTAGGTGTCCCAAATGGCATCCTCTTCCCTATATAGTACAGCGCTTTTAACTCATGGGCCCAGGTCAAAAGCAGTGCATTATATAGGGAACAGGGTGCTGTTTGGGACACAACAACTGTATGTTGTGAGTACTACGCTGGGTACCTGAAAGATGGCCCCGGCCAGCCTCCCAGAGAGTGTGATGTTCTTCTTGCCATGGGGCATGATGGAGGGAGGTCTCCTCATCACACACTCAGTCACCCTCAACAGCACCAGCAAGATCTGCTCCCTGCAGACGCACAGACAGACACCAGAAGAGTAGCTGTCACATAGGATCCCTCATGTGAAAGAGTGAAAGTTCCTACCCCTCCACCTTGACCCTAACCTAACATACCAGGCATAAAATAAACGCCTGAGCAGGGTCTCTGCATCCAGTTTTAAGGGGGAAAGGAAGCTAGGTTGAAGATACTGTATCCCTGAAAATCGTATGTGGACACCCCATCAAATAAGTGGATTCGGCTATTTCAGTCACACCCGTTGCTGACAGGTATATAAAATTGTGCACACAGCCATGCAATCTCCACAGACAAACATTGGCAGTAGAACGGCCTTACTGAAGAGCTCAGTGACTTTCAACGTGGCACTAACATAGAATGCCACCTTTCCAACAAGTCAGTTCGTCAAAATTCTGCCCTGCTAGGAGCTGCCCCTGTCAACTGTAAGTGCTGTTATTGTGAATTGGAAATGTCTAGGAGCAATAATGGCTCAGCCTCGAAGTGGTAGGCCACACAAACTCACAGAATGGGACCGCAGAGTGCTGAAGCACATAGCTCGTAAAAATCGTCTGTCCTCGGTTCCAAAACTCACTACCGAGTTCCAAACTGCCTCTGGAAACAACGTCAGCAAAATAACTGTTCGTTGGGAGCTTTATGAAATGTGTTCCATGACCGAGCAGCCGCACACAAGCCTAAGATCACCATGAGCAATGCCAAGCGTTGACTGGAGTGATGTAAAGCTCGCCGTCATTGGACTCTGTAGCAGTGGAAACACTTTATCTGGAGTATTTAATCACGCTTCAGGTTCTGGCAGTCCGACGAACGAATCTGGGTTTGGCGGATGTCAGGAGTACGCTACCTGCCCCAATGCATTGCGCCAACTGTAAAGTTTGGTGGAGGAGGAATAATGGTCTGGGGATGTTTTTCATCGTTTGGCCTAGGCCCCTTAGTTCCAGTGAAGATAAATCTTAACACTACAGCATACAATGACATTCTAGACGATTCTGTGCTTCCAACTTTGTGGCAACAGTTTGAGACACCTGTTTGAGCATGACAATGGCCCCGTGCACAAAGCGAAGTCCATACAGAAATGGTTTGTCAAGATGGGTGTGGAAGAACTTGACTGGCCTGCACAGAGCCCTGACCTCAACCCCATCAAACACCTTCGGGAGGAATTGGAATGCCGATTGCGAGCCAGGCCTAATCGCCCATCATCAGTACCCAACCTCACTAATTCTCTTGTGGCTGAATGGAAGCAAGTCCCCACAGCAATGCTCCAGCATCTAGTGGAAAGCCTTCCCAGAAGAGTGGAGGCTTTTATAGCAGCAAATGGGGACCAACTCCATATTAATGCCCATGATTTTGGAATGAGATGTTCACCGAGCAGGTGTCCACATACTTTTGGTCATGTAGATTACCTAACCAGACCCTTCAGATCTGCAAACATAGAAGGGTTCGGGCTAATGGGAGTGGTAAGTAGCAAATTGGGTCTGGCCATAAATGTATGCTATGCTTCCCCATTAGAACCAATACGCTGCTCAGTGTTAGAGTGTAGTGTTGTGGTGCTGTACCATGTCTTCTGGTCCATGGTTTCATGCATGACCAGGCTGCGGTAGATGTTGAGGACTCTCTTGCACATGTCAATATGTTCATCCAGCAACACCTTGAGCTCGTTGGCTGGCTCCAGCAGAAAAACGTTGGCAGAGTTGGTGACAAACACCTGGGGTGAAAGAGAGCGAGGGGTAGATGATGGTGGTGAAGAAAGGCATGGAACTGGACAGTATCGGATGGAAGTTAGTGATCATTACAGAATAAGACTTTATGTGGTTGCCGATTTAGCATAATGTGTGTATGTGTTGGGCAATAGAAAATACCTGTAGAGTGGGCTGAACACCGGCATGCACACTGTACTCCAGCAGCTCTTTTTCAGACACTTTATTCACCCCCTGAGGACACAGAAAGACATACACAAGAAGTGTTAGACTGAGAGACCATGAAGACAGGCTCCATCATGTGTACTTACTTGTCTTTGTTGAGGGTTGTGTTCATTAGACACCAAATGTAAGAAAACAGACTGAAACAAGGAGTCATTTTCCATTGCAAAATGTTTTCCTTAGTGAACCCTGGTGCTTCCATCCATCCTCCCCCACACAAAGCCCCAGCTCTCACCTCCTCCTCCTTCTCCTTCTCAGTGTCCTGCTGGGGTACAGGCTCTAGGTTGATCCCTCCAGCCGTGGTAAAGAACCTCTCTTCCTCCGGCTCCCTCATAAACACAGGCTTGTCCTCCTGGGCGAACCATTCCTGGTACACCCGCACCACCTTCCTCATGGCTGCAGCCTCACACATCGGCAACAGGAAGGCCTGAGAAAAGAGGACAACACATCAATGTCACTGTGCTGTATTCAAATGGAGCAGACTTGTTTATCTTCTCTGCTCTCTTTGGGGCATACAGCCACACAATACCAGACTTTTACAGGGGTATTCAGACTTTTATAGGAGTATTCAGACTTTTACAGGAGTATTCAGACTTTTACAGGAGTATTCAGACTTTTACAGGAGTATTCAGACTTTTACAGGGGTATTCAAAACATAGTAGTAGTAGTAATATAACTTTATTGATCCAAGAAGGGAAACTTATTTATCACAACCAGAACCAGCAATACACAATGTACTGTGCATGTGAGTAAGTGTGCTGTACCTGTCTGAAGACCTCAGTGATGAAGTTGACGTTAGTCCTGGAAGAACAGAGGACTCGTCTCACCACCTTCTTGTCAGTGAGGTGCTCCTCGTCCATACTACACAGGCTGGAGGAGCTGGGCTCCCTCTCCGTCAGGGTGGAGGTGTTGGAGTGGGACTGCTCCTGCTCACACCCAATCGCTCTGTCCAGGCTGTCTGCCCTGGGGCCCAGGTCCTCCCCCAGGCCATGTCCCCGCGCTGCCAGCCCTGCTGCTGCCCTCTGGAACACAACCAGAGAAACACAACCACCATTAATGCTTCCATAAGGACTGGAAATGTATGTAACACAATACATGAGTTGGAGTTTCACTAGTATATCGCACAGACAGAGAAATATCACAACTCAAAAGCTGTCCCAGAGGCTTTGTTTAATGTAAAGATAGTTATACTAACCCTGCATACTTCTGCCCTTCAGATGTGCTGCCTGCATGGCCAACCTGGATGTTTTTTGCCACGCTCTCTCTATGATTCCTAGATATAATATATACATTGTGCTAACCCAGGAAAACTCTCCCCTCGGGTATGTATACGGTGATTACCTGGATGTTCTTTGGAATGCTCTCCCTCTCTCCGTCCACCCCGGGGATGTGTGTTCCAGTGTTGGAGCGTGGCTCCAACCAGAAGGACACCAGCCAGCGGATGAAGATAACCCGGGCATTGAGGAGGCTCTCCTTGGTACAGTACACTGTGTCGTTGGTCTCTGGGTCTCTCTTCACCACACTGTAGTAAGGCTTTGGTCTCATCGAAGGAACCTCTGGAGGGGGGACAGACGGAGAGAGGTTGAATAGAGAATTCAGATGTATCACTATTCCCCTTTTCACACCATTGTGTTGACCCAACCCATACTGTGCTGGCTCTGATGTATAACCATGCCAGCTCAGCTCGGCTCAGTAGTACCAAAAGGGTATCAATGTACTTCTATGCACACTGCACCACTATAGTAAAATGCAAAGCTAAGAATCAGCTTTAGAATGTATATAAACAAAGAACTATCTGTTTCTTTAGCTCATACTAATTCAAATTAGTGTCCTCACCCAGTATGGGATGGTACAAACTGGTCTCCTTGGAGAAGTTGGGGAATATGTGCGGCAGGTAATATTTCTTGAAGTTTACAAACAGGAATGCAAAGCCCTTCTCGTGGTTGTCTTTACACTTCCACTCCAGACTTTTGGCCTGCAGGGGGAAAGACAACAAGAGACTACTGTTAACAAAGAGCATTACAGAAACAGGACCAGAGACAGGGAGTGAGAGGAGGCACTGTCTGCGGCAGGGAGAGAGAGAACAGCGCAGTGGTTAACTCAGTGTGTTTGTGTGTGAGCATACAGTACACTGCAGCAAAAGCATGCCGATGCAACTCAGCGTTAATAATGTGTTTGAGCTATACATATGAGCTATGTTGTTGATCCCGTTTCATTTTGAACGGAAGTACTGCTTGAGTTCATTGTGGGTGACTTAACATGATGTAAGGAACTTTTCAGGGGGTTACGGTCATTTGCACTTCTCAGCATGCAGACAGACAGACGTCCATCTCAAAAGGCTCGCTGGTAGGTTGTAGGTAATATTGCATCCACGCCAAGCATGATAGCGGTGTTAGTAATTAAGGGAAGAGTACCTGGTTTACCATGTATTTCAGAAGAGCCTCTAGAAAGTATCCTGTGAGGTCTTCCTGGGCTTTATCCCCTGCCTGAGGAGGGACCAGGGGACTGATCTCTTCTGGAGTCACTTGAGCTGGAGGAATGGAAGAAGAAGGGAAAGAAACGAAGGAGGAGATAAAAAGGATGAATAGCAAAAGAATCAGCCTAATGGGCTTGGCTGATAATTAGGTTTGACATTGGCCATAGGAGTTTGAATCTGAAATATGTTTAGGCTGCAGAACAGCAGACCTGCCAACCCTGTCCAACTTTTTAGAGTACCAGAAGCGCACGGCAAATTAGAGATAACTATCCATAACGTTTTTCTTAGCACATGCTCCCAAGTTTAGTCTCTAAAGTAGAGGAACGCTTGTCACCTCTCAAACAGGGCCAATCACAAGGGCGAGCTCACAAGTATTGGCTTTTTAGACACGGTTCCTAAGCAATAGTAAAAGCAAAATCATTTTGAAAACATAAAAACAAAACAGGAATGATCGCGTCGACAGACCGCAAACTGGTTACACAAAGCTTAAGTAGGCTACCGCAAAGAGAATCTGAACGCTGTTTGCTAGAAGAGTCCGCTGTTTCAGCCTATGTAGAGGTGCCTATTGGATCTTTGCAGCACATAAATAATTTCAGATTTTCAAAATGTATAAAATCTCAAATCTAGTGCAAAGGCATTTTAGAAGCATTGCTTCTATAGCTAATACCGGACACTCATTCATTCTCCATCACACAGTCTTCTAAACTCACGACTCCATTTAATGCCAAGATGTTTATATTTATTTTTGATTATACTTTTGTCATGCTTTTTGTGACGTGGATCATAATTACAGTTACAGTCCATCAGGTTGCGTGATCCTCGTAATGTTACGTGGAAAATACAACTAATGGGACGCAGAATAAAATGTATATCACACTCGCACAAATGCGACATTTGCATTTCATTTCTTTCACTAGAAAATGCGAGTGAACTACTGGCACTTTAGAGCCCACTGAATGTCCATCTTATGTTCGCTAACGTTAGCTTGAACCAATGTGTTTACCTTTCCACAACACACGGAGTCGAAAAGGGATTTGTCCATGTGTTTACGTACGGCTGACAGTCGGCAAACTCAACACGTAACTACGTCCAATAATGATGTATTAATCTCCATGTCCATTGACACAAATTCCGTACATGTCTGTATGTTGCATCCGTACATGTCTGTATGTTGCAGCTTGATAATCGGGATGTTAGATTTACTCAGTGGATTCATTTTTTATTAAAATGTAATTACATTATTATTTATATATATATATATTTTTTAAATCAGGCCCTATTCATTTCTGCGTACTTTTAACATTGGATCTCGAACCTGCGTACATGGACAGACAATTGCGTAGTTGGTACGCAAAATGCGTGCATGTTGGCAGGTCTGGAACAGTCAACCTCAAAATGTTTCCTTATAACTACAGTCACTAGCAAGGTGATAGGTGTAGAGATACTAACTCTCCTGGAGGCTGAGAGGGGGGTTGACCAGGTTGTCCAGGGTTCGAGGGCCCAGCTCTGACTGGGGAGATGGAAAGCCAGGGATCAGACAGGCAAAAATCCATAGCTGCTCTCTCAGTGCGTTGCCCTGCAAGGCCTGCATCCATAGCAGGAACAGACGTACACCCTCCCTTCGGATCTACAGGGGAGAGAGACACAGTCAGGAACATGCTCAGAAATATAATCGAGCCTTTCTATATTTATGAGCATACTATTACCAAATACCCATAGCAGTCAACACCATTGCGAAAGACGAAGACAACAGCAAAAACAGAAGTACTGCATGTACAGAGGCAGGTTGGCTACTGGCGATGCTACTGACGAATGAAGGACCACTCTGATGTACCTTTAAAGAGTTCCCAGTGTGCAATAACTTCTTCAGAATGAGGCCTGTGAGGACACAACAAAACGCATCACATGGAATATCAACAACTGGACTGCCACTCCCCCAGCCCTTACCACACCCAACCAGCCCCGCCCCCAATACTACAGCACATGTCAGAGTTCTCGGTCAGACCTGGGAGACCCTCATCCCCAGGTCCTTGGCTTTCTCTGGGTGGGCTTTGTATCCAACTGCACAGTGGTCTCAGTGCAGTGGAAAAGGAGAGACCACCTAGTGGAGGGGTGAGGAGAGGGCAGTGGAAAAGGAGAGACCACTTAGTGGAGGGGTGAGGAGAGGGCAGTGGAAAAGGAGAGACCACCTAGTGGAGGGGTGAGGAGAGGGCAGTGGAAAAGGAGAGACCACCTAGTGGAGGGGTGAGGAGAGGGCAGTGGAAAAGGAGAGACCACCTAGTGGAGGGGTGAGGTGAGGGCAGTGGAAAAGGAAAGACCACCTAGTGGAGGGGTGAGGAGAGGGCAGTGGAAAAGGAGAGACCACCTAGTGGAGGGGTGAGGAGAGGGCAGTGGAAAAGGAGAGACCACCTAGTGGAGGGGTGAGGAGAGGGCAGTGGAAAAGGAGAGACCACCTAGTGGAGGGGTGAGGAGAGGGCAGTGGAAAAGGAGAGACCACCTAGTGGAGGGGTGAGGAGAAGGCAGTGGAAAAGGAGAGACCACCTAGTGGAGGGGTGAGGAGAGGGCAGTGCACTAATATGCTTCACTCTCACTCCAAATGCATGTTATAAATCATGTAGCTACAGTCAGTACTAATACAGACATTGGTAAGGGAGGAGCGTGTGAGCCTGATACGCACTTAACTGGCTTAACCTGCTTTTCAAACACATGATGGGACCAAATGTCTGATCATGAGGTAAAATCTTGAAAAGGGATGGGCAACTGGCAAAATGTGTAGAATTGCAGGAAATTAACTCTCTACTGTCAAGAGGGGGGCTGCTAAAATGATGAGTTCACCTACATTAAAATGTTGCCCATCCCTGATCTAGAGAAAAAAAACACATTCCCACTCATCTGATGAAGATGTCCACACTCAATGGCAGCACAACATGTACAAAGGCCTAGTACAAATGTACCTATGCTGTGGAACTGCCATCGTCCTTGTATTCGCTCTGGTAGGAGTTGCAGAATTTTCTGTTAACAGAACATAGAATACAACAGTCAGGAGTGGTATGAAAGCCAGTGTCAGTATTACTACTGGGTTGAAACAAATGAATCCATCTTCATTGGAGAATATAATGTCAATTGTCCAAAGACTGTCAGTGGTCTAGCCTCTCTGTTGTGGATGAGCTACAGTGGGGAGAACAAGTATTTGATACACTGCCGATTTTGCAGGTTTTCCTACTTACAAAGCATGTAGAGGTCTGTAATTTTTATCATAGGTACACTTCAAATGTGAGAGACGGAATCTAAAACAAAAATCCAGAAAATCACATTGTATGATTTTTAAGTAATTCATTAGCATTTTATTGCATGACATAAGTATTTGATCACCTACTAACCAGTAAGAATTCCGGCTCTCACAGACCTGTTAGTTTTTCTTTAAGAAGCCCTCCTGTTCTCCACTCATTACCTGTATTAACTGCACCTGTTTGAACTCGTTACCTGTATAAAAGACACCTGTCCACACACTCAATCAAACAGACTCCAACCTCTCCACAATGGCCAAGACCAGAGAGCTGTGTAAGTACATCAGGGATACAATTGTAGACCTGCACAAGGCTGGGATGGGCTACAGGACAATAGGCAAGCAGCTTGGGGAGAAGGCAACAACTGTTGGCGCAATTATTAGAAAATGGAAGAAGTTGAAGATGACGGTCAATCACCCTCGGTCTGGGGCTCCATGCAAGATCTCACCTCGTGGGGCATCAATGATCATGAGGAAGGTGAGGGATCAGCCCAGAACTACCCGGCAGGACCTGGTCAATGACCTGAAGAGAGCTGGGACCACAGTCTCAAAGAAAACCATTAGTAACACACTACGCCGTCATGGATTAAAATCCTGCAGTGTACACAAGGTCCCCCTGCTCAAGCCAGCGCATGTCCAGGCCCGTCTGAAGTTTGCCAATGACCATCTGGATGATCCAGAGGAGGAATGGGAGAAGGTCATGTGGTCTGATGAGACAAAAATAGAGCTTTTTGGTCTAAACTCCACTCGCCGTGTTTGGAAGAAGAAGAAGGATGAGTACAACCCCAAGAACACCATCCCAACCGTGAAGCATGGAGGTGGAAACATCATTCTTTGGGGATGCTTTTCTGCAAAGGGGACAGGACGACTGCACCGTATTGAGGGGAGGATGGATGGGGCCATGTATCGCGAGATCTTGGCCAACAACCTCCTTCCCTCAGTAAGAGCATTGAAGATGGGTCGTAGCTGGGTCTTCCAGCATGACAACGACCCGAAACACACAGCCAGGGCAACTAAGGAGTGGCTCCGTAAGAAGCATCTCATGGTCCTGGAGTGGCCTAGCCAGTCTCCAGATCTGAACCCAATAGAAAATCTTTGGAGGGAGCTGAAAGTCCGTATTGCCCAGCGACAGCCCCGAAACCTGAAGGATCTGGAGAAGGTCTGTATGGAGGAGTGGGCCAAAATCCCTGCTGCAGTGTGTACAAACCTGGTCAAGAACTACAGGAAACGTAGGATCTCTGTAATTGCAAACAAAGGTTTCTGTACCAAATATTAAGTTCTGCTTTTCTGATGTATCAAATACTTATGTCATGCAATAAAATGCAAATTAATTACTTAAAAATCATACAATGTGATTTTCTGTATTTTTGTTTTAGATTCCGTCTCTCACAGTTGAAGTGTACCTATGATAAAAATGACAGACCTCTACATGCTTTGTAAGTAGGAAAACCTGCAAAATCGGCAGTGTATCAAATACTTGTTCTCCCCACTGTATATCATCAGCCGAGTGGTAGAAGTCTCTGACTCCATACGAAGAAGACCATGAGGCAACAAGGGACAGGTGAGGTGAAGACACCTTTCCAGGGAAATCTTTGAAAGGAAGACTAGTGAGACTAGTTTGACTAATCTCACACATTTCAACACCTGCAACGACTTAATCCATGTCACCTCGTCTGACACACAAGGAGAGGAAAGGCAGTTCTCTCAGGGAAACTTTTTAAATATCACTGGCCTTAGATGTGAGGTCAACTGCAGCAGGAGGACTAGGCCCTACCTGTAAGGAGACTATGAAGATGTAATGCCACATAACTCATTCACACCCATGTGAACTGGTAAAAGGCCACTAGCTGTTTGGCAAACAGACACCCATTTTTTTTTTTTTTTTGACCTAGACAGTGAGCCTCTCAGCTCACTGTCTAGGTCTATAAATATGACACAAGACAAGACAATGCCTACAGTATGTGTGTGTGCATGTTGGCAGGATCATTTTGATCCTTGTAATCTAAATGGAACATTTTGCCACGGTCTTCAGGCCTCACTGAGCCTTGCCTCCAGTCCATTCCAATACCCTCCCGTGGGTGGTCACCAGGCACACGCCTGTATGCGTGTGTGTGTGCGTGTGCGTGCTGGGGGATATTTCACACATGGGGATTGAGGAGTTGTCAAGCAAACACATAGAAAGAAGCACTCCACTTTCTGATTTACAGTAGCCTACACATTAACCTGCTTGGGGGGAAATGTTAGGCCAACTCTCTGTTACACCTACTCCATTCTGCTTTCTATGCATTCAGAATCCATCCCTCTCAAAATAATTGGGACACTCATTTAAAACAACTCCTCAATATTGCAGAAGTAACGGTCTTACCTCGAATATGAAAAGAATGGAGTCAAGTTCTTCCCTTTGTGATTTGTGACCTGCAAAGAGAAGAGAATGTGAGGAAGTGTCTGAAACAATACCAGTGTCACCATGACTAGCGACTGTAAAACATCCTGTAATAATAATGTGAAAATAATATTCACGCCAACCAACCAGACTATTCTCAAACTTTTATTCTCACCTTTTTGTTTGAGACTGACTTCAATGATAACAAAGTTCTCAAAGAACACATAGTAGATGTGAGAGTAGTACTGGTCAAAGAAATGCTTCAGGTCCCCCGACTCTGCATTTTCTGCAGAGAAAGAAAGAGAAGAGAGAGATAGAAAGAAAGAGAGGAGAGAAAGAGGAGAGAGGAGAAAGATGTACTGTTAATCACACAGCAATGCAAACAAGCAGACATAATGATTCAGAGTTAAGGCTGCTATCTGAGAAGAATAATCAATGTCATACAGGCTTTGAATGCCCTGGATTTCAACTACACTTACAATGACTAGGGGCCAGGAGGTTTTCCTGGTCAGGTCACACGAAAGCTACAGTAAAGCCTGGAGGTTATAACTGAACTTCAAAGACTCAGTCACTGCTCAACTGCAGTCATTTCCCCACCTGTTATCATTCACCAAAGAGCTACTATGAATAGCTTGGAGGGGCTATTCATAGAAATAGAATGAATAGAATGGGCTTGGAAGCTCTAACTCTGGCAATTAGACTGGTAAACGTTTGGGTTGCAACAATTTCCATGGTATACTGAACAAAAATATAAAATCAACAAATTCAAAGATTTGACTGAGTTACAGTTCATAGAAGGAAATCAGTCAATTTCTGGGATCAGCTCATGAAAAATGGGACCAACACTTTACAAGGCCTGCATACTTTCCAGACGTCACACATGAGCATGCTCTAGATCGACGAGTATGAAACGTGTTACAGTTGCCACAACTTCGCACAGCCATTGAAGAGGAGTGTGACATCATTCCACAATCAACAGCCTTATCCCCTCTATGCGAAGGAGATGTGTCATGCTGCATGAGGCAAATGGTGGTCACACCAGATACTAACTGGTTTTCTGGTCCACGCCCCAACCTTCTTTATAAGGTATCTGTGACCAACAGATGCAAATCTGTATTCCCAGTCATGTCAAATCCATAGACTAGGGCCTAATTAATTAATTTAAATTGACTGACTTCCTTACATGAACTATAATGCAGTAAAATCTTTGAAATTGTTGCATGTTGCGTTTATATTTTTGTTCAGTGTAGCTTTAAAACAGTTTTCTCTCTCTCTCAGACACATGAAAAAATTTGTAGAATTGCAGGAAAATTGTTTCAAAACTGTAAAATTCAGGCCTCCCGACGGTCTAACGGCACTGCATCGCAGTGGTAGAGGCGTCACTACAGACCCGGGTTCGATCCCAGTCTGCATAACAACCGGCCGTGATCGGGAGTCCCATAGGGCGGGTTAGGGGAGGGTTTGGCCGGGGGGGCTTTACTTGGCTCATCGCGCTCTAGCAACTCCTTGTGGCGGGCCAGGTAACTGCAGGCTGACTTCGGTAGTCAGTTGAACGGCGTTTCCTTCGACACATTGGTGCGGCTGGCTTCCGGGATAAGCGGGCGGGTGTTAAGAAGCACGGTTTGGGCGGGTCATGTTTTGGAGGACGCATGACTCGACCTTTGCCTCCCGAGCACATTTGGGAATTGCAGCAATGAAACTAGATTGGAATTCTCCAACCCATGGTAAAATGCTTCAAACAGCAGGAAACTGTTTTAAGATGGTCATACCAATAATCATTTAGACATTTTATTTAGAATTTTAGGTATAAAAAAATATATACACATTTTAAACATTGAATTTGGTTTTACTCCTATTAGCCCATAGAAACACATTGAATAACAGATTCATACATGGAAAAAATGTCAAAAAATACATAAAAAGGAAGTTAGTTTTTAAGAAAGATGAGGAAATAATAAAAAAAAATGTTTTACCCATATTTAACCCCTTTTTTCCCGGCTCTATACTACTTCCATATAATTTTTTTTTACTGGTACACGGGCTACCTTCAAACGAGTCTTGTGAGCGTTCTAGACCAAAACCGACAAGTACGTATTCGTGAGTCTCACCTTTCCATAGAGAGGTCAGGTAGCCTAGTGGTTAGAGCCTAGGGCCAGTATCCGAAAGGTTGATGGATCGAATCCCCGAGCTGAAAAGGTAAAAATCTGTCGTTCTGACCCTGGGCAAGGCAGTTAACCCACTGTTCCCCAGGCGCCAAAGACGTGGATGTCAATTATGGCAGCACCTCTCGTTCAGAGGGGTTGGGTTAAATGCGGAAGATGCATTCAGTTGTACAACTGACTAGGTATCCCCCTTTCCCCATTAGTGTGTAGCCAAAACTGTTCGGACGCTACAGACAGAAGTTGCCAGATGGTACTGACAAGTCCCGTGTGGGTTGTAGAGCAAAACGGAGAATACCATTGTGTCCGTGAGAGTCTCATCTTTCCATAGAGAGGTCATAATAGTTTGCCAAAAGGTTCGGACACTACAGCTGTAGCTCTGCCACCTTCAACTGCAGATGTGGAAGGCAGACATTGGCGGATGCGGTGGATTGAGACGCAGCCCATACTAAAAGCATATCTCTAGCTTAAGGGGTCTACAGACAATACGCCGACAGAGTGCAGTGCTGCAATGTAATTTTTCATCACAAAAGTCACGGCTCCTTGTAATACACGCAGTCATTCAACGCAGTTTTTTTGAGACCGACATGTCATTCCTTGCAAAGACAGTATTGAGTGAGTTTTCTGCAAGCTTGCTTTTTTGTGCTTTTATTTCGAGATTTGCTAAGCACAATTATGTCTATGTCCAGTTTTGAGGAGTGCCTGTGCAAGCTGGTGAGAACACGAGAATCTTTACAACCCTTCAATGAGGTCGTATTCCGACAAGCACGCAAAAAAACAACAGCTGGAGGGAGAACTCACGAAATTTGAACAGGGATACTGATATCAAAGAAACATGAAGAAAGATTCGGGACCAGTATGTTTGCAATCTGAAAAGGGTGAGGAGACTAGGAGTGGGGCTGCCACTAGGGTGTCCCCCCCACCGATTGTCTGACAACTGGATTGGCTTTGTGTTAACGTGAAACATTCTCAGATAGACACCAATATGCCAGATACAGTGTGTACTCGTCATTGTGTGTGTTTGTGATCTTATGTTTCATAGACCTAGTTAGAACATGTGAAATCAGATCTTTTCTGTCTAGAAGAAATTGTGACTGGGGAATATTCCGTGCCTGTGTAGTCAAATTATAATTATTAACAGGCTAGTTCAAACATCTGAAAACAGACAGTGTGTGTGCTAATTAAATTGAGATGTTCATGAATTCAGTTATTTTGGGTAAACATTTTAACTCAAAAGGAGCCCATGGAGATGTTTTAAGATTGCATGCATTGTATTATAATGTATTTTTGCCATCTGCTTGTAGATTTTGGAAGGTAGGGGTGTTTTGGACAGCTCAGAGACAGAGCAGAGCCCTGAGGGTCCATTGATTCATCTCCTCCTGGGCCCCTTTCCCCAACGCCTGGCCCTTCTCACCAACACTCAATGCACCATCCAGGTGCACCGTTGCCCTCTGCCCTGCAACTCCATCAACCTCCGCCCCATCTCCCCACCCAGGTCCAATGGCCGGAAGAGGAAGACAGCTGAGGATCATTTTGGACACTGACATTATGCAGCAGATGGACGACTTAAAGAAACTGAGTTACAGAAACGGAACAAAAGGCTGTCTACGACGTCATGGTACAATGGATTGTGTCTAATCCTGCTGATCAATGTCTCCCGTTTCTCAGGGACATGATGTGTGTCTGCTCCGTCCGCTCTCCAGTGAGACAGAGCCCTCTGTCTCACCCCAGAAACTGTTGTGTTTTTTTTTTTTATTGACTTATTTCCTCATTCACATGTTACTGGTGGTTACTTTGTGTCTTTTCTCTTATTTCCCCTTTCATCACTTTTCACATGTGTATTACATTGTACTACATATCACTATTTTCCTCTTGTGATAGTAAATATCTACTAAGGTCTGCAAATGTATTTGCCTGGTTATTACTGTTTTCAATCAATCAGTCACTCAGTAAACTTGTACTTCTTTGTACATGAGCTATGTAGATGAGGTTAATGTCTTGGGGGGTCTTTATTGTCTACAGCTGGACACTCACCCATGTACCATAGCAGGACGGACTCCATTGAAAGACAACTACATGACCATGTACAACCTTGTTATGTAGATGATGTTAATGTCTTGAGGGTCTATCCCTATTGTCTTCAGCTAGACAGTCAGTCTCAACCATGTACCATAGCAGGAAAGTATTAAATCAAATCAAATCAAATTTTATTTGTCACATACACATGGTTAGCAGATGTTAATGCGAGTGTAGCGAAATGCTTGTGCTTCTAGTTCCGACAATGCAGTAATAACCAACAAGTAATCTAACCTAACAATTCCACAACTACTACCTTATACACACAAGTGTAAAGGGATAAAGAATATGTACATAAAGATATATGAATGAGTGATGGTACAGAACGGCATAGGCAAGATGCAGTAGATGGTATAGAGTACAGTATATACATATGAGATGAGTAATGTAGGGTATGTAAACATAAAGTGGCATAGTTTAAAGTGGCTAGTGATACATGTATTACATAAAGATGGCAAGATGCAGTAGATGATATAAAGTACAGTATATACATATACATATGAGATGAGTAATGTAGGGTATGTAAACATTATATTAAGTGGCATTGTTTAAAGTGGCTAGTGGTACATTTTTACATAATTTCCATCAATTCCCATTATTAAAGTGGCTGGAGTTGAGTCAGTATGTTGGCAGCGGCCACTAAATGTTAGTGGTGGCTGTTTAACAGTCTGATGGCCTTGAGATAGAAGCTGTTTTTCAGTCTCTCGGTCCCTGCTTTGATGCACCTGTACTGACCTCGCCTTCTGGATGATAGCGGGGTGAACAGGCAGTGGCTTGGGTGGTTGTTGTCCTTGATGATCTTTATGGCCTTCCTGTGACATCGGGTGGTGTAGGTGTCCTGGAGGGCAGGTAGTTTGCCCCCGGTGATGCGTTGTGCAGACCACACTACCCTCTGGAGAGCCTTACGGTTGTGGGCGGAGCAGTTGCCGTACCAGGCGGTGATACAGCCCGACAGGATGCTCTCGATTGTGCATCTGTAGAAGTTTGTGAGTGCTTTTGGTGACAAGCCGAATTTCTTCAGCCTCCTGAGGTTGAAGAGGCGCTGCTGCGCCTTCTTCACAACGCTGTCTGTGTGGGTGGACCAATTCAGTTTGTCCGTGATGTGTACACCGAGGAACTTAAAACGTTCCACCTTCTCCACTACTGTCCCGTCGATGTGGATAGGGGGGTGCTCCCTCTGCTGTTTCCTGAAGTCCACAATCATCTCCTTTGTTTTGTTGACATTGAGTGTGAGGTTATTTTCCTGACACCATATTAGATGAAAGGCCACTACACATGACACAAGGTTAGGTAAATGTCTTAAGGGTCTAGCCTCCAAAATATATGAAAAACTAAAACAAGGATGAAGTGACTGTCATGGTGGTACTTTGTGAGAAAAACAGCTAAATCCAAACAGAAAAACCAAGCGTGTAGGCCCACATCATAAACAGACATCGAAGAAAACGTATGTGTGGACATGTTTTCCAAAGCACACTCCAACGTTTACATGTTTCTTCGGTCCAGGAAACTGTCTCCACTCTCCTGTACGCAGGTCCCCAGTGGTTGTGGAGTGATGACTGTGTTGTCAATGATTAGTGTATGTGGTGCAAAGCTAATTGTGTAGGGCCATGCAGGCCTCCACAATGGTCTCTGGGGCAACATCAACATCTTGCAGCAAGGATCCCAAAGCAGTTCTCTGAAATTCGTATAGCTTGAGTGGAGGTAGTTGTAGATCTTCTTGGTGTCATCAAGGCCAGAAGAACCTTTGAATAAAATAAGCATTTCCATTAGTATTGAACAGGAACATGAAGGTTATGAAATATGTACTGTAACAACTGTGTAGCATATGCTTTGGACATAGGCCCCTATTCTCTTACTAAGATGCCTGTTCACTTTTATGCATATCATTTCAATGTCTATATTGATATAATTTTCACATCCTATGTATATAGTCACATGTATTTAGCGTATCTTACCCGGATATGGTTCCATCAGGTTTACCCTCAGATGGAAGGCCTCGTATCCCACGAAGACATACAGGCTCAGTGTTTGGGTCCCCAAAACAGCTGGCCTGCAATGAGTTGGGAGCCAAACTTGCTTTGTGAGAAGATTCCCGCATCTCGCTCCCGACCATACGCGCCCACGGCGATGACGATGAAGTGGTAACCTTGCATCGCAGACTGCCGTCAGGACCATTTGAGAAAAGCCCTTGTAGTTGTAGTCCTCCCTGCCTGAGTTTGCCGAAGCTCGGATCCAATAATGTTATCCGCACAAAACGGATAATTTAAATGATCCCCAAAATCCCTGGAGATTTCTGCCCATTTTACAGCAATTGAAATTCAAAAAGAGACATGCTTGCTTCTGCTCCTGTGGCTAAAAAGGAGTGTTGTAAAGCACATAACACCAGACTAGGCTAACAAGTAGCTAGCTAGTATTTGTAAACAGGCATTACACCGGATCGGAAGGTCAAATGTTGTCACTAACTAGAGTCAAAAAGAGTGCCTCGGCCCCTCTTGCTTGGTAAGCTACTCTGGCTCCCAAGCCCCTAGCGGTTATACACTACACAAGGCGGACTTCCTCTCTGCATGGAACACAACGAAAAGAGTCTGCTGCCCCCCAAAAAACGACTCCACCCATGTGCACACACAGAGCGGAGATTGTAGCCGTCTCTAAACAGCCAGATTTATATAGGGATTTTCTTATTATGCTAATTAGATTTCCACAGGGGCACTGACATCAACTCTAGTGGGTTAAAAGAGCAAAGAAATCTCTGCGTCCCCCTTACGCTAACTTTGCCACCGCTACTGGAAAAAATCAGAGGGGAAACACTGCACACACACACACAGATAATAGTTGTTGAATTAGCCTTGAGGGTCTGCTGCCCAGAGCCCACCATATTCATTTACACACTAATCAGCCTGGGAGGGTCTTGTGAAGGACACCGCCAGGATAGTGTTGAGAAGCCTGCCAGAGGGAAAACAGAACAGGAAAAGACAGGCACATGGAAGCATGCATGTCTTCCTATCTTGTCCAGTCTCCCTGAAGCCTGGAGAATCTCAGGGAAGAGGCTTTTAAATCCCGTGACATCATTTAGGCAGCTCCTGTAATCCTGAACAGAGTAGTGGTCGACCGATTAAATCGGAATGGCCGATTAATTAGGGCCGATTTCAAGTTTTCGTAACAATCGGAAATCGGTAATTTGGACCCCAATTTTTTTTTTTACACCTTTATTTAACTAGGCAAGTCAGTTAAGAACACATTCTTATTTTCAATGACGGCCTAGGAACGGTGGGTTAACTGCTTTGTTCAGGGGCAGAATGACAGATTTTTACCTTGTCAGCTCAGGGATTCAATCTTGCAACCTTACGGTTAACTAGTCCAACGCTCTAACCACCTGCCTCACGAGGAGCCCGCCTGTTATGCGAATGCAGTAAGAAGCCAAGGTAAGTTGCTAGCTAGCATTAAACTTATCTTATAAAAAACTATCAATCAATCAATCATAATCACTAGTTATAACTACACATGGTTGATGATATTACTAGTTTATCTAGCGTGTCCTGCGTTGCATATAATCGATGCAGTGCGCATTAGCGAAAAAGGACTGTCGTTGCTCCAACGTGTACCTAACCATAAACATCAATTCCTTTCTTAAAATCAATACACAGAAGTATATATTTTTAAACCTGCATATTTAGCTAAAAGAAATCCAGGTTAGCAGGCAATATTAACCAGGTGAAATTGTGTCACTTCTCTTGCGTTCATTGCACGCAGAGTCAGGGTATATGCAACAGTTTGGGCCGCCTGGCTCATTGCGAACTAATTTGCCAGAATTCTACGTAATTATGACATAACATTGAAGGTTGTGCAATGTAACAGGAATATTTAGACTGATGGATCCCACCCGTTAGATAAAATACGGAACGGTTCCGTATTTCACTGAAAGAATAAATGTTTTGTTTTCGAGATGATAGTTTCCGGATTCGACCATATTAATGACCTACGGCTCGTATTTCTGTGTGTTATTATGTTATAATTAAGTCTATGATTTGATATTTGATAGAGCAGTCTGACTGAGCGATGGTAGGCAGCAGCATGCTCGTAAGCATTCATTCAAACAGCACTTTTGTGCGTTTGCCAGCAGCTCTTCGCAGTTCTTCAAGCATTGCGCTGTTTATGACTTCAAGCCTATCAACTCCTGAGATTAAGCTGGTGTAACCGATGTGAAATGGCTAGCTAGTTAGCGGGGTGCGCGCTAATAGCGTTTAAAACATCACCCGCTCTGAGACTTGGAGTGGTTGTTCCCCTTGCTTTGCATGGGTAACGCTGCTTCGAGGGTGGCTGTTGTCGATGTGTTCCTGGTTCGAGCCCAGGTAGGAGCGAGGAGAGGGACGGAAGCTATACTGTTACACTGGCAATACTAAAGTGCCTATAATAACATCCAATAGTCAAAGGTATATGAAATACAAATCGTATAGAGCGAAATAGTCCTATAATTCCTATAATAACTACAACCTAAAACTTCTTACCTGGGAATATTGAAGACTCATGTTAAAAGGAACCACCAGCTTTCATATGTTCTCATGTTCTGAGCAAGGAACTTAACGTTAGCTTTTTTACATGGCACATATTGCACTTTTACTTTCTTCTCCAACACTTTGTTTTTGCATTATTTAAACCAAATTGAACATGTTTCATTATTTATTTGAGGCTAAATTGATATTATTGATGTATTATATTAAGTTAAAATAAGTGTTCATTCAGTATTGTTGTAATTGTCATTATTACAAATATAAATAAAATAAAAATCGGTATCGGCTTTTTTGGTCCTCCAATAATCGGTATCGGCGTTGAAAAATCATAATCGGTCGACCTCTAAAAGGTACTAACTAATCCTAACTAATTTTGACATGGCTTGGCTGAAGAACTACACTTGTCAACAGGTAATATTAATATCTGCCAAACAGTACACACACACATCCAAAGAATCCTAAAACAGAACACCTCTTTCATAATCCAGCTTCCTCAGTTTGCCCAGTTAAGGGCCAGCCCAGAACTGCTCTCTCCTAAACAATAGCCTAGCTCGGGGAATGGGGGCATGTTCTTGTTGACTTACTCTGCTGAGATAGCAGCAAGCCAAGCAGCAGTATTGCAGTTCAAAAATAGAACACAAGAGTCTCTTTATCAGAAAGAGGCAGCATGCATCTGAAATGGCACCCTATATACAGTGCCGTGAAAAAGTATTTGCCCCCTTTCTGATTTTCTCTATTTTTACACATTTGATACGGAATGTTATCAGATATTCAACCAAAACCTAATATTAGATAAAGGGAACCTGAGCTAAAAAATGTATACTTATTTTATTTATGCAAATCCCAATTACACTGTGTGAAAAATAATTGCCCCCTTACACATAACTGGTTGTGCCACCTTCAGCTGTAATGACTGCAACTAAATGCTTCCTGTAGTTGTTGATGCTTCCAGTCTCTCACATCGCTGTGGAGGAATTTTGGTTCACTCTTGTATGCAGAACTGCTTTAACTCTGCAAGATTTGCGGGTTTTTAAGCATGACCTGCTTGTTTCAAGTCCTGCCACAACATCTCAATTAGGACTTTGACTAGGCCATTTCAAAACATCAAATTTGTTGCTTTTTAATAATTTTCATGTAGGCTTGATTGTGTGTTTTGGATCATTGTCTGGTTGCATGACCCAGCTGCACTTCAGCTTACAGACAGATGGCCTGACATTCTCCTGTAGAATTATTTGATACAGAGCAAAATTCATGGTTCCTTCTATTAAGACAAGTTGTCCAGATCCTGAGGCAGCAAAGCATCCCCAAACCATCACACTACCACCACCATGCTTGATCGTTGGTATGAGGTTCTTACTGTGGAATGCAGTGTTTGGTTTTCGCCAGACTTAATGGGACCCATCTCATCCAAAAAGTTGAGTCAAGTTTGCCAAAAAGCACCTGGAAGCACCTGGATGATCATCAAGACTTTTGGAAGAATGTTTTATGGACAGATTAGTAAAAAGTATAACTTTTCGGACGACATGGGTCCCATAACGCCTGGCAAAAACCGAAATTGTAAAGCGTGTGTTTTTCCATATTTAGACACACCCTGTGTTTTAATAAAATCAACTATATGTACTGAGCTTGTCTGACACTTAATGAACGTTGTTTGATTCAATAATTAAGACACACAAATGACTCAAGAGGGAGCCATAGATCAAGATAGCCAAACTAGAAGAAAAATACCCAGCCCTCCTCCTCCCACTGCAGGCCTTCTCAGATCCTGCCTTTACACTCCTGAAGTTGCCGGTAATAGGCTACACCAGGCGTCGGCACCCTTTTCCATTTGGAGTGCCAATTTATATCTTACCATTTCTACCAATCTGCATATCAGTTATGATTTTCATATGCACATTTTTGTGCAACAGTTACATTTCATTTATAATAGTCATTGTAACTCAAAATCATTGTCATGTGGTTAATCTGAATTCAATCTAAAAGAAAATTATACAAATCTAAAAGTAACTTCTATTGCCAACTATGTAAAAACATCCTACATAAACCTAACAAATCAAAAAAATTGCGGCCTGCAGGTCAAAAATACCCTGATAAAAAAATACCCTAGAAATCCAATTGGCTGGGCATGGCTGTCTGCAACCAACTTGAAACATTGTATCAACTAATCAACTGTATCTGTCCTGAAGCTCCAGCTAGCAAACTTGCAACAACAATATTCTGGGCCCTGGGACAGACACAACTGTAGGCTATTTGTGCAAGAGATAAGAATTAAATCAGGTATTTTATGATTATTCCACTGGATTAGAGCATTTCATGTTTCCCTTTCATACCGACTGGTTATCGAAAGGGAGATAGCTGGAAATAATTGTAAAATACATTGAGTAACTATTGTCATTCTCAATGGATTCTAAAAACAGACTGTTTACTTGCTGTTTGATGTGATATTTGTAATCTTTCTTTCTTTTCTTTTTTAAGCTCCAAAACTCATTACTGGTGGTGAGATAAGACAATCAGAAATACTACCAGAGGTCCCCAAATGGACACATTTATAGGCGTACATTTGCACACAGGTCAGGTAGCCTAGGCCTACATTTATATGCAAAATCAGGTGCGTGTCCTTACTCAACATTGAAAGATGCGCTCCAAACAAAAGACAATGAATAAATTGACAAAACTCATGAATTGGAATGAAATAAACCAAAACGTTGGATGGTGAGCTCTGCAAACAACATGTCCACTCCAACAATGAGAACGGTACACGACTAATAATAATAATAATAATATATTGAATGCATTTACAGAAAGAAATTTGGTCGACCAACAGCCTATCGACCAGTCGACTAAATGGGGTAAGCCCTAGTCTGCTTTGTGTTTTCATTTTTGCTATGGAAAAAATACTGGGAAACTGGCCCTACTTTTTAACCCAAATATTTGGCCAAAAGTAGTGCGCTACATAGAGAATAGGGTCACATTTGGGAAGCAACCCTAGTGTGTGGAGAGGCTGGGCCTCTCCCTGGTCATGTTAACATGAAGACTGTAGTCAACAACACTGAATTCTGCCAAGTCTTTGTCTACAGCACATGATCACACTACTGTGATTGGGAACACTGACTGGGTCCAACCATACACATTGCCTGTATGAGTTGGTTCTTTTGACCTAGGTATGGGCATTGGTGCCATGGGCCATTTAAAGTTGTCGCCACTATTTCAATGTAATTTCCTGTCCTAGAGAGGAAATGCACCTTTAGGTTCCACCTATGAAGAATGACGAAGGCTACTTATACATGTACACGAATTGGGTGTGGGAATTTCCACAGAGTTGATAAACATCAACAAATAGGGCACTGACAGCTGTCAGTGTAGCTAGCTAGCATGTTAACTTTATCTAGCTAGCTTGCTATCCTGCTAACCTTATCGAGCTAGCTAATGTTAACTGTTGTTGCTGTTTTTTTTTACTATACTGTACTTTTTTTTACTATACTGTATACAAAAGATTAGCCAGCTGGTTCTATGGCTGGTTCCGGAGCTTGATTTATCAGAAGTATTGATTTAGGGAAAACGTATTTGAATTAGCCATCAATTGTCATCTCCTAAGTTTTGGCATGTTCCATAAATTGCAGCCACTTAGCCGCCTTAGAAAGAGTTACAAAGAATAATATGAAACTCCGGTAATATGGGTAACTATTGAAAGACAGTTAACAATATTCTCTCATAGTGAGAGAGCATCTGGCCATCGCGGTAGTGGCACAGGGCTACTCATTTCTCCTAAGTGGAGATTCTCTTTTCTCCCTCTCCCCATTTGAATTCCATGACGTCACTGTCACTTGTCCACTCAAGCTTAACATTGGAGTGTGGTGTCAGGAAAATAATCTCACACTCAACGTCAACAAAACAAAGGAGATGATCGTAGACTTCCGGAAACAGCAGAGGGAGCACCCCCCTATCTACATCGACGGGACAGTAGTGGAGAGGGTAGTAAGTTTTATGTTCCTCGGTGTACACATCACGGACAAACTGAATTGGTCCACCCACACAGACCGCGTGGTGAAGAAGGTGCAGCAGCGCCTCTTCAACCTCAGGAGGCTGAAGAAATTCGGCTTGTCACCAAAAGCACTCACAAACTTTTACAGATGCACAATCGAGCGCATCCTGTCGGGCTGTATCACCGGCTGGTACGGCAACTGCTCCGCCAACAACTGTAAGGCTCTCCAGAGGGTAGTGAGGTCTGCACAACGCATCGCCGGGGGCAAACTACATGCCCTCCAGGACACCTACACCACCCGATTTTCACAGGAAGGCCATAAAGATCATCAAGGACAACAACCACCCGAGCCACTGCCTGTTCACCCCGCTATCATCCAGAAGGCGAGGTCAGTACAGGTGCATCAAAGCAGGGACCGAGAGACTGAAAAACAGCTTCTATCTCAAGGCCATCAGACTGTTAAACAGCCACCACTAACATTGAGTGGCTGCTGCCAACATACTGACTCAACTCCAGCCACTTTAATAATGTAAACATTTATGAAAAATGTATCACTAGCCACTTTAAACAATGCCACTTCATATACTGTTTACATACCCTACATTACTCATCTCATATGTATATACTGTATTCGATACCATCTACTGCATCTTGCCTATGCTGTTCTGTACCATCACTCATTCATATATTTTTATGTACATATTCTTCATTCCTTTACACTTGTGTGTATTAGGTAGTTGTTGTGAAATTGTTAGGTTAGATTACTCGTTGGTTATTACTGCATTGTCGGAACTAGAAGCACAAGCATTTCGCTACACTCGCATTAACATCTGCTAACCATGTGTATTTGACAAATAACATTTGATTTGATCTACAAGACCATAGTGCTTGCCTACGGAGCAGCAATAGGAACTGCCCCTCCCTACCTTCAAGCTATGCTCAAACCCTATACCCCAACCCAAGTACTCCATTCTGCCACCTCTAGTCTCTTGGCCGTCCCACACCTACAGGAGGCCAGCTCCCACTCAGCCCAGTACAAGATCTTCTCTTTCCTGGCACCCTAATGGTGGAACCAGCTTCCCCCTGAAGCTAGGACAGCAGAGTTCCTGACCATTTTCTGAAATCATCTGAAACCCTACCTCTTCAAAGAGTATCTTAAATAATCCCACAGCACCCCCCCCCCTCGCATCCCCTTCTCACCTAGACACCCCCCCAAAAAGTATATATTTTTTAACTAAGTGTCTGCTAAATGACTAAAAATGTGAAATGTAAATATGTGTTTTTCTACATTTCCATGGACACGGTGCAACCTTTGGTAGGTAGGCTGCTGGCAGACTTTGGCTGCAGTACAGCAAAACCAAGTCAGTGAAATGATAGGCTACAATCAGGGATAACACAAAAGACATACATCTATAAATTCTTTGAATTTTCTTTCGCGAGTGCCTTTTCATTATCTGGATAGACTAACATTACACCAATCAAAGCAGTGGAGCGTGTAGTGAAGCAAAACTTTAGCGGTCAAAACCATTCATTTTGGTGAAACGGGGGAAGCGAGTTGTTTCAATAAAAAAATAAAATCATTTATTTAACTTATTGTACATAAATTCTTATGTACAATAACGGCCTACCCCGGCCAAACCCGGACAACGCTGGGCCAATTGTACGCCACCCTATGGGACTCCCAATCACGGCTGAATGTGCTACAGCCTGGATTCGACCCAGGGACTGTAGTGACGCTTCTTGCACTGAGATTCAGTGCCTTAGACCACTGTGTCCATGTGTGCGTGTGTGAACTATTTAACTGTACTAGAATGCTTAAAAGGCCGCTAAATTTTTTTATATCGGTATCGTTTTTTGGCAAGGAAAATATTGGATATCGGTATCGGCCAAATATGTCATATCGGTGCATGCCTAATATGTACCCACTGATTCTTGAAGAATATAACTTATAAACGCCTCATGAGGTTAGTTCAACAATCATACCCTATCAGAACCCAAAATATAAGTTTGTTCCACTCCAAGGTTTGTAAAAAGAAAATGTACAAACACCATGTAGCTTCAAAACATGGTTAAAACTAGGGATGCACCGATATGACATTTTTGGCTGATACTGATATTCGATATTTTCCTTGCCAAAAAGAACAATACCGATAATAACAATTTTAAGCATTCTTGTACAGTTTTAAGCATTCTTATACAGTTAAATAGTTACACACACACAAATGACCAAAATGTTATTTTGTTGGCATTTATGTATGCCCCCATTACCAGTGAAACATAATCAAAACCTATTTCTTTCACTTAATTGCTGTGCTGTTTCGTTGTTCATTTGTTCAGTCTCAACCAGGATTTCATCATACACGTCAAGCAGTGGAGTTTCAGCTCTGTCTGTCCGTGGCCTCTCTTCCTTGGTGTGCACTGTCGCTGTGTCCATTTCCATCTTGTCCAGCTGTGTCTAACATTTCCTGTAAACCTTGTTTCTTGTCTGCATCAAAGTAGTGGTCCTTGTACCTAGCATTGAGCATAGTGGCGCCACAGTAAAGAGGCTCATAGAGAATGCCACCGAATCGCTTGTTCACAGCCTCTTGTAGAGTACTTTTGCAAGTTTTAACCCCACGGTATGTGTCGGCAGTTCTGTTGAGCAGGCGTTTCAATGCCATGACAGAGGGTATCACGTCTGCTGCAGACGCAGTTGGGATTATTTCTCAGTCAGTTGTTCGAAAGGAGCTAGGAGTGTGTTCATGTTTCCAAGTTTCAAACATGTTCTCAAATGCCATTGAAATGGCAGCAGCGGTATGAGAACAGCACATTCTTGAGCATGCAATACGGCTTTCCTCAGTACGAAATCCTCGTCGACCCACTGTGTTGTCAGACTCAGCATGCTCATGGGGCGGACAGCGCTGGTCCAAATGTCAGTCGTGAAGCTAATAGCAGTGACACCCATAGCAAGTAGCTCATAGATGTGCGTTTCAACAATACTGTGTAACTCCGGTAGGGCAACATTTGAAAAATAGCACCTACTTGGTAGAGTGTACCGGAGCTCGAGGTGCTCGACCAGTCGACAAAAGCCAACATCATCCACGACAGAGAACGGTTGATTGTTAAGGGCAATGAATTTCATTATCTTTGCGTTAATGGATTTCGCCTTTGACTTGTCTCGCTGAAATGTTCTTACTCTTTCAAATGACTGTTCGACTTCGACTTGGTTAGTTGTTGGAAGTGTGTGATTTGTATTTTTCTGCTTTTGTTCTGTGTAGCTCTGCGTCATTACTAGAGGTCGACTGATTATGATTTTTCAACGCCGATACCGATTATTGAAAGACCAAAAAAAGCCGATACCGATTAATCGACCGATTTAAAAAATATATATATTTGTAATAATGACAATTACAACAATACTGAATGAACACTATTATTTTAACTTAATATAATACATAAATAAAAATCTGTTTAGTCTCAAATAAATAATGAAACATGTTCAATTTGGTTTAAATAATGCAAAAACACAGTGTTGGAGAAGTAAAAGTGCAATATGTGCCGTGTAAAAAAGCTAACGTTTAAGTTCCTTGCTGAGAACATGAGAACATATGAAAGCTGGTGGTTCCTTTTAACATGAGTCTTCAATATTCCCAGTTAAGAAGTTTTAGGTTGTAGTTATTATAGGACTATTTCTCTCTATACCATTTGTATTTCATATACCTTTGACTATTGGATGTTCTTATAGGCACTATAGTATTGCCAGCCTAATCTTGGGAGTTGATAGGCTTGAAGTCATAAACAGCACTGTGGCAAACGCAGGAAAGTGCTGTTTGAATGAATGCCTACCACCGCTCAGTCAGACTGCTCTATCAAATATCAAATCATATACTTAATTATAACATAATAACACACAGAAATACGAGCCTTAGGTCATTAATATGGTCAAATCCGGAAACTATCATTTCGAAAACAAAACGTTTATTCTTTCAGTGAAATACGGAACCGTTTATCGAAATATTGCTGTTACATTGCACAACCTTCAATGTTACCTCATAATTATGTAAAATTCTGTCAAATTAATTACGGTCTTTGTTAGGAACAAATGGTCTTCACACAGTTCGCAACGAGCCAGGCGGCCCAAACTGCTGCATATACCCTGACTCTGCTTGCACAGAATGCAAGAGAAGTGACACAATTTCCCTAGTTAATATTGCCTGCTAACATGAATTTCTTTTAACTAAATAAACTAGTAATATCATCAACCATGTGTAGTTAACTAGTGATTATGTGAAGATTGATTGTTTTTTATAAGATTAGTTTAATGCTAGCTAGCAACTTACCGTGGCTCCTTGCTGCACTCGTCCAAAAATGCCGATTACCCATTGTTATGAAAACTTGAAATCGGCCATGCCAATTTAAATCGGTCGACCTCTAGTCATTACGTCATCTACCTACGTTATATAGGTATGCATGTCAGCATTGACACCGGTGTTAAACTAGACATCGGAGCGATGCCGATGTTGGCATTTTTAGCTAATATCGGTTGATTCTGATATGCTTACCGATATATCGCGCATCCCTAGTTAAAACTATAATTTTGATATCATGGATGGTCAATCCTTGCATCCATAGCTCTGTCTATACATTTCAGAGTGATTACATTTCTCCAGCCCAATCTCTCAGCTTTTTACTAAACCAGGGTGGGAAGGCAGCTTTGTTATTGTTTCTACTGTTGATTGCCACTTTAAATGGGTAACTACACTAAAAAAAAGAAATCGCCAAGCCCTGCCCTGTCACTCAAGGAGAGAGAGCACTAGCTTGCTGTTCACTAGTGATGGAAAGTTCGGTTCTTTTTTCTCACTCAGATCTTTAACTCATTCAGTCAAAAGAACAAATCTTTCGACTCATTTCGTTCATTTGAGTCAGTAATGCCTAGAGCACGCAGGAACTCCCTATTGGCAAACTATGATTTGAAAACTTAAGAGTCATAATTCTACAAGCCTTTCGTTCACCATAAGCAGAGAGAGGAAGACGCGAAGCGAGAGGTTTTACTCTGTCCAAAATAAGCCCAATGCGTTTCTATGGACTTATTTTGGACCTAAGCTTGACGCCTGCCTTCCCACCTTTGGGACAACAATTCCCATTGTTCGGACGGAGACATGAGCATCTCGTCATTATATACACACTGGTGGAAAGAGTAAAATTAAAGATACCTTAATAGAAAATCACTTAAGTAAAAGTGAGTCACCCAGTAAAATACTGGTTTGAAATATCAAAAGTAAATGTAATTGCTAAAATGTACTTTAGTATCAAAAGTAAAAGTAGAAATAATTTCTAATTCCTTATATTAAGCAAGCCAGACGGCACTATTTTCTTGTTTTCTTTTATATATATTTAAGGATAGCCAGGGGCTCCCCAACACTCAGACATAATTTACAAATTACGGATGTGTTTAGTGAGTCCACCAGAGGCAGTAGGGATGACAAGGGATGTTCTCTTAAGTGTGTGAATTGGACCATTTTCCTGTCCTGCTAAGCATTCAAAATGTAACGAGTACTTTTGGGTGTCAGGGAAAATGTATGCAGTAAAAATTACAATATTTTCTTTAGGAATATAGTGAACTGGAAACCACATATCCTGAGGCTGCTTTTATGGTAGCTGGGGAATTTAACAAAGCAAATTTGAGGAAAAGGCTGCCGAAGTTCAATCAACACATCAACTGTAGTACTCGCGCTGCTAAAAACACTCAACCACTGCTACTCCAACTTCCGGGATGCCTGCAAGGCCCTCCCCCGCAGTCCTTTCAGCTAATCTGACCACGACTCCATTTTGCTCCTTCCTTCCTATAAGCAGGAGCTCAAAGAGGAAGTACCCGTCCTAAAGACTATTCAACGCTAGTCTGACCAATCAGAATCGATGCTTCAAGGTTGTTTTGATCACGCGGACTGGGATATGTTCCGGGTAGCTTCCGAGAATATTATAGACAAATATACTGATACAGTGACTGATTTTATCAGGAAATGTATAGGAGATGTTGTACCCACAGTGACTATTAAAACCTACCCTAACCAGAAACCGCAGCATTCGCACAAAACTGAAAGCGCGAACCACCGCATTTAACCATGGCAAAGTGACTGGGAATATGGCAGAATAACAACTAAAATGAACGAGTCACTCAGAAAAATTAAACATGACTCGAGTCAGTAAATAGACTCGTTCAAAAGGAACGAATCGTTTGCAAACTGCACATTACAACCTTTCACTCTGCATGGTCAGATGGATGCAACACATATTGGTTACATGCTACTTCCCACAAGTGTTCTATAATTACACTATTAGTTTGTGCTTCTTACTGTCTGCAAACTACTGTCTGCTAGTTTATCTTTTCTTAGCAAGTTGTTGCGAAAATAAATTGTGTTAGCCGCTAATGTTAATCGCTAGTTAGCTGGCTAGCTATCTTGCTAAATGTACTAAGAGTCAGAGCAAACATAGGCAGCTAGCTAATACAGCCTGGTACCAGAGCTGGTGTAGTCCTAGATAAGCATGTTGTTTGTGCAACGATATCTTCTAAGTAAAAAAAAAAATAGGCGAAGCATGAATATGTTAGCTAGCTAGACAGCTACATGAGCTAAGAAAACATGTAACGTTTCACCTGGAAACACTAACCAACACTTCAGTTTCTACCCTGTCAATAATTCCTCCCTGGCTTATTCATTTGTTGTCACGCCAAACAACAATGTATTCAAGATGCTGCCCACGATATTCCAAGTATAGCATTTGAATAATCATTAAATTTTTCATGATTCCAACAGGTTACGAATGAACTATGCCTAGATTTGTTGCCAATTTCATGCAGCCCTCTGTGGCACAGTGTGGAAATAATTTTTTTAATGTATAGATAATTATTTTTGTTTGGAGATGGATGAAACAGTATAAAACAATCAGAAAAGAAAGACCCACTTTTATTATTCAAAAACATAAAATACAGTCAAAAAAAATTAATATACACTGCTCAAAAAAATAAAGGGAACACTTAAACAACACAATGTAACTCCAAGTCAATCACACTTCTGTGAAATCAAACTGTCCACTTAGGAAGCAACACTGATTGACAATAAATTTCACATGCTGTTGTGCAAATGGAATAGACAAAAGGTGGAAATTATAGGCAATTAGCAAGACACCCCCAATAAAGGAGTGATTCTGCAGGTGGTGACCACAGACCACTTCTCAGTTCCTATGCTTCCTGGCTGATGTTTTGGTCACTTTGCAATGCTGGCGGTGCTCTCACACTAGTGGTAGCATGAGACGGAGTCTACAACCCACACAAGTGGCTCAGGTAGTGCAGCTCATCCAGGATGGCACATCAATGCGAGCTGTGGCAAGAAGGTTTGCTGTGTCTGTCAGCGTAGTGTCCAGAGCATGGAGGCGCTACCAGGAGACAGGCCAGTACATCAGGAGACGTGGAGGAGGCCGTAAGGAGGGCAACAACCCAGCAGCAGGACCGCTACCTCCGCCTTTGAGCAGGAGGAGCACTGCCAGAGCCCTGCAAAATGACCTCCAGCAGGCCACAAATGTGCATGTGTCAGCATATGGTCTCACAAGGGCTCTGAGGATCTCATCTCGGTACCTAATGGCAGTCAGGCTACCTCTGGCGAGCACATGGAGGGCTGTGCGGCCCCACAAAGAAATGCCACCCCACACCTTGTGTTGCATTGTGTTGTTTAAGTGTTCCCTTTATTTTTTTGAGCAGTGTATAATAATTTGATATTTTGGCTATATCGCCCAGCCTTATGAAGTGGGCAGTTCAAATGTCACCTCAAGGACAAATATATCATACTTTGACTAAAACAATAACTTGACTTAAATCGTTGTGCAACATCATGGGTATGCTCTGGCCATCGTCGTTCAGCTCAAAAAAGCGGATTTCTACCGGTGTGGGCATTTAAAGCTAAAGATGCATCCAGACCAGTGCCTGGCTCCAACACACCACACTTTGTCTACATCCCAAATGGCACCCTATTCCCTTTATAGTGCACTACTTTTGACCAAGCCCATTGCCTCTGGTCAACTGTAGTACACTATATAAGGAATAGGGTGCCATTTGGGACAAACATTATGGTAGTTCCATACACAACAGAACAACAACACATTCATTTAACGAAATAACGAACTTCCAGATATCCTAATAATCTCAAGAGCATTGGATAGTTATACACTAATTTTGGTAGCGTGATGTCTACTGATGTCTAGAGCTGCTCTCTGATAGGCTAATAGAATTAAGCAGCATCTGACTGTAAATAAAGGACAGGGTGTTGACTTGACGTCATCAACTTTTCATTCCCAAAGACACAGAGAGGCAGATATTGTTGTGAGTCAGTCTACCAATTGCCAGTTGCCACAATGTTTAGCCTACAGCTGCTTGAAATGATCCACATTTGACAATAACTAGATCCCCCACCCCTCTATTTGTACCTCTGCACATCAACTCAGTACTGGAAACCCTTGTCTCTATTATTATTATTATGTACAGTTGAAGTCGGAAGTTTACATACACTTAGGTTGGAGTCATTAAAACGTGTTTTTCAACCACTCCACAAATTTCTTGTTAACAAACTATAGTTTTGGCAAGTCGGTTAGGACATCTACTTTGTGCATGACACAAGTAATTTTTCCAACAATTGTTTACAGACAGAATATTTCACTTATCATTCACTGTATCACAATTCCAGTGGGTCAGAAGTTTACATACACTAAGTTGACTGTGCCTTTAAACAGCTTGGAAAATTCCAGAAAATTATGTCGACTTTAGAAGATTCTGATAGGCTAATTGACATAATTTGAGTCAATTTGAGGTGTACCTTTGGATGTATTTCAAGGCCTACCTTCAAGCTCAGTGCCTCTTTGCTTGACATCATGGGAAAATCAAAAGAAATCAGCCAGGACCTCCACAAAAAAATTGTAGACCTCCACAAGTCTGGTTCATCCTTGGGAGCAATTTCCAAACGCCTGAAGGTACCACGTTCATCTGTACAAACAATAGTATGCAAGTATAAACACCGTGGGACCACGCAGCTGTCATACCGCTCAGGAAGGAGACACGTTCTGTCTCCCAGAGAAGAACGTACTTTGGTGAGAAAAGTGCAAATCAATCCCAGAACAACAGCAAAGGACCTTGTGAAGATGCTGAAGAAAACAGGTACAAAATGATCTATATGCACAGTAAAACGAGTCCTATATTGACATAACCTGAAAGGCTGCTCATCAAGGAAGAAGCCACTGCTCCAAACCCACCATAAAAAGCCAGACTACAGTTTGCAACTGCACATGGGGACAAAGATTGTACTTTTTGGAGAAATGTCTTCTGGTCTGATGAAACAAAAATAGAACTGTTTGGCCATAATGACCATCGTTATGTTTGGAGAAAAAAGGGGGAGGCTTGCAAGCTGAAGAACACCATCCCAATCGTGAAGCACGGGGGTGGCAGCATGATGTTGTGGGGGTGCTTTGCTGCAGGAGGGACTGGTGCACTTCACAAAATAGATGGCATCATGAAAGAGGGAAAATTATGTGGATATATTGAAGCAACATCTCAAGACATCAGTCAGGAAGTTAAAGCTTGGTCGCAAATGGGTCTTCCAAATGGACAATGACCCCAAGCATACTTCCAAAGTTGTGGCAAAATGGCTTAAGGACAACAAAGTCAAAGTATTGGAGTGGTCATCACAAAGCCCTGACCTCAATCCCATAGAAAATTTGTGGGTAGAACTGAAAAAGTGTGTGCGCGCAAGGAGGCCTACAAACCTGACTCAGTTACCCCAGCTCTGTCAGAAGGTATGGGCCAAAATTCACAACTTATTGTGGAAAGCTTGTGGAAGGCTACCCGAAACGTTTGACTTAAACAATTTAAAGGCAATACTACCAAATGCTAATTGAGTGTATGTAAACTTCTGACCCACTGGGAATGTGATGAAAGAAAGAAATGCTGAAATAAATAATTCGCTCTACTATTATTCTGACATTTCACATTCTTAAAATAAAGTGGTGATCCTAACTGACCCAAGACAGGGAAATTTTACTCTGATTAATGTCAGGAATTGTCAAAAACTGGGTTTAAAATGTATTTGGCTAAGGTGTATGTAAACTTCTGACTTCAACTGCATGTTTTACTTTTATATTATTTCTCTCTGCATTATTGGGAAGGGCCCATAAGTAAGCATTTAACTGCCTGTTGTTTACAAAGAATACATTTGATTTTATGTTTTTCAATTGAAGATTATTTTTTTTAAAGGAGCCATGGATGTTGATTAAGCCATGGGAAACACTTACTGAGCTTAGGTTACACATCCCGTGTGGCGCATGCCTGAAGCTTGTTATCCGTTGCTCAGCTGCCATTACGGTCAGGCAGTGCCACACCACAGCCACACAACTCTCTACTAGGCCTGGCCTATATCCCCAACATGATTGTTATCTTGGGCCTGAAATTCCCCATGGAGTGAGCTGGCCACGGCACACCCATCCAATTTCCACAGAGCGCAGTTCCTAACCTACTCCCTGGCATACTGAAGCCACTCTAGGTGTACACCATGTGTGCAGCACTTTTGAAATAAAAGTAGCTTCTACAGTTAGCTAAGGCACAGCCATAAAATCATGTTTTTACACTGTCACAATTAGCCTATTTTTTGCTATACTAAAGTTATATTATTAGCTTATAGTTTTAAATGAATTAGCCTAGATTATTTTTTCAACAACCAATAAGACGAAATGCTAGGCTTAACACATCACATTTAAACACATTACATTATTATTACACAGTATGTGGCTATGCTGTTTCTCAGTAGCACACACACCTCTCCAACCTCATGCTGCATCCAAAACAACTGAGAACTCAGAAATATCAGACTTCATACAGTGCGTTCAAGACAGCTGGGAACTCTGTTCAAAACCAGATGGACCCTGTTTTTTTCAGTCACCCAAGTCGGAAACTCAGGCATCCTTCTAGAGCTCCGGCTTTCCAATCTGAACATCAATGATGTCATGATTTCCATTGTTTTTTTTTGTTGTCTTAAATGCTCCATCAGCTACTGGCACATATGCACAATGGGATGATGACAGTCTGTGTTCCTACACCAGTTGCTGTACTGGGGGACATTGGAAACAGGAAATTTGGTATGTGCCTTGAACACAATAGGGGAAATGGGTTCATGAGATGGAGCAACAATGTTTCACTCACAAGTCACAATGCCATGAAGTTTTTATGTTTTTCATAGCTTCTACAAATACAACAGAATTTAACCATCTCCAGTCCATTTCCTCTCAAGATCATATTTTTAAAGCCTTGGAACAGACCATGCAACAAGAGGGCTTTTGGCTTTAAACTCAGGACACTTTGATGAAACAGTAGGACTCTGTTCTCTCTAGGACTGACTTTCCTGACAAATCCCAAAGGAAGCCCCGGTTTACATCTTCTGTTTTTTCACAGGGTCCACCCAGTGCCGCCCACAGGCCCAATCCCATCCTCCAGACAGACTCCGTTTTGCAGGCAGTTCTTGATAAACTCCTCCAATTAGCTAATTGCCTGACATCTCAAATCTGTCTCTAGTATATGTTGCATCTTCAGTCCACAAATTGTGCAGAAGGCAAGACAGAGATAAATCACTGAAGACATATATTGACAAATGGGACGGTATATCATTCTTGGGACGTCCCTACCCATTGAAGTTGAAATGTAAAATGGTTAAAGTTCGGTTTAGGTTAAGCACGTCCCAAGGACCCCGGAAACACTGACCAAATCAAAACATGGTTGCCATCTCGAATTATTTGCAGAATAGAATAAACTAGATATGGACCAGCTTGAGCCACTGTGAATACAATCAGTATGCAACCAGCACATCAAATTCATTTTAAGCATTGCAATTATACAAACATGTTATAATGGCTAGCAACAACTGTATGCTTCCAATCCGTCCAGTGACGGAGTAGCAACAATTAGGCACGTTAGCTAGCTACTCCGCATCAAAAGCAGATCAAAGTCGCGAGCTCACTTCAGCTAGGATAGCTTTGGTTTAGCTGTAGCATCAAGCTATAACTAGTCCAGCAAGATAGCCGACAAAATGTCTAATTTCAACTTACCTATAACGATCCGCAGGTGTTTTAGGCGGGTCAGTACATCTTTTTTGGGATCCAACACTTTAGGTGTTGATTTTTTGACGTCCCCATGAGGCTTTTTTGAGAACATCCCGAAAGAAGGAGACGAACGAATCTGTGTAAGAGGCAGCAAGCCCCTGTTAATCTTCTTCAAAAGATTGCTAACCACAAGAGAGCTGGAGGTCCGTTATCGTTTGATTATGTACTGCGACCTAACAGCCTTCAAGGGCGATAACATGTATACAAATAAATTAAAATCGGCGAGAGGTGTGCATTTTGCAGATAAGAGTTTATGTAAAATGTTGCTAGCAATCCAAACAACACACCTCTCCCCAAAATCTCAAAACATGGCGGAGCTTGATATATGAAAAACAAGTTAATGGAAATCAGAGCAATTGAACGCTCCAGTCTGGTAGAATTTTTACAAATATATATTTTAATGTAGTGTCTGGTTTGATTCTTTGAAACATTTTAGATGACAGTCAGATCCTAATGAATGGCATGTTTCCCAAGCAAGCAAGCAATCTGGAATTTTCATTTCAAAGACCACTACTTGTGGGTGCACCATTTAATAAAAAATCAAGTTTCACATTCAATGGAAAAGTGAAAGTGCACTGTATTAGTCTACATTTATCATACTGTGTTCTGTGACTGTCAAACAAGAGGCAGAGTGAGAGGGGAGAAAGAGATAAACGTTTTGTGTGTGTAATGTTTACTCTGATAGTTTTTTCTTTGTTTTGTTTAATTCGCTTTGTTGGTTTTTGTCATTATTTTTATGTTTATTGTTTATTTCACTTGTTTTAGCAATCTAAACAAGTTTCCATGCCAATAAAGAAAACATTTATTTGCGGCACTACAGATGGCTATATCAGTTTGCTAATACAGGACAAGTGCGGGTACTTTTGTGTGAGAAAGAAATTATCATGATTTTTTAAATGTAACCTTTATTTAACTAGGCAAATCAGTTAAGAACAAATTATTATTTACAATGACAGCCAAGGAACAGTGGTTAACTGCCTTGTTCAGGGGCAGAATGACAGATTTTTACCTTGTCAGCTCAGGGATTCAATCTAGCAACCTTTCGGTTAGTGGCCCAACACTCTAACCACGAGGCTACCTGCCACTAGGCAAAATTCTTTAATATATATATATTTTTTTTTTTTGTATTATTATCAGGGCTGAGCACCCCTACTTCCCGCGACTATGCCTGTCTTCCTTCCTCCAAATGCACTGATTTGATTGGAACTGGACAGGTAACAGCAAAATACCTGAAGCCAGACACCACATTGCTTACCCCAGTTTTGTCATGTCAGTTGAGATCTAGATCTGAAAGCGAAGTGAAAATACCGACAGTATTTACTGAAATATCTAGTTACAGTAGTACTGTAACTACATATTGACTTACATAAGGGTTCACGCATGCTTTAATTATCAGCATATTAACTTTTAAAAAATCGAGACAGTTACAGTACTACTGTAACTACATATTGACTTACATAAGGTTTAACGCATGCTTTAATTATCAGCATATTAATTGAAAATTCGAGACAATGTTCTCATTCTCAATTTATCTTGATTTGATTTGTATGGTCTAACGAGATGGTGCGCTGCTTTGTCAAACCCTGGGGAATGTAGTTTAAGTTCTAACCCTTTTGTACAATTACTACACGGTGAAATTGTTGTGAAACAACTACAATTCCCTGGCATCGAAATGTACGTCAATTACGCGCCATTGAACCGCTGCGATTTATCGTTTGTTTTTAGCTTGGACGCCTGCTTGCTGGCTAGCTAGCTAACGTTAGCTAGCTTTCCATCAATGCTTACCGCTTATTCAATCGGACATACAACGAGATTATTTATCTTTCTGTTTTTTAATTTTACTATTGCTAAAAAAAATTATACGAATCTTACCGACATATTCATGTCATCCGATGAACTGTGTAGTTTTCGAAAGATTGCTTCACTTGCTAGCTAGCAAGCGAGCTATCTTAATTTCCGGTGTTTTTTGTTGTTGTTTTATTCGCTAACTAACGTTAACTTTACAACGATTTTGGAAGCTATTTCTAAAGTAGATATATATCTATTTTTTTTGTTGGAGGTACAAAATACAATTACTCTGTTAGTAGTTGAAGGTAAGTTCAAGCTTTGAACTAGCATTATGACTAGTTAATTTATTTGGCATTGTGATACAAGCATTCTGATTAAAATCCAGGTAAGGAAGTCAACATGCCGGTACATTCTCGAGAAAATAAAGAAAGTAACCACGAGGAGATGGAAGTCGACTATCCCGAACAAGATGGGAGCAGTTCAGACGAGGATGACACTGAGAGCTCGTCCGTGTCAGAGGATGGGGACAGCTCGGGTAAGAATTGTTTTACCAACCCAGTTTGTTTGTAAACTACAAGTGATTTGCTACACATGTTACATGAATGTGCCTGTTTCATTGGTATTTTGGGCATCATGCATGTATTGTAGAGATGGATGATGAGGACTGTGAAAGGAGAAGGGTGGCGTGCCTTGATGAAATGACAAATCTGGAGAAACAATTTGGAGACCTGAAAGACCAGTAAGTCTCTGACTGCATTTACTGATTGGATTTACATTATACATATGTCTCAATTCCATCACAGTGTGTCAAACAGATGAATGTATCTAAGGTTAACCAATTGTAGCCAATGCTGTTTTTGTTCAGGTTGTACAAGGAGAGGTTGAGTCAGGTGGATGCCAAACTCCAGGAGGTGATTGCAGGCAAGGCTTCGGAGTACCTGGACCCCCTGGCAAGTCTGCAGGAGAACATGCAGATCAGAACAAAGGTTGCTGGTAAGTCTGTCGCAAGCTAATCTTTGGATTACATTATTTATGTAGCTTTAAACTGATTTCACAAATTGCTGCGGCACTGAACACCAGATTAATAAATTAAGGTTTCCTAATTGTCATCCAGAAGTTGACAAAGTAAATCTGATGAAGAAAATTGAATGAACAGTATGCTGGCATGTCTCACTGTCAAATTGTTTTCCTTCTCAGGGATCTACCGGGAGCTCTGTATCGAGTCTGTAAAAAACAAGTACGACTGTGAAATCCAAGCAGCTTTCCAGCACTGGGAGGTGAGCATTGTTGTTGGGAAGTCCACATATCATAGCTCTACCCATGTCCGTCTTCAAACCTCTGATGACGAATTAATTTATTTGTATAGTGTCTTAATTGATTATCATTTGTAACCATTGATTCCTATTTGTTTGTCTTAGAGTGAGAAGTTGCTATTGTTTGATACAGTGCAGAGTGAACTTGTGGAAAAGATCAGGCGACTGGAGGAGGACAGGCACAGTATAGACATAACCTCAGGTATCGTCAAGTCATTGCGCGAGCCACTAACGTAGCATGCATAACCCAGCTCTCATATGGCTAGTTCCCCAGACAGTTGCAAGCCTAGTCCTGGACTTAAAAGCTATTTTAATGGAGCATGCTTTTTAGTCCAGGACTAGGCTCAGTCTGTGTCCAGGAAACTGTCCGATAGTGGCATGTCTTAATATTCCCTTTCCTCATTGACCCTTCTTTTCTCAGAGCTCTGGAAAGATGAGCTGCACTCAAGGAAGAACAAGAGGAAAGATCCATTTAGTCCAGACAAAAAGAAGAAGCCAGTTGTTGTGTCAGATATCCTCTTTCATCATCTGAGTCTCAACAGAAATGAGTCTTAAATACATATATATATTTTTTATTACAATCTTGGTCTGTGTTATGTGTCTACTTGTCCCACACACTCACACTTGCCTTTTATATACCAGTATTTCTTTAACATCCGTACGACCATATATTGTCTACATGCTACAAGACTTGGATATACTGGAGGATTGGACAGCAATCAGAAAGGTACCTTGCCTCGTAGATGCATAGTATGGTCCTCTAGCTCAGTTGGTAGAGCCAGGATAGTGGGTTCGATTCCTGACACCACCCATACATGCATGTGTGACTGTAAGTCGATTTGGATAAAAGCTTCTGCTAAATGTAATTTATTATTATATTGGTATGTTTTGGATTTATATGATGATTATGATCATATTCTAACAATTTTAATATCTTAAAGGCTGTGGCTACTTTGGGACCTCACAGAGGTAACACTGATGGTAAGACTCAACTTCCATTTTGAATTAACGAATTGTGCTGTAAATTGTTTCCTCACTCTATTCTGTTATTGTGAGATCCTGTCCCTCATCTCTTTTTGGTTTTCTGGACCAAACTATGAATGAACACCATGCATAATAAACACAATTTAATGTCAGCAAGTTGAAATTATACTTTATAAGAAGTTACTATACCAACTTGGAGTGTGTGCTTTTGTGACTAAATCTTTTTTTTGTTTCCACCAAACATTAAATTCCAGTCTCCACCAATAAGAATGAAAAGTATCAGCATAACGCTCGATCAGAAGAGGGAAAGTTGAGTTATGACGGAGAATGGTACTGCCGTGGACAGACGATATGCATCGACAAGAAAGATGAATTTCCCACAAGGTGAGGATACTGGCATCCTTGGGGAAATACATTTTTTTGGAAGCAAAGTATTTTATGTCCTTTTTCTAACAATTTCAATGTTTAATCTTCTCTTGCCCCCCTCTGTCCAAAGAGCCATAATTACCACAATCAACCACGATGAGGTTTGGTTCAAACGACTAGACGGCAGTAAATCCAAGCTGTACATCTCTCAGCTCCAGAAAGGCAAATACACTATCAAACACTCCTAATTATCAGGTCAACTTGCACCACTCCCTCTCCAAAGCTCAGGAGTTATTCAAAGATCCCCATGGTGCCATCTTCTGCCTATTTCAAGTTTTCTAATGAATTCTGAATTAAATACTTAAAATACAATTTATATGAAATACAATTTTTTGTTAATTTCATGAGATGGGTGTGGGTCCTCTTAATAGTATTGTGTGTGACTGTAGGTGTGAATATGACCATGTTCCAATGGCATTTATATTGGGCAAGACAGACGGATATGGAGAACATGAGTTTCCAGACTCTTTTTCTACAGGTTTGCCTTAACAATAGCTCAAAGCATTCAGATGAGAAAATGTACAGTATAATGGACTAGCACTGCAAGATCTATAGAAAGTTACATGGGACATCAGTATAGATCAGTATATTAGCCTCTCATGTACATTGACAAGTATCCATTATCTCTTGCCATACCCATCTCTGCCAGTTGTACTTTTTGTAATTTATGATCAATTCTTTGTTAGTGGTACGGTACTGGTGATGACTGTCTGTTTAACTTTAACACTTATGTCTTACATCTTCCAATGCAGTATTCATTTGTTTCTTGCTGTCTGTCTTAATGACATTCCTACATAGGGTTTTAAAATTCTAGTAATGTTCCCAAAATTCCCAGGTTTTCCAGATAACCCGGTTGAAAGTGTCCCAGAATCAGAAGCGAATAAGCAGGAAATCCGCCGTAGATTTCTGGAAAACCGGTGAATTTTGGGAAAGTTACCAGAGCTCTGCAACCCTACCTGTACCTCACTTTGAGATGCTGTGGGTTTGCTAGAAAGGAACCACTGTCTTAATGTACAGAATAAAATGGGCCTGCATGTTTTATATAAATAAAGGGGAAAATCTGTCTATAAAATTTCTGTATTTTTTAGAGCCAATACATTTTCTGAGAAGATCCAGTGAAATGCACATTACTTTTCTACACTTAGCTTTTCCATAATCTCATGTCATGTGTGCTTGAGGTCAGCATCTATGTCCATATTTCTACAACAGAGTAAAAAACATATCTTAAGCTGTTTTACTTGGGATAAAGATATGCCCCTAAATCACAGAACAGTTTGTAGATTCCTGTCTTGTTTCATGTATAAAAGTTGCTGCAATACCATAATTTGCCACAGCCAATTTCTCCTACCTAAACAGCCAAGTGTTTTATGAAAGCTTTTTTTTTACTTGCCCAACACTACTGCCAAGACTAAGATCAATATTTGAAATGTGTATTGAACTGTACTAATGTGAATGTTGGTGTGAAAATAATATGAACTGTTTTGTTAAAAAAATAACAAATGACTTGTATGTTGTATGCAAGGTTGCAGCAAGGAGTAGTCTGTTCTTGCCTTTTGGGAGAGTATCAATATGAATGTGGTGTTAAGTATTTAGATTTCATCATGACTGCCTGTATGTTCATAAACATGAGAACATTTGACTAAACAAAAAGTAAACATAGTGAAACAATACATAGCTATGTGATTATGTCCTTGCATGCAGTTTGGGAAATGGCAATAAAACATTAATTAATAGTTTCACATCTGACAGATGTGAGAGTGTCAGCTACCAGTGGGTATCGCTGTTTCCCTTCCGATGAACTTTTCCAACCCGTGTCGCAGCTGACGCTTCGTGGCTGTTGTGTTTTGGTCTCTACTAGTGTGAACTGAAAATGACAGCGAGAAAGTCTGGGTCACGACTCGAGACAGAGATAGAACGAAGCCGTTCGGAAGGGCAATGGGACAAGATACCGGCGCGCTATCGACTGTGTCGCAAAAGCATGCTCGTGCAGCACAGTCGATTTCCGCGCTTATAAACCCAGGTACGTTACACTATATCCACTGTGCATACTTGTTGAAAGTTCTCACTCATTAAATAGTTCTAAATTATTTTACTGAGCTAGCTATCTTACCACTTGCATAGGTAGACTTCATATAAATAGTTTAAGAATATTTAGTCCTGTATATCAATGGCCTAATCATACACAGTGGAGCGGCTTACAGAAATCAACATAAACAAAATTGAAATCTGTGCGCAATAGAAAGCTTCAAGGAGGGGGAAATTGTGTTCTTGACAGATTTCAGTTCTATTGATGTCTGTAAACGGGAAGTCGCCTTGCTGGAATGATGATGTAATTTAACTGCACCTTTAATGCCGCGTTCAAAATAATTGGGAACTTGGAACTCTCCGCATCTTTCTAGAGTTCCGGTCACTGACGTGATGATTTGACAACGTTTTCTCCGTGTTCCCAGTTGTTTTGAACGCGGCATAAATGTATTTTGGCATGCAACCATGTTTTGTTGACATAAACTGACATGCCTTCTTATGTCAGTCAGACCAGAGCATAGGCGGGTAGTTAACAAACGGTTAACAAACTGGATTAGCCTACAAATTGCTTTAAAATCCAACATAGCATGAAGGATTTTTTTAAATCGACATGAATTAGATTGAGCAATAAAAGCGCCACTTTTATTCCATAGGCTGGGATCCGCACTATGCAGCTGTTGCAAGAGCACATTTTTCACTGGCAGTCCACTGGTTTAAAAAACAATGATCGATAGGCATCCTCTAAGCGTTTATTTAAGTTTGATAATATTTGGATGCCAACAGCAGTCACACCATTGGAAGATATAGCTTGGACTGTAGCCTACAAAAGCCTATTCCTGCTCTTTTCCCGTGATCCATCAAACACATTTGATGTGTCATAGTGGTCTCTGACTCGTGGTTAGACTCGCTCAGGTGGAACAAACTTTAACTTTTTTTCAATGCTGATTTGAATGTAATTGAGAACAGAGAAGTGTCAGTCTATGGAAGGGGGTGAGAACCATGAGCCTGTATTGAAGTCAATGTAGCCAGAGGAGGATGGAAACTAGCTGTCCTCCTTCTACAGTGGCGCTACCGTACAGAGTGCTGCTGAGGCTACTGTAGACCTTCATTGCAAAACAGTGTGTTTTAATAAATTATTTGGTGATGTGAATATATTTAGTATAGTTTTATCTAAAAAGTGGAACTTTTTTAATGTTTCACTATTTTTATTTTTATGAAATTCACTGAGGTAGGTCCTCCCCTTCCTCCTCTGAGGAGCCTCCACTGCTGGAGGTATAGACTAAACTCTGTTTGTGTTTCAGATGACCTGGGGGATCTGCTGCAGGGGGAAGCCAAGCTCCAGCAGTACCTCAAGGAGAACCCCATCAAGCAGGGGGCCAGCCCAAGGGGCCCAAGACCCCAGCTTGTAGAGGTCCGCAAGCACCTGACCGCTGCCCTGGACCGAGGGAACCTCAAGGTAGATGTTAATGATATAACACCTATAGCCATTACTATTTGTCATATGTCCAGTCTCCAGTCTAGTTTAGTCTTGTAAGTGTTATAACAGTGTAGTCCAGTCTTATAACAGTATTATAATACTGCAAAAGGGTAATACTGGTTTAATCAGGATCTGGCTGTACACTCACTGCTTTCCCAAATTGAGAGAATCCCCTTTGAATTGTATAACCTCATATTACTGCCTCACTCCCTCATGCTGCTTGTATGCACCCTTTTTATCTGAAATATGAACATATCTTTTTGTGTTCAGGAGAAAACATATGGCTACACAGTAACTGTCTCTTCTCTTTCCTTTTGTGCCTAGCCGGACTACATTCAAGAGACTAGTATGTTGATGGCCAAGCTGTCCTATGTGGAGGGAGACTATAGTGAGGCCTTCAACCAGTATGGCAAAGTGACCCTGGACGAGCTGGCGCTGGTGGGAGCCCCCGTCTACCGTCTCTCCATGATTGCCGAAGCATACGCTACCAAAGGTAGCTTGGCTTCCCCCTGCAGCAGATCCCCCAGGTCATCTGAAACACAAAGGTTGCTGCAAATGAGAACGTGTTCTCAGTCAACTTACCTGGTAAAATAACGGATAAATAAAAATAAAAAGGTAAGAGCTTTGGGTACCATAATGCCCTCACATTACACCAGTCAGGGTTTTTCCTGGCTCAAAAAGGGGCTTAGGTGGTGGCAGTGGCCACGAAAAAATCCTGTGCTGGAAAAACCTGCCAGTATTTCCCAATTCGAAATCTATGCAACAAAATTGTCCAGGTGAACAGATCTATGGTAGGGGAAACACTGCATAACCCTACCGTCTATTCTACTACTAAATTTCAGCTTCAATCTCAACTCTGCTTCAGTACTCGACACATTCATTCTAGTAATTTGGTGAATTTGTCTATTCTAAAGGACATTGAGCCTAATCTATGGTGCTGAAGCCCTCTGTTCTTCCACTGCCTCAGTCATGTATTGAGAAAGTGCTGAGGTTGAGGCTGGGGTGAATGTATTACCTAACTCTGCTGGTCGGGTCAGTCCGAGTCTTAACCTGGTGCCCGCCCTGCCGGTGCACCCCTGAACTCTGTCACTGTATGCTTGCCAGGGGGACGATTAGCCTAGCTGATGAGAACACAATGTGACCTACCTCATTACGCAGTTCCTGTTTGTGGAGGCTTGCTTAGGCTTTCCCCTCAGAATTCTGCACTAATACAGGGGGATGTTTGATTGACCTGCTGTAAAATGGAGATGGTTTTGATGGATAATTAGTGGCGTTTTAAATGTCCTATAATAGAGTCAGTTGCTGTATCTAAATCTAGTGTGTATATTAAAATGGACATGACATGGAGGAAAAATACGTTGTCTTTGAAAAGAGGAAATTGACACAGCAGCACCAGTCCTCTGTTTGAGCTAGTATCCCCTGCAATGTGTTGTTGGGCCATATGGTGGCAGTAGAGGTTCACTGTTCACTATGCTTATGTTTGATCATGCAGAGAGGAGTCCACACACACACACACACACACACACACACACACACACACACACACACACACACACACACACACACACACACACACACACACACACACACACACACACTCTCTCTCTCTCTCTCTCTCTCTCTCTCTCTCTCTCTCTCTCTCTCTCTCTCTCTCTCTCTCTCTCTCTCTATCTATCTATCTATCTATCTATCTATCTATCTATCTATCTATCTATCTATCTATCTATCTATCTATCTATCTATTCTATTCAATTCAATTCAATTCAATTCAATTCAAGGGGCTTTATTGGCATGGGAAACATGTGTTAACATTGCCAAAGCAAGTGAGGTAGATAATATCTATCTATCTATCTATCTATCTATCTATCTATCTATCTATCTATCTATCTATCTATCTATCTATCTATCTATCTATCTATCTATCTATCTATCAATTCAATTTCAATTCAAGGGGCTTTATTGGCATGGGAAACATGTGTTAACATTGCCAAAGCAAGTGAGGTAGGTAATATACAAAAGTCAAATAAACAATAAAAATGAACAGTAAACATTACACATACAGAAGTTTCAAAACAATAAAGACATTACAAATGTCATATTATATATATGCAGTGTTGTAACAATGTACAAATGGTTAAAGCACACAAGTTAAAATAAATAAACATAAATATGGGTTGTATTTACAGTGGTGTTTGTTCTTCACTGGTTGCCCTTTTCTTGTGGCAACAGGTCACAAATCTTGCTGCTGTGATGGCACACTGTGGAATTTCACCCAGTAGATATGGGAGTTTATCAAAATTGGATTTGTTTTCGAATTCTTTGTGGATCTGTGTAATCTGAGGGAAATATGTCTCTCTAATATGGTCATACATTGGGCAGGAGGTTAGGAAGTGCAGCTCAGTTTCCACCTCATTTTGTGGGCAGTGTGCACATAGCCTGTCTTCTCTTGAGAGCCATGTCTGCCTACGGCGGCCTTTCTCAATAGCAAGGCTATGCTCACTGAGTCTGTACATAGTCAAAGCTTTCCTTAAGTTTGGGTCAGTCACAGTGGTCAGGTATTCTGCCACTGTGTACTCTCTGTTTAGGGCCAAATAGCATTCTAGTTTGCTCTGTTTTTTTGTTAATTCTTTCCAATGTGTCAAGTAATTATCTTTTTGTTTTCTCATGATTTGGTTGGGTCTAATTGTGCTGTTGTCCTGGGGCTCTGTGGGGTGTGTTTGTGTTTGTGAACAGAGCCCTAGGACCAGCTTGCTTAGGGGACTCTTCTCCAGGTTCATCTCTCTGTAGGTGATGGCTTTGTTATGGAAGGTTTGGGAATCGCTTCCTTTTAGGTGGTTGTAGAATTTAACGGCTCTTTTCTGGATTTTGATAATTAGTGGGTATCGGCCTAATTCTGCTCTGCATGCATTATTTGGTGTTCTACGTTGTACACGGAGGATATTTTTGCAGAATTCTGCATGCAGAGTCTCAATTTGGTGTTTGTCCCATTTTGTGAAATCTTGGTTGGTGAGCGGACCCCAGACCTCACAACCATAAAGGGCAATGGGCTCTATGACTGATTCAAGTATTTTTAGCCAGATCCTAATTGGTATGTTGAAATTTATGTTCCTTTTGATGGCATAGAAGGCCCTTCTTGCCTTGTCTCTCAGATCGTTCACAGCTTTGTGGAAGTTACCTGTGGTGCTGATGTTTAGGCCGAGGTATGTATAGTTTTTTGTGTGCTCTAGGGCAACGGTGTCTAGATGGAATTTGTGGTCCTGGTGACTGGACCTTTTTTGGAACACCATTATTTTGGTCTTACTGAGATTTACTGTCAGGGCCCAGGTCTGACAGAATCTGTGCAGAAGATCTAGGTGCTGCTGTAGGCCCTCCTTGGTTGGTGACAGAAGCACCAGATCATCAGCAAACAGTAGACATTTGACTTCGGATTCTAGTAGGGTGAGACCGGGTGCTGCAGACTGTTCTAGTGCCCGCGCCAATTCGTTGATATATATGTTGAAGAGGGTGGGGCTTAAGCTGCATCCCTGTCTCACCCCACGACCCTGTGTGAAGAAATGTGTGTGTTTTTTGCCAATTTTAACCGCACACTTGTTGTTTGTGTACATGGATTTTATAATGTCGTATGTTTTACCCCCAACACCACTTTCCATCAATTTGTATAGCAGACCCTCATGCCAAATTGAGTCGAAGGCTTTTTTGAAATCAACAAAGCATGAGAAGACTTTGCCTTTGTTTTGGTTTGTTTGGTTGTCAATTAGGGTGTGTAGGGTGAATACATGGTCTGTTGTACGGTAATTTGGTAAAAAGCCAATTTGACATTTGCTCAGTACATTGTTTTCATTGAGGAAATGTACGAGTCTGCTGTTAATGATAATGCAGAGTATTTTCCCAAGGTTACTGTTGACGCATATTCCACGGTAGTTATTGGGGTCAAATTTGTCTCCACTTTTGTGGATTGGGGTGATCAGTCCTTGGTTCCAAATATTGGGGAAGATGCCAGAGCTAAGGACGATGTTAAAGAGTTTTAGTATAGCCAATTGGAATTTGTTGTCTGTATATTTGATCATTTCATTAAGGATACCATCAACACCACAGGTCTTTTTGGGTTTGAGGGTTTTTATTTTGTCCTGTAACTCATTCAAGGTAATTGGAGAATCCAATGGGTTCTGGTAGTCTTTAATAGTTGATTCTAGGATTTGTATTTGATCATGTATATGTTTTTGTTCTTTATTCTTTGTTATAGAGCCAAAAAGATTGGAGAAGTGGTTTACCCATACATCTCCATTTTGGATAGATAATTCTTCGTGTTGTTGTTTGTTTAGTGTTTTCCAATTTTCCCAGAATTGGTTAGAGTCTATGGAGTCTTCAATTACATTGAGCTGATTTCTGACGTGCTGTTCCTTCTTTTTCCGTAGTGTATTTCTGTATTGTTTTAGTGATTCGCCATAGTGAAGGCGTAGACTCAGGTTTTCCGGGTCTCTATGTTTTTGGTTGGACAGGTTCCTCAATTTATTTCTTAGATTTTTGCATTCTTTATCAAACCATTTGTCATTGTTGTTCATTTTCTTCGGTTTTCTATTTGAGATTTTTAGATTTGATAGGGAAGCTGAGAGGTCAAATATACTGTTAAGATTTTCTACTGCCAAGTTTACACCTTCACTATTGCAGTGGAACATTTTACCCAGGAAGTTGTCTAAAAGGGATTGAATTTGCTGTTGCCTAATTGTTTTTTGGTAGGTTTCCAAACTGCATTCCTTCCATCTATAGCATTTCTTAATGTTACTCAGTTCCTTTGGCTTTGATGCCTCATGATTGAGTATTGCTCTGTTCAAGTAGACTGTGATTTTGCTGTGGTCTGATAGGGGTGTCAGTGGGCTGACTGTGAACGCTCTGAGAGACTCTGGGTTGAGGTCAGTGATAAAGTAGTCTACAGTGCTACTGCCAAGAGATGAGCTATAGGTGAACCTACCATAGGAGTCCCCTCGAAGCCTACCATTGACTATGTACATACCCAGCGTGCGACAGAGCTGCAGGAGTTGTGACCCGTTTTTGTTGGTTATGTTGTCATAGTTGTGCCTAGGGGGGCATATGGGGGAGGGAATGCTGTCACCTGCAGGCAGGTGTTTGTCCCCCTGTGTGCTGAGGGTGTCAGGTTCTTGTCCAGTTCTGGCATTTAGGTCGCCACAGACTAATACATGTCCCTGGGCCTGGAAATTATTGATTTCCCCCTCCAGGATGGAGAAGCTGTCTTTATTAAAGTATGGGGATTCTAGTGGGGGGATATAGGTAGCACACAGGAGGACATTTTTCTCTGTTAAGATAATTTCCTTTTGAATTTCTAGCCAAATGTAAAATGTTCCTGTTTTGATTAATTTAATGGAGTGAGTTAGGTCTGCTCTATACCAAATTAGCATTCCCCCTGAGTCCCTTCCCTGTTTCACACCTGGTAGTTTGGTGGATGGGACTACCAGCTCTCTGTAACCTAGAGGGCAACCAGTGGGTCCGTCTCCGCTATACCATGTTTCTTGCAGGATGACAATGTCTGCATTACCGATTTCTTTGGTGAAGTCCGTGTTCCTGCTCTTTAGGCCAAAGGCAGATGACCTCAGGCCTTGGATATTCCAGGATGATATAGTGAAGGCTTTTTGTTCCATAAAGTGTCCAATGTTGTTGGCCGTGTGGTTTGGCCTCAGGCCAGTAAGTGTGAGCAGAGCCTGCTGAGCATCTGGTACATGCCGTTGGCTTGGGCGAGTGTAAGAGTGGGGGTTGGGCCTGTTTGCCCGCTCACTACCTGGGCGTATGTGTGACTTCCATGTTGATGCTCTCTTTGCGGGGGTGGGGTGCATGGGGTGGGCAGGAGTGGCATAGGTCTGATCTGAGGGGGCCTAAATGGGGTGTGGGCATGGTTGATGTGGGGGGGTGTTGATTGGTTGGGGTGGGGGTGTGGATGTGTCTGGGGGTGCTGTGGTCTGGATGTAAGTCCTCTTGGCGTGGGTCCTCTATGTTATCTATCTATCTATCTATCTATCTATCTATCTATCTATCTATTCAATTCAATTCAATTCAAGGGGCTTTATTGGCATGGGAAACATGTGTTAACATTGCCAAAGCAAGTGAGGTAGGTAATATACAAAAGTCAAATAAACAATAAAAATGAACAGTAAACATTACACATACAGAAGTTTCAAAACAATAAAGACATTACAAATGTCATATTATATATATGCAGTGTTGTAACAATGTACAAATGGTTAAAGCACACAAGTTAAAATAAATAAACATAAATATGGGTTGTATTTACAGTGGTGTTTGTTCTTCACTGGTTGCCCTTTTCTTGTGGCAACAGGTCACAAATCTTGCTGCTGTGATGGCACACTGTGGAATTTCACCCAGTAGATATGGGAGTTTATCAAAATTGGATTTGTTTTCGAATTCTTTGTGGATCTGTGTAATCTGAGGGAAATATGTCTCTCTAATATGGTCATACATTGGGCAGGAGGTTAGGAAGTGCAGCTCAGTTTCCACCTCATTTTGTGAGCAGTGTGCACATAGCCTGTCTTCTCTTGAGAGCCATGTCTGCCTACGGCGGCCTTTCTCAATAGCAAGGCTATGCTCACTGAGTCTGTACATAGTCAACGCTTTCCTTAAGTTTGGGTCAGTCACAGTGGTCAGGTATTCTGCCACTGTGTACTCTCTGTTTAGGGCCAAATAGCATTCTAGTTTGCTCTGTTTTTTTGTTAATTCTTTCCAATGTGTCAAGTAATTATCTTTTTGTTTTCTCATGATTTGGTTGGGTCTAATTGTGCTGTTGTCCTGGGGCTCTGTGGGGTGTGTTTGTGTTTGTGAACAGAGCCCTAGGACCAGCTTGCTTAGGGGACTCTTCTCCAGGTTCATCTCTCTGTAGGTGATGGCTTTGTTATGGAAGGTTTGGGAATCGCTTCCTTTTAGGTGGTTGTAGAATTTAACGGCTCTTTTCTGGATTTTGATAATTAGTGGGTATCGGCCTAATTCTGCTCTGCATGCATTATTTGGTGTTCTACGTTGTACACGGAGGATATTTTTGCAGAATTCTGCATGCAGAGTCTCAATTTGGTGTTTGTCCCATTTTGTGAAATCTTGGTTGGTGAGCGGACCCCAGACCTCACAACCATAAAGGGCAATGGGCTCTATGACTGATTCAAGTATTTTTAGCCAGATCCTAATTGGTATGTTGAAATTTATGTTCCTTTTGATGGCATAGAAGGCCCTTCTTGCCTTGTCTCTCAGATCGTTCACAGCTTTGTGGAAGTTACCTGTGGTGCTGATGTTTAGGCCGAGGTATGTATAGTTTTTTGTGTGCTCTAGGGCAACGGTGTCTAGATGGAATTTGTGGTCCTGGTGACTGGACCTTTTTTGGAACACCATTATTTTGGTCTTACTGAGATTTACTGTCAGGGCCCAGGTCTGACAGAATCTGTGCAGAAGATCTAGGTGCTGCTGTAGGCCCTCCTTGGTTGGTGACAGAAGCACCAGATCATCAGCAAACAGTAGACATTTGACTTCGGATTCTAGTAGGGTGAGACCGGGTGCTGCAGACTGTTCTAGTGCCCGCGCCAATTCGTTGATATATATGTTGAAGAGGGTGGGGCTTAAGCTGCATCCCTGTCTCATCCCACGACCCTGTGTGAAGAAATGTGTGTGTTTTTTGCCAATTTTAACCGCACACTTGTTGTTTGTGTACATGGATTTTATAATGTCGTATGTTTTACCCCCAACACCACTTTCCATCAATTTGTATAGCAGACCCTCATGCCAAATTGAGTCGAAGGCTTTTTTGAAATCAACAAAGCATGAGAAGACTTTGCCTTTGTTTTGGTTTGTTTGGTTGTCAATTAGGGTGTGTAAGGTGAATACATGGTCTGTTGTACGGTAATTTGGTAAAAAGCCAATTTGACATTTGCTCAGTACATTGTTTTCATTGAGGAAATGTACGAGTCTGCTGTTAATGATAATGCAGAGTATTTTCCCAAGGTTACTGTTGACGCATATTCCACGGTAGTTATTGGGGTCAAATTTGTCTCCACTTTTGTGGATTGGGGTGATCAGTCCTTGGTTCCAAATATTGGGGAAGATGCCAGAGCTAAGGACGATGTTAAAGAGTTTTAGTATAGCCAATTGGAATTTGTTGTCTGTATATTTGATCATTTCATTAAGGATACCATCAACACCACAGGCCTTTTTGGGTTTGAGGGTTTTTATTTTGTCCTGTAACTCATTCAAGGTAATTGGAGAATCCAATGGGTTCTGGTAGTCTTTAATAGTTGATTCTAGGATTTGTATTTGATCATGTATATGTTTTTGTTCTTTATTCTTTGTTATAGAGCCAAAAAGATTGGAGAAGTGGTTTACCCATACATCTCCATTTTGGATAGATAATTCTTCGTGTTGTTGTTTGTTTAGTGTTTTCCAATTTTCCCAGAATTGGTTAGAGTCTATGGAGTCTTCAATTACATTGAGCTGATTTCTGACGTGCTGTTCCTTCTTTTTCCGTAGTGTATTTCTGTATTGTTTTAGTGATTCACCATAGTGAAGGCGTAGACTCAGGTTTTCCGGGTCTCTATGTTTTTGGTTGGACAGGTTCCTCAATTTATTTCTTAGATTTTTGCATTCTTTATCAAACCATTTGTCATTGTTGTTCATTTTCTTCGGTTTTCTATTTGAGATTTTTAGATTTGATAGGGAAGCTGAGAGGTCAAATATACTGTTAAGATTTTCTACTGCCAAGTTTACACCTTCACTATTGCAGTGGAACATTTTACCCAGGAAGTTGTCTAAAAGGGATTGAATTTGCTGTTGCCTAATTGTTTTTTGGTAGGTTTCCAAACTGCATTCCTTCCATCTATAGCATTTCTTAATGTTACTCAGTTCCTTTGGCTTTGATGCCTCATGATTGAGTATTGCTCTGTTCAAGTAGACTGTGATTTTGCTGTGGTCTGATAGGGGTGTCAGTGGGCTGACTGTGAACGCTCTGAGAGACTCTGGGTTGAGGTCAGTGATAAAGTAGTCTACAGTGCTACTGCCAAGAGATGAGCTATAGGTGAACCTACCATAGGAGTCCCCTCGAAGCCTACCATTGACTATGTACATACCCAGCGTGCGACAGAGCTGCAGGAGTTGTGACCCGTTTTTGTTGGTTATGTTGTCATAGTTGTGCCTAGGGGGGCATATGGGGGAGGGAATGCTGTCACCTGCAGGCAGGTGTTTGTCCCCCTGTGTGCTGAGGGTGTCAGGTTCTTGTCCAGTTCTGGCATTTAGGTCGCCACAGACTAATACATGTCCCTGGGCCTGGAAATTATTGATTTCCCCCTCCAGGATGGAGAAGCTGTCTTTATTAAAGTATGGGGATTCTAGTGGGGGGATATAGGTAGCACACAGGAGGACATTTTTCTCTGTTAAGATAATTTCCTTTTGAATTTCTAGCCAAATGTAAAATGTTCCTGTTTTGATTAATTTAATGGAGTGAGTTAGGTCTGCTCTATACCAAATTAGCATTCCCCCTGAGTCCCTTCCCTGTTTCACACCTGGTAGTTTGGTGGATGGGACTACCAGCTCTCTGTAACCTAGAGGGCAACCAGTGGGTCCGTCTCCGCTATACCATGTTTCTTGCAGGATGACAATGTCTGCATTACCGATTTCTTTGGTGAAGTCCGTGTTCCTGCTCTTTAGGCCAAAGGCAGATGACCTCAGGCCTTGGATATTCCAGGATGATATAGTGAAGGCTTTTTGTTCCATAAAGTGTCCAATGTTGTTGGCCGTGTGGTTTGGCCTCAGGCCAGTAAGTGTGAGCAGAGCCTGCTGAGCATCTGGTACATGCCGTTGGCTTGGGCGAGTGTAAGAGTGGGGGTTGGGCCTGTTTGCCCGCTCACTACCTGGGCGTATGTGTGACTTCCATGTTGATGCTCTCTTTGCGGGGGTGGGGTGCATGGGGTGGGCAGGAGTGGCATAGGTCTGATCTGAGGGGGCCTAAATGGGGTGTGGGCATGGTTGATGTGGGGGGGTGTTGATTGGTTGGGGTGGGGGTGTGGATGTGTCTGGGGGTGCTGTGGTCTGGATGTAAGTCCTCTTGGCGTGGGTCCTCTATGTTATCTATCTATCTATCTATCTATCTATCTATCTATCTATCTATCTATCTATCTATCTATCTATCTATCTATCTATCTATCTATTCAATTCAATTCAATTCAAGGGGCTTTATTGGCATGGGAAACATGTGTTAACATTGCCAAAGCAAGTGAGGTAGGTAATATACAAAAGTCAAATAAACAATAAAAATGAACAGTAAACATTACACATACAGAAGTTTCAAAACAATAAAGACATTACAAATGTCATATTATATATATGCAGTGTTGTAACAATGTACAAATGGTTAAAGCACACAAGTTAAAATAAATAAACATAAATATGGGTTGTATTTACAGTGGTGTTTGTTCTTCACTGGTTGCCCTTTTCTTGTGGCAACAGGTCACAAATCTTGCTGCTGTGATGGCACACTGTGGAATTTCACCCAGTAGATATGGGAGTTTATCAAAATTGGATTTGTTTTCGAATTCTTTGTGGATCTGTGTAATCTGAGGGAAATATGTCTCTCTAATATGGTCATACATTGGGCAGGAGGTTAGGAAGTGCAGCTCAGTTTCCACCTCATTTTGTGGGCAGTGTGCACATAGCCTGTCTTCTCTTGAGAGCCATGTCTGCCTACGGCGGCCTTTCTCAATAGCAAGGCTATGCTCACTGAGTCTGTACATAGTCAACGCTTTCCTTAAGTTTGGGTCAGTCACAGTGGTCAGGTATTCTGCCACTGTGTACTCTCTGTTTAGGGCCAAATAGCATTCTAGTTTGCTCTGTTTTTTTGTTAATTCTTTCCAATGTGTCAAGTAATTATCTTTTTGTTTTCTCATGATTTGGTTGGGTCTAATTGTGCTGTTGTCCTGGGGCTCTGTGGGGTGTGTTTGTGTTTGTGAACAGAGCCCTAGGACCAGCTTGCTTAGGGGACTCTTCTCCAGGTTCATCTCTCTGTAGGTGATGGCTTTGTTATGGAAGGTTTGGGAATCGCTTCCTTTTAGGTGGTTGTAGAATTTAACGGCTCTTTTCTGGATTTTGATAATTAGTGGGTATCGGCCTAATTCTGCTCTGCATGCATTATTTGGTGTTCTACGTTGTACACGGAGGATATTTTTGCAGAATTCTGCATGCAGAGTCTCAATTTGGTGTTTGTCCCATTTTGTGAAATCTTGGTTGGTGAGCGGACCCCAGACCTCACAACCATAAAGGGCAATGGGCTCTATGACTGATTCAAGTATTTTTAGCCAGATCCTAATTGGTATGTTGAAATTTATGTTCCTTTTGATGGCATAGAAGGCCCTTCTTGCCTTGTCTCTCAGATCGTTCACAGCTTTGTGGAAGTTACCTGTGGTGCTGATGTTTAGGCCGAGGTATGTATAGTTTTTTGTGTGCTCTAGGGCAACGGTGTCTAGATGGAATTTGTGGTCCTGGTGACTGGACCTTTTTTGGAACACCATTATTTTGGTCTTACTGAGATTTACTGTCAGGGCCCAGGTCTGACAGAATCTGTGCAGAAGATCTAGGTGCTGCTGTAGGCCCTCCTTGGTTGGTGACAGAAGCACCAGATCATCAGCAAACAGTAGACATTTGACTTCGGATTCTAGTAGGGTGAGACCGGGTGCTGCAGACTGTTCTAGTGCCCGCGCCAATTCGTTGATATATATGTTGAAGAGGGTGGGGCTTAAGCTGCATCCCTGTCTCACCCCACGACCCTGTGTGAAGAAATGTGTGTGTTTTTTGCCAATTTTAACCGCACACTTGTTGTTTGTGTACATGGATTTTATAATGTCGTATGTTTTACCCCCAACACCACTTTCCATCAATTTGTATAGCAGACCCTCATGCCAAATTGAGTCGAAGGCTTTTTTGAAATCAACAAAGCATGAGAAGACTTTGCCTTTGTTTTGGTTTGTTTGGTTGTCAATTAGGGTGTGTAAGGTGAATACATGGTCTGTTGTACGGTAATTTGGTAAAAAGCCAATTTGACATTTGCTCAGTACATTGTTTTCATTGAGGAAATGTACGAGTCTGCTGTTAATGATAATGCAGAGTATTTTCCCAAGGTTACTGTTGACGCATATTCCACGGTAGTTATTGGGGTCAAATTTGTCTCCACTTTTGTGGATTGGGGTGATCAGTCCTTGGTTCCAAATATTGGGGAAGATGCCAGAGCTAAGGACGATGTTAAAGAGTTTTAGTATAGCCAATTGGAATTTGTTGTCTGTATATTTGATCATTTCATTAAGGATACCATCAACACCACAGGCCTTTTTGGGTTTGAGGGTTTTTATTTTGTCCTGTAACTCATTCAAGGTAATTGGAGAATCCAATGGGTTCTGGTAGTCTTTAATAGTTGATTCTAGGATTTGTATTTGATCATGTATATGTTTTTGTTCTTTATTCTTTGTTATAGAGCCAAAAAGATTGGAGAAGTGGTTTACCCATACATCTCCATTTTGGATAGATAATTCTTCGTGTTGTTGTTTGTTTAGTGTTTTCCAATTTTCCCAGAATTGGTTAGAGTCTATGGAGTCTTCAATTACATTGAGCTGATTTCTGACGTGCTGTTCCTTCTTTTTCCGTAGTGTATTTCTGTATTGTTTTAGTGATTCACCATAGTGAAGGCGTAGACTCAGGTTTTCCGGGTCTCTATGTTTTTGGTTGGACAGGTTCCTCAATTTATTTCTTAGATTTTTGCATTCTTTATCAAACCATTTGTCATTGTTGTTCATTTTCTTCGGTTTTCTATTTGAGATTTTTAGATTTGATAGGGAAGCTGAGAGGTCAAATATACTGTTAAGATTTTCTACTGCCAAGTTTACACCTTCACTATTGCAGTGGAACATTTTACCCAGGAAGTTGTCTAAAAGGGATTGAATTTGCTGTTGCCTAATTGTTTTTTGGTAGGTTTCCAAACTGCATTCCTTCCATCTATAGCATTTCTTAATGTTACTCAGTTCCTTTGGCTTTGATGCCTCATGATTGAGTATTGCTCTGTTCAAGTAGACTGTGATTTTGCTGTGGTCTGATAGGGGTGTCAGTGGGCTGACTGTGAACGCTCTGAGAGACTCTGGGTTGAGGTCAGTGATAAAGTAGTCTACAGTGCTACTGCCAAGAGATGAGCTATAGGTGAACCTACCATAGGAGTCCCCTCGAAGCCTACCATTGACTATGTACATACCCAGCGTGCGACAGAGCTGCAGGAGTTGTGACCCGTTTTTGTTGGTTATGTTGTCATAGTTGTGCCTAGGGGGGCATATGGGGGAGGGAATGCTGTCACCTGCAGGCAGGTGTTTGTCCCCCTGTGTGCTGAGGGTGTCAGGTTCTTGTCCAGTTCTGGCATTTAGGTCGCCACAGACTAATACATGTCCCTGGGCCTGGAAATTATTGATTTCCCCCTCCAGGATGGAGAAGCTGTCTTTATTAAAGTATGGGGATTCTAGTGGGGGGATATAGGTAGCACACAGGAGGACATTTTTCTCTGTTAAGATAATTTCCTTTTGAATTTCTAGCCAAATGTAAAATGTTCCTGTTTTGATTAATTTAATGGAGTGAGTTAGGTCTGCTCTATACCAAATTAGCATTCCCCCTGAGTCCCTTCCCTGTTTCACACCTGGTAGTTTGGTGGATGGGACTACCAGCTCTCTGTAACCTAGAGGGCAACCAGTGGGTCCGTCTCCGCTATACCATGTTTCTTGCAGGATGACAATGTCTGCATTACCGATTTCTTTGGTGAAGTCCGTGTTCCTGCTCTTTAGGCCAAAGGCAGATGACCTCAGGCCTTGGATATTCCAGGATGATATAGTGAAGGCTTTTTGTTCCATAAAGTGTCCAATGTTGTTGGCCGTGTGGTTTGGCCTCAGGCCAGTAAGTGTGAGCAGAGCCTGCTGAGCATCTGGTACATGCCGTTGGCTTGGGCGAGTGTAAGAGTGGGGGTTGGGCCTGTTTGCCCGCTCACTACCTGGGCGTATGTGTGACTTCCATGTTGATGCTCTCTTTGCGGGGGTGGGGTGCATGGGGTGGGCAGGAGTGGCATAGGTCTGATCTGAGGGGGCCTAAATGGGGTGTGGGCATGGTTGATGTGGGGGGGTGTTGATTGGTTGGGGTGGGGGTGTGGATGTGTCTGGGGGTGCTGTGGTCTGGATGTAAGTCCTCTTGGCGTGGGTCCTCTATGTGTAGGTCCACGGGGGGGTCCTGCAGGTCTTGGAGGGTGTCTCGCTGGTCTGGGTTATCTATCTATCTATCTATCTATCTATCTATCTATCTATCTATCTATCTATCTATCTATCTATCTATCTAATTCAATTTCAATTCAAGGGGCTTTATTGGCATGGGAAACATGTGTTAACATTGCCAAAGCAAGTGAGGTAGGTAATATACAAAAGTCAAATAAACAATAAAAATGAACAGTAAACATTACACATACAGAAGTTTCAAAACAATAAAGACATTACAAATGTCATATTATATATATGCAGTGTTGTAACAATGTACAAATGGTTAAAGCACACAAGTTAAAATAAATAAACATAAATATGGGTTGTATTTACAGTGGTGTTTGTTCTTCACTGGTTGCCCTTTTCTTGTGGCAACAGGTCACAAATCTTGCTGCTGTGATGGCACACTGTGGAATTTCACCCAGTAGATATGGGAGTTTATCAAAATTGGATTTGTTTTCGAATTCTTTGTGGATCTGTGTAATCTGAGGGAAATATGTCTCTCTAATATGGTCATACATTGGGCAGGAGGTTAGGAAGTGCAGCTCAGTTTCCACCTCATTTTGTGGGCAGTGTGCACATAGCCTGTCTTCTCTTGAGAGCCATGTCTGCCTACGGCGGCCTTTCTCAATAGCAAGGCTATGCTCACTGAGTCTGTACATAGTCAAAGCTTTCCTTAAGTTTGGGTCAGTCACAGTGGTCAGGTATTCTGCCACTGTGTACTCTCTGTTTAGGGCCAAATAGCATTCTAGTTTGCTCTGTTTTTTTGTTAATTCTTTCCAATGTGTCAAGTAATTATCTTTTTGTTTTCTCATGATTTGGTTGGGTCTAATTGTGCTGTTGTCCTGGGGCTCTGTGGGGTGTGTTTGTGTTTGTGAACAGAGCCCTAGGACCAGCTTGCTTAGGGGACTCTTCTCCAGGTTCATCTCTCTGTAGGTGATGGCTTTGTTATGGAAGGTTTGGGAATCGCTTCCTTTTAGGTGGTTGTAGAATTTAACGGCTCTTTTCTGGATTTTGATAATTAGTGGGTATCGGCCTAATTCTGCTCTGCATGCATTATTTGGTGTTCTACGTTGTACACGGAGGATATTTTTGCAGAATTCTGCATGCAGAGTCTCAATTTGGTGTTTGTCCCATTTTGTGAAATCTTGGTTGGTGAGCGGACCCCAGACCTCACAACCATAAAGGGCAATGGGCTCTATGACTGATTCAAGTATTTTTAGCCAGATCCTAATTGGTATGTTGAAATTTATGTTCCTTTTGATGGCATAGAAGGCCCTTCTTGCCTTGTCTCTCAGATCGTTCACAGCTTTGTGGAAGTTACCTGTGGTGCTGATGTTTAGGCCGAGGTATGTATAGTTTTTTGTGTGCTCTAGGGCAACGGTGTCTAGATGGAATTTGTGGTCCTGGTGACTGGACCTTTTTTGGAACTATCTATCTATCTATCTATCTATCTATCTATCTATCTATCTATCTATCTATCTATCTATCTATCTATCTAATTCAATTTCAATTCAAGGGGCTTTATTGGCATGGGAAACATGTGTTAACATTGCCAAAGCAAGTGAGGTAGGTAATATACAAAAGTCAAATAAACAATAAAAATGAACAGTAAACATTACACATACAGAAGTTTCAAAACAATAAAGACATTACAAATGTCATATTATATATATGCAGTGTTGTAACAATGTACAAATGGTTAAAGCACACAAGTTAAAATAAATAAACATAAATATGGGTTGTATTTACAGTGGTGTTTGTTCTTCACTGGTTGCCCTTTTCTTGTGGCAACAGGTCACAAATCTTGCTGCTGTGATGGCACACTGTGGAATTTCACCCAGTAGATATGGGAGTTTATCAAAATTGGATTTGTTTTCGAATTCTTTGTGGATCTGTGTAATCTGAGGGAAATATGTCTCTCTAATATGGTCATACATTGGGCAGGAGGTTAGGAAGTGCAGCTCAGTTTCCACCTCATTTTGTGGGCAGTGTGCACATAGCCTGTCTTCTCTTGAGAGCCATGTCTGCCTACGGCGGCCTTTCTCAATATCAAGGCTATGCTCACTGAGTCTGTACATAGTCAAAGCTTTCCTTAAGTTTGGGTCAGTCACAGTGGTCAGGTATTCTGCCACTGTGTACTCTCTGTTTAGGGCCAAATAGCATTCTAGTTTGCTCTGTTTTTTTGTTAATTCTTTCCAATGTGTCAAGTAATTATCTTTTTGTTTTCTCATGATTTGGTTGGGTCTAATTGTGCTGTTGTCCTGGGGCTCTGTGGGGTGTGTTTGTGTTTGTGAACAGAGCCCTAGGACCAGCTTGCTTAGGGGACTCTTCTCCAGGTTCATCTCTCTGTAGGTGATGGCTTTGTTATGGAAGGTTTGGGAATCGCTTCCTTTTAGGTGGTTGTAGAATTTAACGGCTCTTTTCTGGATTTTGATAATTAGTGGGTATCGGCCTAATTCTGCTCTGCATGCATTATTTGGTGTTCTACGTTGTACACGGAGGATATTTTTGCAGAATTCTGCATGCAGAGTCTCAATTTGGTGTTTGTCCCATTTTGTGAAATCTTGGTTGGTGAGCGGACCCCAGACCTCACAACCATAAAGGGCAATGGGCTCTATGACTGATTCAAGTATTTTTAGCCAGATCCTAATTGGTATGTTGAAATTTATGTTCCTTTTGATGGCATAGAAGGCCCTTCTTGCCTTGTCTCTCAGATCGTTCACAGCTTTGTGGAAGTTACCTGTGGTGCTGATGTTTAGGCCGAGGTATGTATAGTTTTTTGTGTGCTCTAGGGCAACGGTGTCTAGATGGAATTTGTGGTCCTGGTGACTGGACCTTTTTTGGAACTATCTATCTATCTATCTATCTATCTATCTATCTATCTATCTATCTATCTATCTATCTATCTATCTATCTATTCAATTCAATTCAATTCAAGGGGCTTTATTGGCATGGGAAACATGTGTTAACATTGCCAAAGCAAGTGAGGTAGGTAATATACAAAAGTCAAATAAACAATAAAAATGAACAGTAAACATTACACATACAGAAGTTTCAAAACAATAAAGACATTACAAATGTCATATTATATATATGCAGTGTTGTAACAATGTACAAATGGTTAAAGCACACAAGTTAAAATAAATAAACATAAATATGGGTTGTATTTACAGTGGTGTTTGTTCTTCACTGGTTGCCCTTTTCTTGTGGCAACAGGTCACAAATCTTGCTGCTGTGATGGCACACTGTGGAATTTCACCCAGTAGATATGGGAGTTTATCAAAATTGGATTTGTTTTCGAATTCTTTGTGGATCTGTGTAATCTGAGGGAAATATGTCTCTCTAATATGGTCATACATTGGGCAGGAGGTTAGGAAGTGCAGCTCAGTTTCCACCTCATTTTGTGGGCAGTGTGCACATAGCCTGTCTTCTCTTGAGAGCCATGTCTGCCTACGGCGGCCTTTCTCAATAGCAAGGCTATGCTCACTGAGTCTGTACATAGTCAAAGCTTTCCTTAAGTTTGGGTCAGTCACAGTGGTCAGGTATTCTGCCACTGTGTACTCTCTGTTTAGGGCCAAATAGCATTCTAGTTTGCTCTGTTTTTTTGTTAATTCTTTCCAATGTGTCAAGTAATTATCTTTTTGTTTTCTCATGATTTGGTTGGGTCTAATTGTGCTGTTGTCCTGGGGCTCTGTGGGGTGTGTTTGTGTTTGTGAACAGAGCCCTAGGACCAGCTTGCTTAGGGGACTCTTCTCCAAGTTCATCTCTCTGTAGGTGATGGCTTTGTTATGGAAGGTTTGGGAATCGCTTCCTTTTAGGTGGTTGTAGAATTTAACGGCTCTTTTCTGGATTTTGATAATTAGTGGGTATCGGCCTAATTCTGCTCTGCATGCATTATTTGGTGTTCTACGTTGTACACGGAGGATATTTTTGCAGAATTCTGCATGCAGAGTCTCAATTTGGTGTTTGTCCCATTTTGTGAAATCTTGGTTGGTGAGCGGACCCCAGACCTCACAACCATAAAGGGCAATGGGCTCTATGACTGATTCAAGTATTTTTAGCCAGATCCTAATTGGTATGTTGAAATTTATGTTCCTTTTGATGGCATAGAAGGCCCTTCTTGCCTTGTCTCTCAGATCGTTTACAGCTTTGTGGAAGTTACCTGTGGTGCTGATGTTTAGGCCGAGGTATGTATAGTTTTTTGTGTGCTCTAGGGCAACGGTGTCTAGATGGAATTTGTGGTCCTGGTGACTGGACCTTTTTTGGAACACCATTATTTTGGTCTTACTGAGATTTACTGTCAGGGCCCAGGTCTGACAGAATCTGTGCAGAAGATCTAGGTGCTGCTGTAGGCCCTCCTTGGTTGGTGACAGAAGCACCAGATCATCAGCAAACAGTAGACATTTGACTTCGGATTCTAGTAGGGTGAGACCGGGTGCTGCAGACTGTTCTAGTGCCCGCGCCAATTCGTTGATATATATGTTGAAGAGGGTGGGGCTTAAGCTGCATCCCTGTCTCACCCCACGACCCTGTGTGAAGAAATGTGTGTGTTTTTTGCCAATTTTAACCGCACACTTGTTGTTTGTGTACATGGATTTTATAATGTCGTATGTTTTACCCCCAACACCACTTTCCATCAATTTGTATAGCAGACCCTCATGCCAAATTGAGTCGAAGGCTTTTTTGAAATCAACAAAGCATGAGAAGACTTTGCCTTTGTTTTGGTTTGTTTGGTTGTCAATTAGGGTGTGTAGGGTGAATACATGGTCTGTTGTACGGTAATTTGGTAAAAAGCCAATTTGACATTTGCTCAGTACATTGTTTTCATTGAGGAAATGTACGAGTCTGCTGTTAATGATAATGCAGAGTATTTTCCCAAGGTTACTGTTGACGCATATTCCACGGTAGTTATTGGGGTCAAATTTGTCTCCACTTTTGTGGATTGTGGTGATCAGTCCTTGGTTCCAAATATTGGGGAAGATGCCAGAGCTAAGGACGATGTTAAAGAGTTTTAGTATAGCCAATTGGAATTTGTTGTCTGTATATTTGATCATTTCATTAAGGATACCATCAACACCACAGGCCTTTTTGGGTTGGAGGGTTTTTATTTTGTCCTGTAACTCATTCAAGGTAATTGGAGAATCCAGTGGGTTCTGGTAGTCTTTAATAGTTGATTCTAGGATTTGTATTTGATCATGTATATGTTTTTGTTCTTTATTCTTTGTTATAGAGCCAAAAAGATTGGAGAAGTGGTTTACCCATACATCTCCATTTTGGATAGATAATTCTTCGTGTTGTTGTTTGTTTAGTGTTTTCCAATTTTCCCAGAATTGGTTAGAGTCTATGGAGTCTTCAATTACATTGAGCTGATTTCTGACGTGCTGTTCCTTCTTTTTCCGTAGTGTATTTCTGTATTGTTTTAGTGATTCACCATAGTGAAGGCGTAGACTCAGGTTTTCCGGGTCTCTATGTTTTTGGTTGGACAGGTTCCTCAATTTATTTCTTAGATTTTTGCATTCTTTATCAAACCATTTGTCATTGTTGTTCATTTTCTTCGGTTTTCTATTTGAAATTTTTAGATTTGATAGGGAAGCTGAGAGGTCAAATATACTGTTAAGATTTTCTACTGCCAAGTTTACACCTTCACTATTGCAGTGGAACATTTTACCCAGGAAGTTGTCTAAAAGAGATTGAATTTGCTGTTGCCTAATTGTTTTTTGGTAGGTTTCCAAACTGCATTCCTTCCATCTATAGCATTTCTTAATGTTACTCAGTTCCTTTGGCTTTGATGCCTCATGATTGAGTATTGCTCTGTTCAAGTAGACTGTGATTTTGCTGTGGTCTGATAGGGGTGTCAGTGGGCTGACTGTGAACGCTCTGAGAGACTCTGGGTTGAGGTCAGTGATAAAGTAGTCTACAGTGCTACTGCCAAGAGATGAGCTATAGGTGAACCTACCATAGGAGTCCCCTCGAAGCCTACCATTGACTATGTACATACCCAGCGTGCGACAGAGCTGCAGGAGTTGTGACCCGTTTTTGTTGGTTATGTTGTCATAGTTGTGCCTAGGGGGGCATATGGGGGAGGGAATGCTGTCACCTGCAGGCAGGTGTTTGTCCCCCTGTGTGCTGAGGGTGTCTATCTATCTATCTATCTATCTATCTATCTATCTATCTATCTATCTATCTATCTATCTATCTATCTATCTATCTATCTATCTATCTATCTATCTATCTATCTATCTATCTATCTATCTATCTATCTATCTATCTATCTATCTATCTATCTATCTATCTATCTATCTATCTATCTATCTAGAAGCTCTACCGTAGTGTGGAGCCCCTCAATACAGCAGCCTAGTATACACACAGGGCACACACACACAAATCTGTCCCCCTCTATATATACAGCAGCCTATCCTAGGATTTACACAGACCGACCGATGATGCAAGCCAAGCAGTTGCCCATACAGCATACATCACTGTGGAGCGACTGCATTGCGTAGGCAACCCCACCCCCACATAGGCACACACACGTCTCCTCCCCGGGCCGTATTGCCTGCAATCATACTGTGTATATGGAGTGAAGCATTGAAACATTAGGGCTTGACCTGAATGTAGGCAAGCTGACTTTATAGCTGGAAACATCTAGAATGGAAGGAAGTCTCTTCAGATGAAGCTCTCTTTTATGTTACACAGCATAATTTCTTATATAGTCCTTTGTTGGCTGTGTAAGGCAGTGTTGATAGATAGCATAACCTGACTTCATTAGTCATTTTGTGTGACTTTGTCTGGACCAGCCATCTTGTTTGTCCGATGGCGGGAATGGGAAGACATTACTGCTGTTTTAATTTTAATGAGCGTCCTAATCGAGAGGAGTGGAGGGGAGGAGGAGGTCAGGCCGGCCTGTTTAGAGTAACACAGGAGCCTATTAGGCTGTGAAAGTGCCACAGGGGTATGAATAAGTTATCTGGCACGGCAGCAGAGAGAGCAGAGCCATACAATGACAACAGAATCCCCCGGCTCCAGTCATTAACATACCCGCATCTCCACCACGGGAAATCTTTATAAGGCAAAGACAAGCATGGCTGCATACATCCATCTTTGCAGATCTCTATCTCTCTCGCTCTCTCCATCTTTCCATCCATCCATCCATCCATGGTGGGGGTCCGTCCATCTGTGACAGAGCATGTTTATCTCTCCATCTGTTTGTCTCTGCCTCCTTCTCTGTCTTTCTGTTTCTTTGCTTATCTATAACTCCCTCTCCTCCTCTCTCTCTCTCTCTACCTCATCCCTCTGTCTTTCTGTTTCTTTATCTATGTATAGCTCTCTCTCTCCTACCCTCTCTACCTCAATCCCTCTCTGTCTTTCTCTCTTGCATCAGTATTCATGTTCCAGTCATGTCCTATAAAGAGAAGACATCTACACCTCTATGGTACTGGAGGTTTCAGGGTGTGTAAATTAATCATGTGGGGTTGATGGATGAACCATTTGGCTTGTATTGTTTGGACCCTTTTAGTGAATGGCTCTATTTGAGCATCACACAGTTGGAGTAGTCTTGCGTAATTCCAGAGGCTAGAGCTATTTATAATGAATTAGTTATTAAGGCTATTATCTATTATTAATGCGTTGTTTGAAAAGGGTGTTTTGGGAACTGCAGATTCGGTTTCATAACAACGAGGTGTGTGTAGCCACGATGGAAGTGTTGTTCTTTTCTACATATTGTCTTGTTACAAACAGAATGGTCTGGTGATTGACAGAACCGGCCCACACAAAACAAGATACAGTTTACCCAAGGTCAGACAGGGATACTTTTCTCATAGGATCCTTTTAGGGCCCGGAGTTATTCCTTCCCACGTGAGTTTACATGGAAAAACTCTGCCTTTAATAACAAGGGGCGCAGACTACAACAAAGGCCCAGAGTTTTTCCTTGCCAGGTCACAAAATCAGGGAAACTCAGGGCCATACATGAGGGACAAGAGTGAGGGCCTTAATTTGTAGAAGAGTGAGAGTCAGAAGTAGAAGGGGATTGTTGTCCTAATCTCCTCTATAGAAGAAAAGAAGGCTGTAAAAGAAGGTATCTTCTTCAGTCCTTGGCTGACGTGAGGTGAGGCTGGTGGCTGTCCTTGACTCCGATGATTGTACACTATGCACACGCATCCACGCACGCACAAAACACAAACACACACAGACACTAAAGCTTGAGCATGAACTTTAACCCCTGGTGGGCTGCATTGTGTACTCTTATCCAGAGGCAAGGCCACAGTACTGTATGTGTAGTGTAGAGTATACAGCCGTTTTTAAAAGTTCCTTTCTTTATTTCTTCTCGCCAGGTCTGTGTCTAGAGAAAGTCCCGGGTGCATCTCCGTCCCTGTCCAATTATAACGTGGACAAAGACCAGGAAGTGATTACCTGCTATGAGAAGTCTGGAGACATTGCCCTGCTCTACCTACAGGAAGTAGAGAAGGTAACCTAGCAACCAGCTAACATTGGCTTTACAAGTGGATGTGTTGATGGGAGGGAGAATATGGGGATGCTTTAATCACTGTGACAAAACCAAATCATTTTCAGGTGATCTAGGCTAATACTAACAAAATAATTAACCTTCTTTTAAATGACAGTTTAAGGTAGACTCGGCTAGATGACGTTGCCATGAGCAGCACTGCAGATATTAAGATGAGCGGGATGCAAGACCGCAACGTGATAGCAACGGGACCAAAACAGCGGAGAAGTTTAGTCTCGAGCTTCAACACTCTTAGTTGTTTACTGCTGTTTACTTTGTGCATCTACGTCATCTTGCTGAGTCGATTTTTAAGTTACAATTACAAATAGCCAAGACTAAGGGCCAGTCACCAGTAACTTAACTTTTGTTCTCGGATAGTTGCTGTTTGACATTTTAAAGGGAAGTTTGCAGAATGAGGTTGCTGTTAAACATTCAGATTTGGGTGGCCTCCCGCAGCCGGCCGCGACCGGGAGACACATGAGGCGGCGCACAATTGGCCCAGCGTTGTCCGGGTTAGGGGGGGGTTTGGCCTGCAGGGATGTCCTTGTCCCATCGCGCACTAGTAACTCCTGTGGCGGGCCGGGCACAGTGCACACTGACACGGTCGCCAGGTGTACTGTGTTTCCTCCGACACATTGGTGTGGCTGGCTTCCGGGTTAAGTGGGCATTGTGTCAAGAAGCAGTGCGGCTTGGTTGGGTCGTGTTTCGGAGGACGCACGGCTCTCGACCTTCGCCTCTCCCGAGTCCATACGGGAGTTGCAGCGTTGAGACAAGACTGTAACTACCAATTGGATACCATGAAATTGGGGAGAAAAAGGGGTGAAAAAAAACCGTTCAAAAGTTTGGGGTCGCTTAGAAATGTCCTTGTTTTTGACATAAAAGCACATTTCTGTCAATTAAAATAACATGAAATACAGTGTAGACATTGTTAATGTTGTAAATGACGATTGTAGCTGGAAACGGCAGATTTTTTTATGGTATATCTACATAGGCATACAGAGGCCCATTATCAGCAACCATCACTCCTGTGTTCCAATGGAACGATGTGTTAGCTAATCCAAGTTTATCATTTTAAAAGGATAATTGATCATTAGAAAACCCTTTTGCAATTATGTTAGCACAGCTGAAAACTGTTGTTCTGATTAAAGAAGCAATAAAACTGGCCTTCTTTAGACTAGTTGAGTATCTTGACCATCAGCATTTGTGGGTTCGATTACAGGCTTCAAATGGCCAGAAACAAAGAACTTTCTTCTGAAACTCGTCAGTGTATTCTTGTTCTGAGAAATGAAGGCTATTCCATGTGAGAAATTGCCAAGAAACTGAAGATCTCATACAACGCTGTGTCCTACTCCCTTCACAGAACAGCGCAAACTGTGGGAGGCCCCGGTGCACAACTGAGAGGACAAGTACATTAGAGTGTCTAGTTTGAGAAACAGACGCCTCACAAGTCCTCAACTGGCAGCTTCATTAAATAGTACCCGCAAAACACCAGTCTCAACGTTAACAGTTTATGAGGCGACTCCGGGATGCTGGCCTTCTAGCCATAGTTACAAAGAAAAAGCCATATTTCAGACTGGCCAATAATAATAAAATATTAAGATGGGAAAAAGAACACAGAACACAGACACTGTGTTCTTCACTGTTGACATTCAGACTGGTGTTTTGCGAGTACTATTTAATGAAGCTGCCAGTTGAGGACTTGTGAGGCGTCTGTTTCTCCAACTAGTGTTACAGTATGTTTGGGGTAAATCCAATACAGCACATTACTGATTACCACTCTCTATTTTTTCAATCATAGTGGTGGCTGCATCATGTTATGGGTATGTGTAACGGATGTGAAATGGCTAGCTAGTTAGCGGGTACACGCTAATAGCGTTTCAATCAGTTACGTCACTTGCTCTGAAACCTAGAAGTAGTGTTTCCCCTTGCTCTGCAAGGGCCGCGGCTTTTGTGGAGTGATGGGTAACGACGCTTCGTTGGTGACTGTTGTTGATGTGTGCAGAGGGTCCCTGGTTCGCGCCCGTGTCGGGGCGAGGGGACGGTCTAAAGTTATACTGTTACATATGCTTGTAATCGTTAAGGACTGGGGAGTATTTCAGGATCAAAAAATCAACAGAATGGAGCTAAGCAACAGGCAACATCCTAGAGAAAAACCTGTTTCAGTCTACTTAACACCAGACACTTGGAGATTAATTCACCTTTCAGCAGGACAATCACCTGAAACACAAGGCCAAATCTACAATGGAGTTGCTTACCAAGAAGACAGTGAATGTTTCTGGGTGGCAGAGTTTCAGATTTGACTTAAATCTGCTTGAAAATCTGTGGCAAAACTTGAAGACGGTTATCTAGCAATGATCAACAACCAATTTGACAGAGCTTGAATAATTTTGAAAATTATAAATGGGAAAATATTTTATAATCCAGAGTGTGCAAAACTCTTAGACGTACCCAGAAAGACTCACAGGTGTAATCGTTACCAAAGGTGATTCTAACATGTGTTGACTCAAGTGTAACGGATTTCCTCTTTGTCTGAGGAGGAGTAGCAAGGATCGGACCAATGTGCAGCGTGGTAAGTGTCCATAATGAGATATTTAATAAATCCACAGAACACTGAACAAAATAACCAAAGTACAAACAAACAACCGAAACAGTCCCGTATGGTGCAAACACTAACACAGGAAACAATCACCCACAAAACACAATAGAAAACCGGCTACCTAAATATGGCTCCCAATCAGAGGCAACGACTGACACCTGCCTCTGATTGAGAACCATACTAGGCCAAACACATAGAAATATAACAACAGAACAAAACATAGAAAAACAACATAGAATGCCCACCCCAACTCACACCCTGACCAACTAAAATAAAGACATAAAAAAGGAACTAAGGTCAGAACGTGACAGTACCCCCCCCCCCCCAAAGGTGCGGACTCTGGCCGCAAAACCTGAACCTATAGGGGAGGGTCTGGGTGGGCATTTCACCGCAGTGGCGGCTCTGGTGCGGGACGTGGACCCCCCTCCACCATAGTCTTGGCCCACTTATGTGGCGCCTTTGGAGCGGCGACCCTCGCCGCCGACCTCGGACTGGGGACCCTTTCAGCGGGCCCCGAATAGACGGGAGACTCCGGCAGCGCCTGAGTGACGGGCAGCTCCTGACTGACGGATGGCTCAGGCAGCTCCTGACTGACGGATGGCTCAGGCAGCTCCTGACTGACGGACGGCTCTGGCTGCTCCGGACAGGAGGGAGACTCTGGCTGCTCCGGACAGGAGGGAAACTCTGGCTGCTCCGGACAGGAGGGAGACTCTGGCTGCTCCGGACAGGAGGGAGACTCTGGCTGCTCCGGACAGGAGGGAGACTCTGGCTGCTCCTGACTGAAGCCCGTCGCTGGAGGCTCCGGACTAGAGGGCGTCGCTGGAGGCTCCGGACTAGAGGGCGACGCTGGAGGCTCCGGACTAGAGGGCGTCGCTGGAGGCTCCGGACTAGAGGGCGACGCTGGAGGCTCCGGACTAGAGGGCGACGCTGGAGGATCCGGACTAGAGGGCGACGCTAGAGGCTCCGGACTAGAGGGCGTCGCTGGAGGCTCCGGACTAGAGGGCGACGCTGGAGGCTCCGGACTAGAGAGCGACGCTGGAGGCTCCGGACTAGAGGGCGACGCTGGAGGCTCCGGACTAGAGGGCGTCGCTGGAGGCTCCGGACTAGAGGGCAACGCTGGAGGCTCCGGACTAGAGGGCGACGCTAGAGGCTCCAGACTAGCTTCCTACGTTGGAGGCCTCGTGCCATAACTCCTCACTGGAGGTTTCGTGCCATGGATCCTCACTGGAGGCTTCGTGCCATGGATCCTCACTGGAGGCTTCGTGCCATGGATCATCACAGGAGGCTTCGTGCCATGGATCATCACAGGAGGCTTCGTGCCATGGATCATCACAGGAGGCTTCTTGCCATGGATCATCACTGGAGGCTTCTTGCCATGGATCATCACTGGAGGCTTCGTGCCATGGACCATCACTGGAGGCTTCCTGCCATGGATCATCACTGGAGGCTTCGTGCCATGGATCACAACTGGAGGCTTCGTGCCATGGATCATCACTGGAGGCTTCTTACCATGGAGCATCACTGGAGGCTTCGTGCCATGGATCACCACTGGAGGCTTCGTGCCATGGATCCCCACTGGAGGCTTCGTGCCATGGATCACCACTGGAGGCTTCGTGCCCATAGATCATCACTGGTATGGAGAGACACACAGGAGGCCTGGCTCTGGGAGAAGGCCCAGGACTCACCAGGCTGGGGAGACATGCAGGAGGGTTAGTGCTTAGCACAGGCACAGAACTCACCAGGCTGGGGAGACATGCAGGAGGCCTTGTCCTTGGCCGAGGCACCGGATGCACTGGACCGTGGAGGCGCACTGGCAGTTTCGAGCGCAGAGCTAGCACCACTCGTCCTGGCTGTATTCCCCCTGTATCCTCCCCGCAAGTGCGGGGAGTTGGAACAGGCCGCACTGGGCTGTGCTGGCAAACTGGGGACACCGTGCGTAGGGCTGGTGCAGTATATCCCGGGCCGAGGTTACGCATTGGAGACCAGATGCGCTGAGCCGGCATCATCCCTCCTGGCTCGATGCCCACTCTAGCCCGGCCGATTCGAGGAGCTGCGACGTAGCGCACCGGGCTATGCGTGCGCCTTGCGCTTCCCCGCATAACACGGTGCCTGCCCAGTCACTCTCTCGCCACGGTAAGCACGGGGAGTTGGCTCAGGTCTCCTACCTGAGTCCGCCAATCTCCCCGTGTGTCCCCCCCCAAAAAAATTCTGGGGCTGCCTCTCGTCCCCGTTACCTCGCGCCAATTCCTCGTCGTGTCGCCGCTCCGCTTTTGCTGCCTCCAGCTCCTTTTTTCCCCTCCCATGTCCAGGAGTCCATTTTCCCACGCTGCTTGGTCCTTTGTTGGTTGGTGGTTCTGTAACGATCGTCGTCTGGAGAAGGAGAAGAGGACCAAGGTGCAGCGTGGTAAGTGTTCATACTATTTAATTAAGATATGAAACACTTGACAAAACAACAAACACAACAAACGAACAGTCCTGAAAAGTGAAACAAACACTAAACAGGAAACAACCCACCCACAAACACAGGTGGGAACAGGCTACCTAAGTATGATTCTCAATCAGAGAACGAAAGACAGCTGCCTCTGATTGAGAACCATACCAGGCCAAACACACAGAAATACAAAACAAGGACAACATAGAACACCAGACATAGAATGCCCACCCAAACTCACGCCCTGACCAACCAAAATAGAGACATAAAAAGGATCTCTACGGTCAGGGCGTGACAGGCCTTTTATTGTCCCGAGCACAAGGTGCACATGTCTAATGATCATGCTGTTTAATCAGCTTCTTGATATGCCACACCTGTCCGGTGGATGGATTATCTTGGCAAAGGAGAAATGCTAACTAACTGGGATGTAAACAAATTGTACACAAAATTTGAGAGAAACATTATTTTTGTACGTATGTAAAATTCCTGGGATCTTTTATTTCAACTCATGAAACATGGAACCAACACTTCACATGTTGCATTTATATTTTTGTTCAGTGTATAAACCATTATTCACCCAAGCTTAATAGGTTTACAATTTTGTTAAAGAAAAAAAAGCACCGTTAAATGATAAAAAACATATGTTTTTCAATATGAACCGTTTGTGAACCCATTTTTGCCATTGAGCCTGGGCATCAGACTCCACATCTGTATTGCAGAGTTGTCAATGATGTGGTCGGTTTTCAATTGGCTTACGCTTATCACATGGTTTGTAAAGGCTGAAATATTGTGCGTTGGGATGCTATCGGAAGCGTTAACATTTGTAACAAGCACGCTATCAAACATCCGTTGTTACACCCCTGTAATTAATAAGTTAGTCATAAATGTTTCCAAAACTAAAAGCATTGTATTTGGGACAAATCATTCACTAACCTCAACTACATCTCGTAATGAATAATGTGGAAATTGAGCAAGTTGAGGTGACTAAACTGCTTGGAGTTACCCTGGATTGTAAACTGTCATGGTCAAAACATATTGATACAACAGTAGCTAAGATGGGGCGAAGTCTGTCCATAATAAAGCACTGCTCTGCATTCTTAACAACACTATCAACAAGGCAGGTCCTACAGGCCCTGGTTGTGTCACACCTGGACTACTTCCCAGTCATATGGTCAAGTGCCACAAAGAGGGACATAGGAAAATTACAGTTGGCTCAGAACAGGGCAGCACGACTGGCCCTTAAAAGTACACGGAGCGCTAACATTAATGACATGCATGTCAATCTCTAATGGCTCAAAGTGGAAGAGAGATTGACATCATCATGACTTGTTTTCGTAAGAGGTGTTGACAAGCTGAAGGTACCAAGCTGTCTGTTTTAAAATACTAGCACACAGCTCTGACACCCATGTATACCCCACAAGACCTGCCACCAGAGGTCTCTTCACAGTCCCCAAGTCCAGAACAGACTATGGGAGGCACACAGTACCACATAGAGCCATGACTACATTGAACTCTATCCCACATCAGATAACTGATGCAAGCAGTAGAATCAGATTTAAAAAGCAGGTAAATATACACCTTATAGAACAGTGGGGACTGTGAAGTAACACAAACATAGGCACAGACACATGCATACACACACATGATAACATACACACTATACACAGACGTACACATGGATTTTGTGTTGTAGATATGTGGTAGTAGAGTATGGGCCTGAGTGCACACACTTAGTGTGTTGTGAATTCTGTAATGAATGTATTTAAAATTGTATAACTGCCTTAATTCTGCTGGACCCCAGGAAGAGTAGTTGCTGCCTTGGCAGGAACTAATGGGGATCCTGAATAAATACAAATTACAGACTGCAATTACCACCAGTTACATGTTGTTATTACCGTGTAACTATGCATTATTACAATTAATTACAATTCTTGTTACAGTGTAATTGCATAAATACCAACATTACCAACATTTTATAGAAACTTTTGCATAAAGACCGTTCAGATGGAATATCATCAATCTACATTGTTAGATTTGTGGAAATATATCATGCAACCTGACCTTTAATGATTCGCTATCCTTCCTTGGTTTCCCCAATAAGTGGATTGGACTTGCCTGTAATTAACTCGTTCATTAATTGATTGGATTTGTATATGGCTTTTCCAGTGCTCAAAGCGGCAACCATTTCGTGCCAGAACGCTCACCACACATCAGCTAATGTTTGGGAGTTGGACCTGCCTGTGTGCTAGTGTATTAGACAGTGCAGTAGGCCTATACCCCATCAGAAGTGCTGGTGTCTGTACTATTAGTACCATAGTGGTCAAAGGGGGCCTGGTCCATCAGCAGATCGATGCGGCATTGACAGACTGGCCCAGGGTTTGATGTTCCTGTTTCTGACCTTGGCTACTGTTTCAACCAGCAACTTTTTTCTCCACTCTGACTTGTTCTGCCAACAGGGTTTTCCCTTGCATTTTATTTTCTCTCTCTTTCTGTCTACTCTCTGTTTCTCTCTCTCTCTCTCTGTTTCTCTCTCTTTGTTTTTTCCATCTCTTCCTTTCTTTCTCTCTATCTCTCTGTCTCTGCTCTCTCTCGCTCTCTATTTTTGTAACGGCTTTCGTCTTCCTCCTCGTCTGAGGAGGAGAAGTTAGAAGGATCGGAGGACCAATGTGCAGCGTGGTAATTGTTCATCTTTTTTTGGGTGGTTTGTCTTCAGTCTTCGTGTGTCTGCACCAGACAGAACTGTTTCGGTTTTTCACATTTGTTGTTTTTTTGTATTTTGAGTGTTGAAATACTTATTTTCCACCATAATTTGCAAATAAATTCATAAAGAATCCTACAATGTGATTTTCTGGATTTTTTTTCTCATTTTGTCTGTCATAGTTGAAGTGTACCTATGATGAAAATTACAGGCCTCTCTCATCTTTTTAAGTGGGAGAACTTGCACAATTGGTGGCTGACTAAATACTTTTTTGCCCCACTGTATATGCTAGCATGTGGGAACTCACTCAATAACATTCTCCCATCCCGAGTGCTAGCCTGTCTGGTGCTATTCTGGCCCTGAGGCCTTTGGTGTGACTACTCTGTTGAGTTATGGTGTTCACAGTGCAGAGATAGTGAATGGTGTTCAGACCTTCTATTTTGTGCAAGTGTCCTTAAGTGTCCTTAGTTGAAGAGCAATGATGCAAATACTAATTTGGCCCATTTTTTGGGCTCATAGTGTCATTTTAGTTACCAAGCCTCAGGATAGAGCTGTGTTGTTGCTCCAAAATGTCATAACTATATGTGCTATTTGAATTCAATATTTAAACTAATCTAGTGGCATCACTCCCCCAAAAAGCCACAGGCTTTACCCCTGCATTTTCTTTCTTCTGTATCGGCTGTTAGAATTCAATATTGAAATTCTAATTTAGTGCAACTGATTCACATTGGAGTGGCACTTCCCCAAATAGCTCCCTCCCCACCTCCAGCACACGCCTTTCCCTTCCCCACCTACATTCCCAGCCCACCCACACATCCAGAACACCAGGTCGGAGAGAGCTGCCCCCCTGTAATTGAATCGGCAGCTGATTCCATACAGCATACAGAGAGACACTGATACAATACCCAGGAGATTAATGGGGCAACAGCACTACAGCGAGGTATCTATCTATCTCTCTCAGTGTATCATGTGCCAGACAGGCAGCACAAGGTGTAAGGACACAAGCTACCTGCTGCTGAATGAAAGAATTTCATATTTTTGACAGACTGAGAGAGAGGAGAGTGGGAACACAATGGGGACCTTCTGGTTGGACTGATGCAGAGAAAATAGGGAGAGGAGGGGAAGAGAGGGTTAGGAGGGGAAGGAGAGGAGGAGGAGGGGAAGGAGAGGAGAAGAGAGTAGCAGCCATGGTTCTTCAATCTTCCCCCTGTCCTCTCCTCTTATCTCTTCCTTTCCTTCTAGGTCTACTATTATCTGATGTTATCTAGGTTGTGTTTTCTTATCTCTCTGATTACCGATCTGGTTTTGGAAGTACAATATTGTGGTTTCTGAATTAAAACGTTTGGCTGATTTGCGTATGTACAGTGTACCAGTCTATTGCTGATGCAGAATGTGAACACTAAGCTGACTTTGTTCTCTGCATCTTCAAGCATTGCATTGTGGTGCAAGAGGTGGCTCCAATGCTCCAGCCTCTGTTCTCTGGTCAATTTGATGTGTTTCAGGCCCTCAGTGCGGGGTTGCAGAACCGCAGTCCAAAGCCAGGTCCAGTGGCCCAGGAGCAGGAGCTGGGATACTTCCTGGAGACGGGACTTCAGAGGGCACATGTCATCCACTTCAAAAATGGGTAAGAGAGTGAGAGCGTGTGTGTAGAATAATCCTACACTGACATCCAGCCTTGTTATGAATTCATCCCTAACCCACTGTGTGTGTTGCTGCTTCCTGTCACTCTTCCCTCTCTCCACTGTCACTCTTTCCTCTCTCCAATGTCGCTTTTCCCTCTCTCCAATGTCGCTTTTCCCTCTCTCCAATGTCGCTTTTCCCTCTCTCCAATGTCACTCTTCCCTCTCTCCAATGTCGCTTTTCCCTCTCTCCAATGTCGCTTTTCCCTCTCTCCAATGTCGCTTTTCCCTCTCTCCAATGTCACTCTTCCCTCTCTCCAATGTCACTCTTCCCTCTCTCCAATGTCACTCTTCCCTCTCTCTACTGTCACTCATCCCTCTCTCCACTGTCACTATTTCTTCCAATCCAAGGGTCCGTTTGTCTCAGGACGCATAGTAGGTATTCCTCCACTCCTCTCTGCCCTAGAATAAATCAAATCAAATCAAATCAAATTTTATTAGTCACATACACATGGTTAGCAGATGTTAATGCGAGTGTAGCGAAATGCTTGTGCTTCTAGTTCCGACAATGCAGTAATAACCAACAGTAATCTAACCTAACAATTCCACACTACTACCTTACACACACACACAAGTGTAAAGGGATAAAGAATATGTACATAAAGATATATGGATGAGTGGTGGTACAGAACGGCATGGCAGATGCAGTAGATGGTATAGAGTACGGTATATACATATGAGATGAGTACTGTAGGGTATGTAAACATAAAGTGGCATAGTTTAAAGTGGCTAGTGGTACATGTATTGCATAAAGATGGCAAGATGCAGTAGATGATATAGAGTACAGTATATATACATATGAGATGGGTAATGTAGGGTATGTAAACATTGTATTAAGTGGCATTGCTTAAAGTGGCTAGTGGTACATTTTTACATAATTTCCATCAATTCCCATTTTTAAAGTGGCTGGAGTTGAGTCAGTATGTTGGCAGCGGCCGCTAAATGTTAGTGGTGGCTGTTTAACAGTCTGATGGCCTTGAGATAGAAGCTGTTTTTCAGTCTCTCGGTCCCTGCTTTGATGCACCTGTACTGACCTCGCCTTCTGGATGATAGCGGGGTGAACAGGCAGTGGCTTGGGTGGTTGTTGTCCTTGATGATCTTTATGGCCTTCCTGTGACATCGGGTGGTGTAGGTGTCCTGGAGGGCAGGTAGTTTGCCCCTGGTGATGCGTTCTGCAGACCTCACTACCCTCTGGAGAGCCTTACGGTTGTGGGCGGAGCAGTTGCCGTACCAGGCGGTGATACAGCCCGACAGGATGCTCTCGATTGTGCATCTGTAGAAGTTTGTGAGTGCTTTTGGTGACAAGCCGAATTTCTTCAGCCTCCTGAGGTTGAAGAGGCGCTGCTGCGCCTTCTTCACAACGCTGTCTGTGTGGGTGGACCAGTTCAGTTTGTCCGTGATGTGTACACCGAGGAACTTAAAACTTTCCACCTTCTCCACTACTGACCCGTCGATGTGGATAGGGGGGTGCTCCCTCTGCTGTTTCCTGAAGTCCACAATCATCTCCTTTGTTTTGTTGACGTTGAGTATGAGGTTATTTTCCTGACACCACACTCCGAGGGCCCTCACCTCCTCCCTGTAGGCCGTCTCGTCGTTGTTGGTGATCAAGCCTACCACTGTAGTGTCATCCGCAAACTTGATGATTGAGTTGGAGGCGTGCATGGCCACGCAGTCGTGGGTGAACAGGGAGTACAGGAGAGGGCTCAGAACGCACCCTTGTGGGGCCCCAGTGTTGAGGATCAGCGGGGTGGAGATGTTGTTACCTACCCTCACCACCTGGGGGCGGCCCGTCAGGAAGTCCAGGACCCAGTTGCACAGGGCGGGGTCGAGACCCAGGGTCTCGACCCCGGGTCGAGACCCTGGGTCTCTGTGTTTGACTTACAATCACTGTGTTTGACTTACAATCCCCCCCAGAGAGAACAATGCTCTTGTATTACCATAGAGACTCAGGTTGACTTGCAACTCAAAGCCAAGATGCCAAGCCCAGACCTGCCCCAACCTGCATGTATTTTGCGTACCATGCACACAATTTGAGGTGAAAGTACGCGGTATGAAAAACGACCATAAAATACAAAAAAATAGGCTTGTAGTTGGCACTTTGTGGTTTTTGACTCAACCGTCTGAAGTTGAAACTCAGCCAATCAGAGTACTAGGGCGAGGAGGAAATATCTCTTCGCCCTCCAGCTGGATGGCAGCTCCCTACTTTGTCCATTGATACCACTGATGTGTGATGAAAAAGGGAAAATGGAGAACGAACTGTTTGTCAAATACATTTTCCATAATTGTATGTGTTAGTAAAGCTCATAACCATTATAATGTTGTAGTTAGCTCCTTAGCTAAGGCAAGATTACGAAAAAGGTAGTTAGTTACAGCGTTTAGTCAACTAAGCGAGAACACTTTATTGCCCACACCTGCTTTGATCTCCTCAAAAGTAGTAGGCGTGAGCGCATTGATGATGAAGGAAACATGTGCAGTGTTAAGGTAGTTCTTCAGTGTGCGTCTCTGAGTGGATGGAAACAAACATGGCAGAGAGATCTGTTCCGCTTATACCGTCCTTCACAGAAAGTTATGCTAGACTTTTAAGATTAGTAGGCCAATGTTAATTAATCAGTTCTTGATCTGTCCTCTTTATATACAGTTGAAGTCGGACGTTTACATACACCTTAGCCAAATACATTTAAACTCAGTTTTTCAAAACTCCTGACATTTAATCTTTGTAAAGATTCCCTATCTTAGGTCAGTTAGGATCACCACTTTATGTTAAGAATGTGAAATGTCAGAATAATAGTAGAGAGAATGATTTATTTCAGTTTTTATTTCTTTCATCACATTCCCAGTGGGTCAGTAGTTTACATACACTCAATTGGTATTTGGAAGCATTGCCTTTAAATTGTTTATCATGGGTCAAATGTTTTGGGTAGCCTTCCACAAGCTTTTGGCCCATTCCTCCTGACAGAGCTGGTGTAACTGAGTCAGGTTTGTAGGCCTCCTTGCTCGCACACGCTTTTTCAGTTCTGCCCACAAATTTTCTATGGGATTGAGGACAGGGCTTTGTGATGGCCACTCCAATACCTTGACTTTGTTGTCCTTAAGCCATTTTGCCACAACTTTGGAAGTATGCTTGGGGTCATTGTCCATTTGGAAGACCCATTTGTGACTAAGTTTTAACTTCCTGACTGATGTCTTGAGATGTTGCTTCAATATATCCACATAATTTTTCTGCCTCATGATGCCATCTATTTTGTGAAGTGCACCAGTCCCTTCTGCAGCAAAGCACCCCCACAACATGATGCTGCCACCCCCGTGCTTCACGGTTGGGATGGTGTTCTTCGGCTTGCAAGCCTCCCCCTTTTCCTCCAAACATAACGATAATCATTATGGCCAAAGAGTTCTATTTTTGTTTAATCAGACCAGAGGACATTTCTCCATGTGCAGTTGCAAACCGTAGTCTGGCTTTTTTACAGCGGTTTTGGAGCAGTGGCTTCTTCCTTGCTGAGCGGTCTTTCAGGTTATGTTGATATAGGACTCGTTTTACTGTAGATATAGATACTTTTGTACCTGTTTCCTCCAGCATCTTCACAAGGTGTTTTTTAGTCCAAGAATGGCGTAGCAGTCGGATGTGTCTTTGTCCTGTCTTGTCCCGTGTAAATAGTATTCGTATTTTTCGTATACATTTCGTATTTATTTTAATTTCACTTTCCATCTAGGAACTGAATATACATTCCTACATTCCGCCTCACCCAATGTGGTACGGACCTGCTATTTTTTATATACTTTTGAACCGTAACCCCAATCAGAAGCTAGCCAGATAACTAGCTACTAGCTAGTAGTCAGTTAGCCACTGCTGCGGTCTTCGCCCTTAACTCGGACACAGCCAGCTTCAATACCGGGCCGATACCTGCCAGTCTGCAAGCGCGATATCAACCCAGAGCATATAGGACTGCTTTTTCTCTACCACATCACCGGATTCCTGACGCAAGCTCTGGACAATTACACCGTATTATCACAGCTAGCTAGCTGCAACCGAGTGGCTACTACTGGCTAACACCTCTGTCCCGAAGCAAGCACCAGTTAGCCTTGAGCTAGCCTCGAGCTAGGCCCATCTGCCGGCTAGCTGCAGCGCGATATCAACCCAGAGCATATAGGACTGCTTTTTCTCTACCACATCACCGGATTCCTGACGCAAGCTCTGGACAATTACACCGTATCATCACAGCTAGCTAGCTGCAACCGAGTGGCTACTACTGGCTAACACCTCTGTCCCGAAGCAAGCACCAGTTAGCCTTGAGCTAGCCTCGAGCTAGGCCCATCTGCCGGCTAGCTGCAAGCGCGATATCAACCCAGAGCATATAGGACTGCTTTTTCTCTACCACATCACCGGATTCCTGACGCAAGCTCTGGACAATTACACCGTATCATCACAGCTAGCTAGCTGCAACCGAGTGGCTACTACTGGCTAACACCTCTGTCCCGAAGCAAGCACCAGTTAGCCTTGAGCTAGCCTCGAGCTAGGCCCATCTGCCGGCTAGCTGAAGAGCTAGTGCCACTGCCACTGCCACGAAGCTAGCACCAGTTAGCAAACACTATTCTACAATTCACAACCTCTCTTTCGCCATCGCCATCTGGCTTGGATTCTCTGTCGACACAACCACGTCTGAGCAGACCCCCTCCGTCTGAGCAGACCACCCCCCGGGCTACTAACTTTACACGCCGCGTGCTAGCTTAGTGGAGGCCTCCTCTGCTCCATCTACGGCTGCCCCCTGGACACTATGATCACTTGGCTACATAGCTGATGCATGCTTGACTGTCCATTAATTCACGGTACTCCATTCTGTTTATTTGTGTCTTATCTGTCGGCTCTGTGCTTTAACTCAGGATCTGTGTGTAGTTAATCCGACCCTCTCTGCCTAGTCATTGCCATTTTTTACCTGTTGTTGCTGTGTCAGACTAGCACCCTGTTATTGCTGCTGTTATCTTACCTGTTGTTTTAGCTAGCTCTCCCAATCAAGACCTGCAATCACTTTATGCCTTATTGTATGTCTCTCTCAAATATCAATATGCCTTGCATACTGTTGTTCAGGCTAGTTTTCATTGTCATTGTTTTGGTTTGCAATGGACCCTGTAGTTCCACTCTCCGTACCTCTGATACCCCCTTTGTCCCACCCCCCACACATGCGGTGACCTCACCCATTGAGACCAGCATGTCCAGAGATACAACCTCTCTTATCATCACCCAGTGCCTGGGCTTGCCTCCGCTGTACCCGCGCCCCTCCATACCCCTGTCTGCACATTATGCCCAGAATCTATTCTACCACGCCCATAAATCTGCTCCTTTTATTCTTTGTCCCCAACGCTCTAGGCGACCAGTTTTGATAGCCTTTAGCCGCACCCTCATCCTACTACTCCTCTGTTCCTCGGGTGATGTGGAGGTAAACCCAGGCCCTGCATGTCCCCAGTCACCCTCATTTGTTGACTTCTGCGATCGAAAAAGCCTTGGCCTCATGCATGTCAACATCAGAAGCCTCCTCCCTAAGTTTGCCTTACTCACCGCTTTAGCACACTCTGCCAATCCTGATGTCCTTGCCGTGTCCGAATCCTGGCTTAGGAAGGCCACCAAAAATTCTGAGATTTCCATACCCAACTATAACACTTTCCGTCAAGATAGAACTGCCAAAGGGGGAGGAGTTGCAATCTACTGCAGAGATAGCCTGCAAAGTTCTGTCATACTTTCCAGGTCTATGCCCAAACAGTTCGAACTTCTAATTTTAAAAATTAATCTCTCCAGAAATAAGTCTCTCACTGTTGCCGCCTGCTACCGACCCCCCTCAGCTCCCAGCTGTGCCCTGGACACCATCTGTGAATTGATCGCTCCCCATCTAGCTTCAGAGTTTGTTCTGTTAGGTGACCTAAACTGGGATATGCTTAACACCCCGGCAGTCCTACAATCCAAGCTTGATGCCCTCAATCTCACACAAATCATCAAGGAACCCACCAGGTACAACCCTAAATCCGTAAACATGGGCACCCTAATAGACATTATCCTGACCAACCTGCCCTCCAAATACACCTCTGCTGTCTTCAATCAAGATCTCAGCGATCACTGCCTCATTGCCTGTATCCGCCACGGGTCTGCGGTCAAACGACCACCCCTCATCACTGTCAAACGCTCCCTAAAACACTTCTGCGAGCAGGCCTTTCTAATCGACCTGGCCCGGGTACCCTGGAAGGATATTGACCTCATCCCGTCAGTTGAGGATGCCTGGTCATTCTTTAAATGTTACTTCCTCACCATATTAGACAAGCATGCTCCGTTCAAAAAATGCAGAACCAAGAACAGATATAGCCCTTGGTTCACTCCAGACCTGACTGCCCTCGACCAGCACAAAAACATCCTGTGGCGAACTGCAATAGCATCGAAGAGCCCCCGCGATATGCAACTGTTCAGGGAAGTCAGGAACCAATACACGCAGTCAGTCAGGAAAGCAAAGGCCAGCTTTTTCAAGCAGAAATTCGCATCCTGTAGCTCTAACTCCAAAAAGTTCTGGGATACTGTAAAGTCCATGGAGAACAAGAGCACCTCCTCCCAGCTGCCCACTGCACTGAGGCTAGGTAACACGGTCACCACCGATAAATCCGTGATAATCGAAGACTTCAACAAGCATTTCTCAATGGCTGGCCATGCCTTCTTCCTGGCGACTCCAACCTTGGCCAACAGCCCCGCCCCCCCCGCTGCTACTCGCCCAAGCCTCCCCAGCTTCTCCTTTACCCAAATCCAGATAGCAGATGTTCTGAAAGAGCTGGAAAACCTGGACCCATACAAATCAGCTGGGCTTGACAATCTGGACCCCCTATTTCTGAAACTGTCCGCCGCCATTGTCGCACCCCCTATTACCAGCCTGTTCAACCTCTCCTTCGTATCATCTGAGATCCCCAAGGATTGGAAAGCTGCCGCGGTCATCCCCCTCTTCAAAGGGGGAGACACCCTGGACCCAAACTGTTACAGACCTATATCCATCCTGCCCTGCCTATCTAAGGTCTTCGAAAGCCAAGTCAACAAACAGATCACTGACCATCTCGAATCCCACCGTACCTTCTCCGCTGTGCAATCCGGTTTCCGAGCCGGTCACGGATGCACCTCAGCCACGCTCAAGGTACTAAACGACATCATAACCGCCATCGATAAAAGACATTACTGTGCAGCCGTCTTCATCGACCTGGCCAAGGCTTTCGACTCTGTCAATCACCATATTCTTATCGGCAGACTCAGTAGCCTCGGTTTTTCTAATGACTGCCTTGCCTGGTTCACCAACTACTTTGCAGACAGAGTTCAGTGTGTCAAATCGGAGGGCATGTTGTCCGGTCCTCTGGCAGTCTCTATGGGGGTACCACAGGGTTCAATTCCCGGGCCGACTCTTTTCTCTGTATACATCAATGATGTTGCTCTTGCTGCGGGCGATTCCCTGATCCACCTCTACGCAGACGACACCATTCTATATACTTCCGGCCCTTCCTTGGACACTGTGCTATCTAACCTCCAAACGAGCTTCAATGCCATACAACACTCCTTCCGTGGCCTCCAACTGCTCTTAAACGCTAGTAAAACCAAATGCATGCTTTTCAACCGTTCGCTGCCTGCACCCGCACGCCCGACTAGCATCACCACCCTGGACGGTTCCGACCTAGAATATGTGGACATCTATAAGTACCTAGGTGTCTGGCTAGACTGCAAACTCTCCTTCCAGACTCATATCAAACATCTCCGATCCAAAATCAAATCAAGAATCGGCTTTCTATTCCGCAACAAAGCCTCCTTCACTCACGCCGCCAAACTTACCCTAGTAAAACTGACTATCCTGCCGATCCTCGACTTCGGCGATGTCATCTACAAAATAGCTTCCAACACTCTACTCAGCAAACTGGATGCAGTTTATCACAGTGCCATTCGTTTTGTTACTAAAGCACCTTATACGACCCACCACTGCGACCTGTATGCCCTAGTCGGCTGGCCCTCGCTACATGTTCGTCGTCAGACCCACTGGCTCCAGGTCATCTACAAGGCTATGCTAGGTAAAGTGCCGCCTTATCTCAGTTCACTGGTCACGATGGCTACACCCACCCGCAGCACGCGCTCCAGCAGGTGTATCTCACTGATCATCCCTAAAGCTAAAACCTCATTTGGACGCCTTTCCTTCCAGTTCTCTGCTGCCTGCGACTGGAACGAATTGCAAAAATCTCTGAAGTTGGAGACTTTTATCTCCCTCAACAACTTTAAAAATCTGCTATCCGAGCAGCTAACCGATCGCTGCAGCTGTACATAGTCCATCTGTAAACTACCCACCCAATTTACCTACCTCACCCCCCATACTGCTTTTATTTATTTACTTTTCTGCTCTTTTGCACACCAGTACCAATATCTCTTCTTGCACATGATCATCTGATGATTTATCACTCCAGTGTTAATCTGCTAAATTGTAATTATTTGATTTATTGCCTACCTCATGCCTTTTGCACACATTGTATATAGATTCTCTTTTTTTCTACCATGTTATTGACTTGTTTATTGTTTACTCCATGTGTAACTCTGTGTTGTCTGTTCACACTGCTATGCTTTATCTTGGCCAGGTCGCAGTTGCAAATGAGAACTTGTTCTCAACTAGCCTACCTGGTTAAATAAAGGTGAAATAAAGGTGAAATAAAAAAATAAATAAAAAATAAAAGGTCCTTTGCTGTTGTTCTGGGATTGATTTGCACTTTTCGCACCAAAGTACATTAATCTCTAGGAGACAGAACGCGTCTCATTCCTGAGCGGTATGACGGCTGCGTGGTCCCATGGTGTTTATACTTGCATACTATTGTTTGTACAAATGAACCTGGTACCTTCAGGCGTTTGGAAATTGCTCCCAAGGATGAATCAGACTTGTGGAGGTCTACAATTTTTTTTCTGCCTGATTTCTTTTGATTTTCCCATGATGTCAAGCAAAGAGGCACTGAGCTTGAAGGTAGGCCTTGAAATACATCCACAGGTATACCTCCAATTAACTCAAATGATGTCAATTAGCCTATCAGAAGCTTCTAAAGCCATGACATCGTTTTCTGGAATTTTCTAAGCTGTTTAAAGGCACAGTCAACTTAGTGTATGTAAACGTCTGACCCACTGGAATTGTGATACAGTGAATTATAAGTGAAATAATCTGTCTGTAAACAATTGTTGGAAAAATTACTTGTGTCATGCACAAAGTAGATGACCTAACCAACTTGCCAAAACTATAGTTTGTTAACAAGAAATTTGTGGAGTGGTTGAAAAACAAGTTTTAATGACTCCAATCTAAGTGTATGTAAACTTCCGACTTCAACTGTAGCTGTATGTCAACAGTAGGCTACTAATGATGTGATAGTCAGTTCTACAGTTACATTTATTTCTAGGGCCTCCAGAGAAATAAGGCACTGCATCGCAGTGTTGCGGTGTCACTAGAGCCTGGGGTTTGATCCCAGGCTGCGTCACAATCGGTCGTGACCGGGAGTCCCATAGGGCGGCGCACAATTAGCCCAGCGTCATCCGAGTTAAGGGAGGGTTCGGCCGGGGGGGCTTAGCTTGGCTCATCGCGGGCCGGGCGCCTGCAGGCTGACTTCGGTCGTCAGTTGAACAGTGTTTCCTCCGACACATTGGTGCAGCTGGTTTCTGGGTAAAGCGAGTGGGTGTTAAGAAGTGCGGCTTGGTGGGTCATGTTTCGGAGGATGCATGACTCGACCTTCACCTCCCGAGCCCGTTGGGGAGTTGCAACGAAGAGACAAGATCGTAATCATAAAATTGGGGAGAAAAAGGGGATAAACATTACAACAAAACATTCTAGTTAGCTACTGAAGAACAGCCAAGTACCCATATTATTAACAGTCAATAGTTACCATTCTTACCATTCCTACTGAGGCAGTCTTCTGCAAAAATCATTATTAGGCAAAAAAAAGTGCATTTTCCTATGATTTGAGCAATATGGATGTCGCAAGTGTGCCATCAGTGGTACTCTACTTCAAGGTTGGCAGGTCTGCAAGCCTCAAGCCTGCCAGTGGAAAAGTGATTGGACTCAGCAGGCCCAATGGCTTGAATTGGAGACGGTGTGGGATGGATTCCTATGTCCATAGCTGCTGTGCTTTGATCTAGTTAGCCATAGTTGGTACCTGCCGGCTAGCTCCCCTGTAGGTTAGAGCAGTAGTGTGTGTGAGTAGCTAGTTATGGGTGTTGATATGGAGATTATGCTCCCTTATCTCCTGGTAGGGGTGTGGTGGTAAAGCTCTGTCGGAGTGTGCATGTGATTTTGTGAGCATGCTGGCTGTGTTTCAGTCAGACATGAAGATGGATGATAGCCTCCTATCTCTCTTAGCCCCGCCCCCATACTGACATTATGACTATCCCAGCATGCTTAGAGCTCATCTCACAACCACACCATTTGGGATGCACACCACTGACATGATTAGGGCTCACAGGAATGTTAACAGACACAGCTGTAGCAGCCACATGGCTTCTCTAACGTTCACAGTACACATCTATGTGACACGCTTCAAAAAAACAACTCTCAACACTCCTTTTGCTATTGCCCAATGCCCATAAATGCATTCTTCATCTCTCACGGAAGTTATACTGAATTGATGGTGTCTTGATCAAATAAATCCTCCTCAAGCACCCCTCTGTACTGTCTGGTTCTCCTGGGGGGAACCATCCATACCACAGTCTGCCTGGGAAGCACTGGTTGTGTCCCAAATGGCAACCTATTCCCATAGGGCTCTAATCTAAAGTAGTGCACGATATGGAATAGGGACATACCCACTGTATAGGGCAAGGTGGATTTTTCACATGGAAAATGGAGGAAACCACTTAAAAACCAGAGAGGAGTAGAGATAAAGAGAGGAGGCTGCCACTACTGCTGCTGCTGAAGATAATAGTTCATAGATGATGCAACACAGTGTCTCGTTCATGTCAACCTGCACCCAGCCTCCCTCCCTACCTCCACACGTCTCTCTCTCTCACTAATAACACACCGGAGGACACACACACTGGTATAGTGGTGCAAATACATTAATACAAAACACACACTACATACAAATCACGCACACACACAGCATTTCCAGTGGGAAGGTGCTTTTTCTATCCTCGAGAATGCCAACGCTAAGAAGGACACGTCTTCAGTAAATAGCCAGCTGCATACATGGCTAATGTGTAAGCTGTGAGTAGCGGTAATTATCTGTCGTTAAGGGTGTCTGCTAAACTCATGAATAATGCAGCAGTGTGCCTGCCTGTGAATCTCGTGATGCTCTCTCTGCTCATAGATATTTAAAGTTGAGCGTTGCGATAAAAACATCTGCCAGCATTCTTTTTGTATAATTATTTTCCCCCTTTGTAAAGTGGTCAATCATGGTTGCAGTGAATTAGGAGGAGGCCTTTGGTACTGAGCAGGAAATGGATCTTACAAAAAAAACAGCAGGACCAAGGCAATTCTTCATAATATGCCTTTATTGAAGTGGCTTGTTAAATAGAGCAGAGGAAAATGCTTGGTTGGTTAAGAGATTTCTAGTGTACACACTAACTGGATCGATGCAAGGAGTGCATCCAAAATAGTACCCTATTCCCTACTGTTATATAGTGCACTACTTTAGACCAAATGCCTATGGGCCCTGGTCAAAAGTAGTGCACTACATAGGGAATAGGTTGCCATTTGGGATGCATTGTCTATGCTTCCTCTAGCTGTTAGGCATCTGAAAAACCAGGTCACTTCTCATTAGCAAATCAAGTCTTAGAATGCTGCCTGCTGCAGTCTTGTATTTACTGTAGCCCTGCCAACACACACACCACACACACACACACACACACACAGATTCCTTACTGTCAGTGCTGTATCGGTTTGAGCTGATTTATGAAAATGAGGCCTAACAGCAAATACGTATTAAGTCTTTTGATGAAACCCTCATTTGCAAACGGATACGCACCACCACGTTATACACATAGACAGACACACAGACAGACAGACACAGACAGACGGATGGACACGGGGGAGAGGAGCAGGCCGCTCACTCGTTTGGTATAACCGGGCAGTTTAGCTCTCTGAGCTGAACCCTAGTCAACATTTCTCCAAAGTTACAGTGTGACGCATCGATAACATAACAAATGCTCACACACTTATGAGATACTTTCTTGCATTAAGCACATAAACACATGCAGTCAGAGAAGGCGTGTGTTTGTGTGGTTAGTTCGTTCAGTGGGAGACTGTTAGCTGTGTAGGTGTGGGAACATTGCAGTGTGTCTGATCCATAGAGAAGTGTTGAGCTAGGGTATTGACACCTATCAACTGACAACCTTACACACAAATGACCATACCAGCTCTCACACACACACACACACACACACACACACACGGACGGATGGACGGACGGGCGGACGGACGGGCGGACGGACGGACGGACGGACAGACATGCACGCACATATGCACATATGCACCATTGAGGTGAGGTTCTCACCCAAGATTTGATGGTACATGGCCCCGTCCATCGTCCCTTTGATGTGGTGAAGTTGTCCTGTTCCCTAAGCAGACAAACACCCCCAAAGCATAATGTTTCCACCTCCATGTTTGACGGTGGGGATGGTGTTCTTGAGGTCATAGGCAGCATTCCTCCTCCTCCAAACACGGCGAGTTGAGTTGATGCCAAAGAGCTCCATTTTGGTCTCATCTGACCACAACACTTTCACCCAGTTGTCCTCTGAATCATTCAGATTTTCATTGGCAAACTTCAGACGGGCATGTATATGTGCTTTCTTGAGCAGGGGGACCTTGCGGGCGCTGCAGGATTTCAGTCCTTCACGGCGTAGTGTGTTACCAATTGTTTTCTTTGTGACTATGGTCCCAGCTGCCTTGAGATCATTGACAAGATCCTCCTGTGTAGTTCTGGGCTGATTCCTCACCGTTCTCATGATCATTGCAACTCCACGAGGTGAGATCTTGCATGGAGCCCCAGGCCAAGGGAGATTGACAGTTCTTTTGTGTTTCTTCCATTTGCGAATAATCGCACCAACTGTAGTCACCTTCTCACCAAGCTGCTTGGCGATGGTCTTGTAGCCCATTCCAGCCTTGTGTAGGTCTATAATCTTGTCCCTGACATCATTGGAGAGCTCTTTGGTCTTGGCCATGGTGGAGAGTTTGGAATCTGATTGATCGATTGCTTCTGTGGACAGGTGTCTTTTATACAGGTAACAAACTAAGATTAGGAGCACTCCCTTTAAGACTGTGCTCCTAATCTCAGCTCGTTACCTGTATAAATGACACCTGGGAGCCAGAAATCTTTCTGATTGAGAGGGGGTCAAATACTTATTTCCCTCATTAAAATGCAAATCAATTTATAACATTTTTGACATGTGTTTTTCTGGATTTTTTTGTTGTTATTCTGTCTCTCACTGTTCAAATAAACCTACCATTAAAATTATAGACTGATCATTTCTTTGTCAGTGGGCAAACGTACAAAATCAGCAGGGGATCAAATACTTTTTTCCCTCACTGTAAATATATTATTTTTATTTTTATTTTTTTCACCTTTATTTAACCAAGTAGGCAAGTTGAGAACAAGTTCTCATTTACAGCTGCGACCTGGCCAAGATAAAGCAAAGCAGTGCTACACAAACAACAACACAGAGTTACACATGGAATAAACAAATGTACAGTCAATAACACAAAATAAAAAATCTATATACAGTGTGTGCAAATGAGGTAAGATTGGGGAGGTAAGGCAATAAATAGGCCGTAGTGGGGAAGTAAATACAATTTAGCAATTAAACACTGGAATGATAGATGTGCAGAATATGAATGTGCAAGTAGAGATACAGGGGTGCAAAGGAGCAAAAAATAAAATAACAATATGGAGATGGGGTAGTTTGGTGGGATATTAACAGATGGGCTATGTACAGGTGCAGTGATCTGTGAGCTGCTCTGACAGCTGATGCTTAAAGTTAGTGAGGGAGATATGAGTCTCCAGCTTCAGTGATTTTTGCAATTCGTTCCAGTCATTGGCAGCAGAGAACTGGAAGGAAAGGCGGCTAATAGGAATAGGCTTTGGGGGTGACCAGTGAAATATACCTGCTGGAGCACGTGCTACGGGTGGGTGCTGCTATGGTGACCAGTGAGCCGAGATAAGGTGGGGCTTTACCTATCAAAGACTTATAGATGACCTGGAACCAGTGGGTTTAGCGACGAATATGAAGCGAGGGCCAGCCAACGAGAGCATACAGGTTGCAGTGGTGGGTAGTATATGGGGCTTTGGTGGCAAAACGGATGGCACTGTGATAGACTGCATCCAATTTGCTGAGTAGAGTGTTGGAGGCTATTTTGTAAATGACATCGTCGAAGTTAAGTATCGGTAGGATAGTCAGTTTTACGAGGGTATGTTTGGCAGCATGAGTGAAGGATACTTTGTTGCAAAATAGGAAGCCGATTCTAGATTTAATTTTGGATTGGAGATGCTTAATATGAGTCTGGAAGGAGAGTTTACAGTCTAACCAGACACCTAGGTATTTGTAATCGTCCACATATTCTAAGTCAGAACTGTCCAGAGTAGTCCTGCTGGACGGGTGGGCAGGTGCGGGCAGCGATCGGTTGAAGAGCATGCATTTTGTTTTACTTGCATTTAAGAGCAGTTGGAGGCCACGGAAGGAGAGGTGTATGGCATTCCAGCTCGTCTGGAGGTTAGTTAACACAGTGATCAAAGAACGGCCAGAAGTATTCAGAAATCCACTATCTATAAAATGTATCCACTCTTTATAAAATGTATCCACTATCAACCACTATATAAAATGTATCCACTATATATAATATGTATCCACTATCCACCACTATATATAAAATGTATCCACTATATATAATATGTATCCACTATCCACCACTCTATATAAAATGTATCCGAGAGAATAAAGTAGACGGCACGGGTCAAACGTCTGATTTATGACCCTATGTCCGGATGACGTGTACATGCCCAAATATGGGCATCCGGCCAGGACATCCTGTTCCTGTTGTCACGTGTTAGAGGGTGTGTTATTTTATATCTATATTGCACCTATTCCTTTGAAGTTGTCATGATGATTGATGTGTAGGGACCTGGTTGAACTGGGGGAGGGGGGGTGGGGGGGATGTGTTTGAACGTTTCATAGAGGATGACCCCACATCCACCCTATTTTATTGCCCTTAGGGTTGTTGTCTATGAAGTAGGAATGTCTGGGGGGGTTGTATTTGCGGGAGACGCATTATAAATAAAGCCCAGAACAAGACATGAGGCCCCAGAACACTAAACAAGATTTTAAAAATAAAACCCTGAACATTAAACAGAAAATTAGTCAAATTCTCGGGGTGCTATGCGTCTCTTGTCACGAACCCAATGATAAAAGCATCGAGGACGTTTTGGGTGAGGCCCCTGAATGTTTTAAAGGAGTTTTGTCTACGAGTGATGGAAATATGTTTTACATATTCCAACCTGAGGATTCTACTGTTAAGATATTCACAGACAGCGGCCCCAAACCCCTTTATCATGCAAAACCCGGGAGTTTTTCTCCTGCGCTGCGTATGAGGGAATGGCTTAAGATAAGGCTAGCGCTGTGTCAAATTGAACAGGCCCTGAGTGGTACAACCCTGCCAGGATATGCAATGGAAGAACTTGTGTGCGGACGCAGTGATTTGAAGGCCCTAAGAATCGCTTCAATGGCGTATAGCCCCGACTCCAAAGTGACAATTTTAGCATGTGAACAATATGACAGTACAAATGCGACGAAGTCTGTCAGTTCATATGTCTTTTCCAAAGCCTGCAAGGATGTAAACTTTTTTATGCCAGTGTTTAGCTTTAAATGGATTGATTACCCTATATTCGTAACCCTGATGAATAAGCTGGACAGTCTTTTCAAAAATCGTGAACAATTACGGCGCTGGCCGCGTCTATCCTTAAGACATACCCAGGATCTACATGCCAGACGTTTGATCTATCCCTGGAGTGAAAACTTACGGAGCCTTGACGGATCGTATGTGGGATATCCTGCGAGCAAGAGAGCCTGTCTTGACGCGGGTGAATTGGAGACAGATGGGGGTCAGGGCTAACCAGGCCCTTTATCTGTAATAAATGAATAGTAAAAATGTTTAATTAATTATAACATGTTTAAACTGTATGTACTAAAGATTTAGAATTAAAGGGGATTAATGCTATATCTCAACCCTTAAGGAACGGGGAAGCTGTCTTTTCTCTCTAGCCCCGGTCTGTCGCGGAGAATTTTATACAAATACAGTCTTTCTTACAACGTTATGTTATAAACATTAAAGGTTATTAAAAGTTTAGTACTGTCTGGTAATGATGTATAACTGTTGTACAACCACTGTTTATAAATAAAACATCCGTGCATGTTTCAATATTGAGCAGTAAAATTGTTTTGGATTAATTATAAGATGTTTTAAAAAGGTCTGTACTAAATATTATGTATTAAATAAATGGTTTTAAAGAGGTATCTCGCCATTTAACGAAAGGAATATCACGCGCCCTCTCTCTCCCAATCGGTCCCTGAGAAAAAAGGCTTTCCGTAAATACGTGTGCGCGTGTGTGTGCGGGCGTGTGTGTGCGGATGTAGGTGTGTGTGTGTTTCAAAAACAAAAGGGGAGGGGTGTGTGTCTCTGCATGGGGCGTTTGAAACCAAAAAAGATGTGCGTCTCTTCAAATGGGCACTTTCAATTCATTTACCACACATGCCTTTCAAATACGTATTTATCTCACCCCCAAGGACGTGAGGGGCTAAAAAGTCAAACAACCCCTGCAGAATATATCTTGTCTAGACAAACTCCTACGGTTTAAACCATATGTTATTTATAATCAGCCCATATACAAACGACCCCCACCCTTAAATTTATATCGGACACCCCCCAAGCTGCTACCCATGATGTTGTAGGAAATCAAAAGGAAATACAGACAGCCACCTGTGGTTTTGGGGACTCTAAACATTCAGAGGTCCTGCCGCCCGAAAAAAACGGCACCCCTGCTCTGTAAGATCATTACAGAATATCTCTCCTTTGAGCCAAGACCGCAGAGCGAGTGACAACAGATACTATCCCCTCTGTACGAACGACCAAAAGCGCAACTCCAGACAAGGCCAACAGCCCAGAAGAGTTATCTGCCCAAAACAGCTAAAAGATAATCCGTGAATCCGTCCCAATGGAGCTTTCTGAAGGTGAGTTAGTGAAAATAACTCAGTGAAAATAATATATTAGATTTGAAGGCGGGGAATGGTATGGATATTATTGTAATATTAAACCGGCGTTATATGTTTTTTTAAACGGGGGGGCAATGATTTTTTTTAGGTAATATGACAAATGCACGTATTCTTATAATTTAAAATGTATATATATATATCGGATAAATACAGTGGGGAGAACAAGTATTTGATACACTGCCGATTTTGCAGGTTTTCCTACTTACAAAGCATGTAGAGGTCTGTAATTTTTATCATAGGTACACTTCAACTGTGAGAGACGGAATCTAAAACAAAAATCCAGAAAATCACATTGTATGATTTTTAAGTAATTAATTTGCATTTTATTGCATGACATAAGTATTTGATCACCTACCAACCAGTAAGAATTCCGGCTCTCACAGACCTGTTAGTTTTTCTTTAAGAAGCCCTCCTGTTCTCCACTCATTACCTGTATTAACTGCACCTGTTTGAACTCGTTACCTGTATAAAAGACACCTGTCCACACACAATCAAACAGACTCCAACCTCTCCACAATGGCCAAGACCAGAGAGCTGTGTAAGGACATCAGGGATAAATTGTAGACCTGTACAAGGCTGGGATGGGCTACAGGACAATAGGCAAGCAGCTTGGTGAGAAGGCAACAACTGTTGGCACAATTATTAGAAAATGGAAGAAGTTCAAGATGACGGTCAATCACCCTCGGTCTGGGGCTCCATGCAAGATCTCACCTCGTGGGGCATCAATGATCATGAGGAATGTGAGGGATCAGCCCAGAACTACACGGCAGGACCTGGTCAATGACCTGAAGAGAGCTGGGACCACAGTCTCAAAGAAAACCATTAGTAACACACTACGCCGTCATGGATTAAAATCCTGCAGCGCACGCAAGGTCCCCCTGCTCAAGCCAGCGCATGTCCAGGCCCGTCTGAAGTTTGCCAATGACCATCTGGATGATCCAGAGGAGGAATGGGAGAAGGTCATGTGGTCTGATGAGACAAAAATAGAGCTTTTTGCTCTAAACTCCACTCGCCGTGTTTGGAGGAATAGAAGGATGAGTACAACCCCAAGAACACCATCCCAACCGTGAAGCATGGAGGTGGAAACATCATTCTTTGGGGATGCTTTTCTGCAAAGGGGACAGGACGACTGCACCGTATTGAGGGGAGGATGGATGGGGCCATGTATCGCGAGATCTTGACCAACAACCTCCTTCCCTCAGTAAGAGCATTGAAGATGGGTCGTGGCTGGGTCTTCCAGCATGACAACGACCCAAAACACACAGCCAGGGCAACTAAGGAGTGGCTCCGTAAGAAGCATCTCAAGGTCCTGGAGTGGTCTAGCCAGTCTCCAGACCTGAATCCAATAGAAAATCTTTGGAGGGAGCTGAAATTCCGTATTGCCCAGCGACAGCCCCGAAACCTGAAGGATCTGGAGAAGGTCTGTATGGAGGAGTGGGCCAAAATCCCTGCTGCAGTGTGTGCAAACCTGGTCAAGAACTACAGGAAACGTATGATCTCTGTAATTGCAAACAAAGGTTTCTGTACCAAATATTAAGTTCTGCTTTTCTGATGTATCAAATACTTATGTCATGCAATAAAATGCAAATTAATTACTTAAAAATCATACAATGTGATTTTCTGGATTTTTGTTTTAGATTCCGTCTCTCACAGTTGAAGTGTACCTATGATAAAAATTACAGACCTCTACATGCTTTGTAAGTAGGAAAACCTGCAAAATCGGCAGTGTATCAAATACTTGTTCTCCCCACTGTATGTGTTAATATTATCTAACGTTTGTAGGGTATCCATCCTTTATGCAGTTGCTCAGGGGAATAAAATGATCTGGAACAGAATTCCTTAGAAGGGGGTTCAGAGGAGCAAAATGCATGCAGCCAGTCCCCATCACATTATTGTAGATGTAAGTCCAAGAATAAAATACATAAGAATATTTATACATTAAAAACAAAAAGTGTGCACCCTATATTAAAAGCTATTTTTGTGTTTTCAGCTGACATACCGCCAAGAAGGATAACGGCCTCCTTATGGACCCTGAACGACTTCGGAGGAGAAGATGACACAGATGCTTTTCTCCCATTCTGTATGAAAGTCTTTTCAAACACACCGAGAACCGAGGATTTAAAGTCCCTCAACTCCCCCTTGAACCTCCACCCGCTCACAACGCACAACTCGTGCGCAAGTACATTGCGCAGAATCATCCCCTTACGAAAAGTGCTACTGGGCAGGGAATTTACTGCTTCAAGAAACGGCGCTCCATGGACACAGTATGAAGCCATTATATATACACTGCTCAAAAAAATAAAGGGAACACTAAAATAACACATCCTAGATCTGAATGAATGAACTATTCTTATTAAATACTTTTTTCTTTACATAGTTGAATGTGCTGACAACAAAATCACACAAAACTTATCAATGGAAATCAAATTTATCAACCCATGGAGATCTGGATTTGGAGTCACACTCAAAATTAAAGTGGAAAACCATACTACAGGCTGATCCAACTTTGATGTAATGTCCTTAAAACAAGTCAAAATGAGGCTCAGTAGTGTGTGTGGCCTCCACGTGCCTGTATACCCTCCCTACAATGCCTGGGCATGCTCCTGATGAGGTGGCGGATGGTCTCCTGAGGGATCTCCTCCCAGACCTGGACTAAAGCATCCGCCAACTCCTGGACAGTCTGTGGTGCAACGTGGCGTTGGTGGATGGAGCGAGACATGATGTCCCAGATGTGCTCAATTGGATTCAGGTCTGGGGAACGGGCGGGCCAGTCCATAGCATCAATGCCTTCCTCTTGCAGGAACTGCTGACACACTCCAGCCACATGAGGTCTAGCATTGTCTTGCATTAGGAGGAACCCAGGGCCAACCGCACCAGCATATGGTCTCACAAGGGGTCTGAGGATCTCATCTCGGTACCTAATGGCAGTCAGGCTACCTCTGGCGAGCCCATGGAGGGCTGTGCGGCCCCCCAAAGAAATGCCACCCCACACCATGACTGACCCACCGCCAAACCGGTCATGCTGGAGGATGTTGCAGGTAGCAGAACGTTCTCCACGGCGTCTCCAGACTGTCACGTCTGTCACATGTGCTCAGTGTGAACCTGCTTTCATCTGTGAAGAGCACAGGGCGCCAGTGGCGAATTTGCCAATCTTGGTGTTCTCTGGCAAATGCCAAACGTCCTGCACGGTGTTGGGCTGTAAGCACAACCCCCACCTGTGGACGTCGGGCCCTCATACCACCCTCATGGAGTCTGTTTCTGACCGTTTGAGCAGACACATGCACATTTGTGGCCTGCTGGAGGTAATTTTGCAGGGCTCTGGCAGTGCTCCTCCTGCTCCTTCTTGCACAAAGGCGGAGGCAGCGGTCCTGCTGCTGGGTTGTTGCCCTCCTACGGCCTCCTCCACGTCTCCTGATGTACTGGCCTGTCTCCTGGTAGCGCCTCCATGCTCTGGACACTACGCTGACAGACACAGCAAACCTTCTTGCCAGAGCTCGCATTGATGTGCCATCCTGGATGAGCTGCACTACCTGAGCCACTTGTGTGGGTTGTAGACTCCATCTCATGCTACCACTAGAGTGAAAGCACCGCCAGCATTCAAAAGTGACCAAAACATCAGCCAGGAAGCATAGGAACTGAGAAGTGGTCTGTGGTCACCACCTGCAGAACCACTCCTTTATTGGGGGTGTCTTGCTAATTGCCTATAATTTCCACCTGTTGTCTATTCCATTTGCACAACAGCATATGAAATTTATTGTCAATCAGTGTTGCTTCCTAAGTGGACAGTTTGATTTCACAGAAGTGTGATTGACTTGGAGTTACATTGTGTTGTTTAAGTGTTCCCTTTATTTTTTTGAGCAGTGTATATATATATATATTATTAGTTATACATATTTTATTATTTATAATTTTTTTTGATGATTGAATATGTTAAAACAATGACAAATAATGTTTTTTCAGACTCCAACGAGACATGCCTGGCAGAATCTGGAATACCTGGTGAAAAAAGTCAAGAGCCCCCGGTTTCCGCGATTCGTCAGAACAGCCTGCGTCAAAAAAGCCGAGGTAATTTAATTATGTATTGTTAATATATAGTATTATACCTGAAATGTATTTGAAATTTTTTATCTAACATATTTTATGTTTAATAACCTATTTTGTATGTATTATTTTCTTTCAGACTCCTCCCCGGCGCATACACCTAGAGCAAGCGGAGGATTTCGGCTCACCGGACATCCACAATGAAACAACGAAACCGGAGGATTTCACCATTTTAAATTACATTTCAGAGGTAGACGACCTGCTATTATGGGAAGCGGCCAACCTTCTTGATTCAGACAATTCTTTGGTGGAAACACCCGAACCTGAAATAGAACAAGCTAGGTTTTTCACAGCCTTTTCCAGGGCTCTAAAATCCCGAAAGGTTTTGCTCCACAAACGAATGGGGGCTTTACTCAAGCGACAATACCGTCAGGATCTTTCCTTCTGGCATAAAACAATGCCACGTTTGTTAAACAGCAATCCGATTAAAAAACGCAAATACAGGCGCTAAAAACATATATGTAACATGTATCCTTCCAGAATACCACAAGAACACACATCATTAATTATCCAACTTGCTGAGCCAACAGACATAATTGAGACAGTTGAAACCCTGTTATCCCAGATACCGTCCGAACTCCAAGATATAATTAACCAGCTGAATGAGACTGGGGTAACAGACATAATACCGATAGATGAAAACATAATATCCCAGATACCGCCCGAACTCATAGAAATAATTAATCGTATGAATGAGTCAGGGGCGACCGATGAAAACCTGTTAGCCCACATCCCCGACGCCCTCATATCGTTAATTAACCAGATGAATGAGAGCATAAGATCTTCTACAACGGACACCCCACAGACCCCGCCATTAACGACCATGTCCGAAGAGTCTGAAATGCAATACGATGTTTTTGAGGAATTGGAAAATTGTCTAATAAATCAGGAGGGAGATGGTATTGATAGAAGTGTCCGGGTTGTGTACCGAAATAAATTCAGCAATACAAAGATTCGACAGTTTTTCAATTTCACATGGGTGAATCAGAATCTTGACTATGCTGTGTTTTATGTGATGATATTGGATACTCTAAATGAGCTGTTAGACAGGGCAAGGGATTATGGCGAACCTCGTGATGTCTTACAGTTGGAAATTTGTGGAGATATACAGTGTTATGCAGGCTCTCTTATTTTACTCAATGGTGAAGCAGATTTTCAACAATTTATAGCCCTGCTGGAACGACTAGTTCAGTCAAATGTATCCGTCATAGCCGATAGGACCCTCGAGCTTGTAGTGCAAATAATACTTCAACCCCTGGGTGGCGGGGGTCAGAGAAGGAAACTAGATAGCCTAATGCAATCAGAAATCATAAGCAATAAAAGCACTTACCTCATAAACGTTCACAATCCTGGTAATAAGCTATGCTTTGCAATAGGCCTAGCACATTTACTCAACCCTGGGTGTACAGATCTAGCGGCATTACACAAGGCTAGAGAGCTCCAAACGGCCGTGGGTCTAGGTATACAGGATGCGGTGGCTTTCTCGGACATAGTCAAATTTGAAAACTTTCTGAACATCAAGATTGTGGTTTTGTACCACAGTAGAGCTAATGCAGCTCTCTTGAAATTCCAAAACAACCCACAACCTCATCCTCAGATTCTGTACTTTTATGTGCAAAACGCCCACTATTATGCTATTACTAACATCACAGCGTTTTTAGGCGCACCATATGTGTGTCCATCCTACCATACCGGCTACACCCGAAAGGGGGGGCACTCGTGCCGTTATAACTGTTCAGTGTGTCTGGATGAAAATTGTCCGATGCAGCCCTTAAACCTGACACCCTGTGTGGATTGTCACCGCACATGTCGTTCGGGCTACTGTTACGAAAAACACAAAATTGGAACATGGCACCCCAAGGCCTGTAAATCTGTAAGCAGTTGTGACATTAACAAGAAATGTCCAAAATGCCATTGCAATTACAACCTTAAAATAGACAGCCCTAAACCTCATGTGTGTGGAATCATACATTGCCCAATCTGTAAAGGGCCTTTGAAAAGCAGAGACGCTGAAGTGGTTCAAGAAGTGCCACACGAGTGTTATATTCAGCCCTTGCCTGAAGATGAACATTCAGAGAAATACGTGTTCTATGATTTTGAGACAAAATCAGTAATCAGGGGTTCATTTGCCTATTTTTGTATCTACCATGACTTTCAAGGGTGAAAAGTGGTCGGCAGAGGGGCCCAATTGTGCACTGCTCTTTCTAAAACACTTTAGAAAACCCCAGTATAGAAACTTCACGTTTATAGCGCACAATTCTCGAGCCTATGACTCCTACCTTCTTCTGAACCCCTTGATACAGCAAGGCGTTGCACCCAGTGTCATAGCTTAAGGTAGTAAAATCTTGTGTTTTGTAGACCCCGCCTTCAACCAGAGATACATTGACAGTTTAAGCTTCTTACCCATGAGATTGGCTCAAATGCCAGAGGCCTTGGGTTTTGAAAACTCTGTGAAAGGCTGGTTTCCCCACTTCTTCACATCTGAGGAGAATCTACATTATATCGGATCTTATCCCAGCCCCGAAATGTACGGGTGTGACCAAATGTCTCCCAAAGAGCGTGAGAGATTCATGACATGGTACGAGACAGTAAGACATAGCACCTTTGATTTCCATAAAGAGGTTGAATCATACTGTGACAATGATGTGGTTATACTTCGTGAAGGATACCTCAGATTCAGAGAAGAGGTAATCAAAGATGCAGGCATTGACCCCTGGAGTTGTACAACTATTGCATCGGCATGCATGAAAACCTATCGTACACACTTTCTACCTACAGCATCTATAGCTATCCCCTCGCCTGACAACTACCGACACCAGTTCAAGTCATACTCTAGTGGGTCCATTCAATGGTTGGAGTACTTGGCCCAGGATAAAGACATTTTTATTCAACATGCTTTGAATAGGGGTGAGAAGGCATTTGGGTCTTATCATGTAGATGGATACACACAGATTGACGGTGTTGAGACCGTGTTTGAGTACAACGGTTGTTTGGAAACATTGATCATTGACAAGATCCTCCCGTGTAGTTACAGTTGTAAATCTTGCTTTGTGCCCCAGGCCATGTGTGTCCTAACCCAAAAGACTTTTGGGGAAATGTACCAAGAGTTTGAAGACAAATTGGATTCTTTACAGGCTACTTACGGGTTAAAAGTGGATGTGATGTGGGAGCATGAATGGATTGCACTCCAAAAGTCTGATCCTCATATTCGAGCCTTCCTTTCCAGCTTTAACACACCAGAACCCGTGGAACCACAACAGGCCTTGTATGGAGGCTGTACCAATGCTTTGACATTGAGGTATGTAGAGGCAATAGGATATGTAGATTTTACATCCCCTTTATCCTCATGCTATCCTATGGGGCATCCTGAAATTATTCACCGCGACTTTGACTTACCCCAAAACTATTTTGGTCTGATCCAAGCAACTGTCTACCCTCCTAGGGGTTTGTTTATACCAGTGTTGCCTTACAAGGGACCTCAAGGAAAACTTTTATTTCCCCTTTGTCGCACCTGCAGTGAAAACAACAACCAGGAAAACCCTTGTGATCACTCAGATCAAGAAAGAGCCCTGACAGGTGTATGGGTCACAGTTGAATTCTCTAAGGCTCAAGAGATGGGGTATCGTGTGGCCAAAATCTCTGAAGTGTGGAACTTTTCCAGGAAATCAGACACTCTTTTTAACTTCTCTGCGCTACGGATCCCTTTAGCGGGATCATTTTCCTAAACAACCGCTGAATTGCAGGGCGCAAAATATGACAAAAAATATTTATAATCATGCAATCACAAGTGAAATATACCAAAACACAGCTTAGCTTGTTGTTAATCCACCTATCGTATCAGATTTTGAAAATATGCTTTGCAGCGAAAGCAATCCAAGCTTTTGTGAGTGTATCAATCAATGCTAGGACAGCTAGCCACGAAAGTCAGAAAAGCAATAAAATTAATCGCTTACCTTTGATAATCTTCGGATGTTTGCACTCACGAGACTCCCAGTTACACAATAAATGTTATTTTTGTTCGATAAATATTACTTTTATAACAAAAAAACGCCATTTGGGTTGCGCGTTATGTTCAGAAAACTACAGCCTCGTTCCGGTCCTGAAAGGCAGAAGAAAATTCCCAAACGTATCAGATTCAAAAATATTACTAACAATATTTATAATCATGCAATTACAAGTGTAATATACCAAAATACAGCTTAGCTTGTTGTTAATCCACCTATCGTGTCAGATTTTGAAAATATGCTTTGCAGCGAAAGCAATCCAAGCTTTTGTGAGTGTATCAATCAATGCTAGAACAGCTAGCCCCAAATTAGCATGGTCACGAAAGTCAGAAAAGCAATAAAATTAATCGCTTACCTTTGATAATCTTCGGATGTTTGCACTCACGAGACTCCCAGTTACACAATACATTTTCTTTTTGTTCGATAAATATTACTTTTATAACAAAAAAACGCCATTTGGGTTGCGCTTTATGTTCAGAAAACCAAAGCCTCGTTCCGTTCGACGAAAATTCCCAAAAGTATCCGTAATGTTCGTAGAAACATGTCAAATGTTTTTTATAATCAATCCTCAGGTTGTTTTTAACAAACATAATCGATAATATTTCAACCGGACCGTAACCTATTCAATAAAAGAGAGAAAGAAAATGGAGGGCTACCCCTCTCGCGCGCAGGAACTAATCAAAGGACACCTGACTACTTTTGAAAAATCTCGCTCATTTTTCAAAATAAAAGCCTGAAGGAAAAGGAAACCGCACACTGCTCTTGATAGTATCACCGATATTTAATAAGCTTACGTATCGGCCACACGGCCTTCGTCAGAGCTTTTGGGATTTTTTGAAAGTTGCACCCTTATGTAGACCTGGCTCCACCCACATCCGTTCTACACATCGAAGGGGGTTGGAGGCAAAGGAAAATAAATAAGTGCTACCAAATATAACAATGTGCAATTCATAAATATTACAAAAGTGTATAAATAAGGCGTATTGAACACTTCTGTATAATCTCAATGAGGACATAGCAAGTTCATTAGTCATTGGGTACATCATATGAAAAACGTCAGAATAATCTACAAGAGACACACAACCACCCGCTCTCTCAAACAGAGAATTAGTGAACATAAAAGTTCAATCAGGAGAAACGACAGGGATTATCCAGTCGCTGTACATTTCAATGACATGAAGCATGACATTTCCACCTTTAGATTTTGTGGCATAGAGAAAGTTAAGATATCAGACAGGGGAGGTGATATTAATAATACTCTGAGTAAAAGAGAATGTTTTTGGATTTTCACCCTCCAGACATTGTTTCCAAAAGGACTTAATGATGAAATGCCTTTGTATGTTATGCTGTGAATTGGAACATGAAATGTGTGTCTCTTGTAGATTATTCTGACGTTTTTCATATGATGTACCCAATGACTAATGAACTTGCTATGTCCTCATTGAGATTATACAGAAGTGTTCAATACGCCTTATTTATACACTTTTGTAATATTTATGAATTGCACATTGTTATATTTGGTAGCACTTATTTATTTTCCTTTGCCTCCAACCCCCTTCGATGTGTAGAACGGATGTGGGTGGAGCCAGGTCTACATAAGGGTGCAACTTTCAAAAAATCCCAAAAGCTCTGACGAAGGCCGTGTGGCCGATACGTAAGCTTATTAAATATCGGTGATACTATCAAGAGCAGTGTGCGGTTTCCTTTTCCTTCATCTTGTTCAATTGATGCCATGCACCTGCAAATAAGATTGCTCAGATGTGCGAGTGCCTTTTTGTATTTCAAAATAAAAGCCTGAAACTATGTCTAAAGCCTGGTCACAGCCTGAGGAAGCCATTGGAAAAGGAATCTGGTTGATACCCCTTTAAATGGAAGAAAGACGGGCAAGGAAACACAGATTTAAAAAAACAAATAATCACTTCCAGGTTAGATTTCCTCAGGTTTTCGCCTGCAGAATCATTTTTGTTATACTCACAGACAATATTTTGACAGTTTTGGAAACTTTGGAGTGTTTTCTATCCTAATCTGTAAATTATATGCATATTCTACAATCTGGACCTGAGAAATAGTCCGTTTACCTTGAGAACGTTATTTAGAAAAATTTAAAAAAATCTGACCCCTATCGTCAAGAGGTTTAAAGAGTACATCAAGACCTTCTTGAGATGCAAGCAAATGGCTTCAGGCTATCCTGCATCGGTCACAGATCAAGAGAGCAAAGACAGGTACATTCAAGACTATCACGACAGAGAAGGCATTCTTCTTGACCCTGACAGAATAGAGGTCAACAAAACCAAAAGAAATGTGTCGAAATTGTACTTGAACTCACTTTGGGGTAAGCTTCCGCAGAGATGCAATATGCTAACAACGTCGATCATTAAAGACCCCGAAGAATTTGGGGGATTTGTTTTTTCGGACCAATACGAAATTTCACATTTTTCATTCTTGAGTCAAGACATTGCCCTGGTGCAATGGAGGCGTAACAAGAAGTGGGTTCTACCCCCGGGTAATGTAAATGTGTTTCTTGCAGCATTTACCACGGCCTATGGCCGACTTGAACTGTGCACCCTCATGGAGCAGCTTCAGAGGCGGGTTCTTTACCACGACACAGACTCTGTGGTCTATGTAAGCAAACAGGGTGATTGGAACTCCCCACTTAGCAACTATCTGGGTGGTTTAACGAGTGAACTCAAAGATGGTGACCATATCACAGAATGGTCCTCCTGTGGTACCAAAAGCTATGCTTTTAGGACTAAAGACAATCACGTGGTGTTGAAAGCCAAAGGCGTGACACAAAACTATGAAAATGCCCCGCGTGTAAACTTGGAATCAAGTTGTTAGGGATAAAAAGGGCTTCCATCTAAGGAAGGCTCCACTTACTAAAATATTATTGTCTATGACAAGAGACTGCTTTTACCTGACGGGACCACATTTCCCTTTGGCTACTGACTTATGCTACAAGCCACAGTGTGTCTTAAAGCTTAAGATATGATGACTGCTGTAGAAGGTTTTGACCCCCGTTTGCAACTACCATTTTCAGCCTTAATCGCAGGCCCATCCAATAGTGGTAAAACTTGTTTTGTAAAAAGTATTTTAGAGAATTCTGAACATGTGTTATCTCAAAAGCCTGATAATATTGTGTGGTGTTATTCGTGTTATCAACCTTTGTATGATGAATTGTTGAAGAAAATAAAAATCAAGTTTGTTGAAGGAATTGCTGAATCCCTGTCTGATGATGAACTTCTCCCTCCTCATAAAAACAATCTGCTGGTTTTGGACGATATGCTATTTGCAGGTAGGGAACATCCCGAAATTGCACAAGCTTTTACCCAATATACTCATCAAAAAAACATGTCCGTGCTTTACTTGGTGCAGAATGTGTTTCACCAAGGTAAAAATAGTCGTATCATTAGTTTGAACGCCAATTACATGGTTTTGTTCAAAAACCCTAGAGACAAACTACAAATTAACACATAAAGAAGGAAATCCTACTTTATGGAGAGCTATGAGGACGCTACCAAAGCGCCATTTTCTTATTTAATTGTGGATTTAAAAGCAAATACTCCAGAACACCTGAGGCTACGAACCGGTCTGTTCCCATGGGAGTGGCCGGCAGCGTACATTCCTAAAAAGTAACCGCTATGTCTCTGCGTTTAAAAAGAAACCTGCCCCTCTTGAGAAGCCTAGTTGGGGCTACAGCTAAAGAACGGAAGGCCATCTTGGGTCACTGTTCTTCAGATCTCATATTATCCCTATGTGAGATTGCTTTGAATCTTCTCAAAGGACGCATTCCACTCACCCTGACCCAATTGCAACAATTAAAGAGACAAAAGACCGCGATCAAACTCTTTGCCAGTCTTCAAAAGAAAAGACATAGCATACAACAGTCTGGGGGTTTTCTTCTACCTACTAAGTATAGCCGTTCCCTTCATCACCAGCCTTATTGCTGCCAGACGTGGGGGTTGAACACAGAGTGTGATGGCCCATAAAATGTACTTGGTGCCACAACAAGAGTTGGATAGACTTAAAAAACAAATGCAGGGTCCTGAAAATATCAGACAAACAGCGGGAAATTATTTGGATACGGCCATGAAGGATATTTTGAACCGAAAAGGATTGAACCCCTATGATAAGGTCCAAAAATACACAATCCTCTTGCAAAGGTATTTGGCCTTGGTAAAACAAGGTAAGAGAGAGGACAACCATTTAACGCTTTCCCTACTGGACTCTTTAAAAGATGACGAGCCTAGCGAGAGCCAAGCCCCTGTAATGCCTGTACCTGCGATCTTACCGGCTGAAGATCAAATGTCTGTTGAAGATAAAGTTATGCAGGACATGTTGACACATGTTCCGGCACGTAACAGAACATTTTTTATATACATTATGAACAAGATAAAAGCCTCAAAGGGGACCGCTACTTGGCATGACAAAGGAGAGTTTATCCTTCAGGGCTCTATTGTCAGGGGTTCACATATGCTTGACTTGCTTAAAAGTACCACGGCTGCCCACAAGGTTGCTGATGACAGAAGACCTCCCGGGTGGCGTCAGTTTCTTAAGGCCTTGGCAATCCTCAACATTCCCCTCTCGGGTGTACCCAACTATAAGCTTCGTCAACAGATTCAAGCTTTAAAACAAAAACCTTCAACGAGTTACAGCACCCCTAAAGATGTCCCAACAACCACTCCCCCCTATGAAAGGGATGATGATAACTCATTTACCCCCCTGAACGTCTCCGGACCTTTTCCTAATCCCGATCTCTCAGGGTGGTTAGACTTTTGAATGACTTTTGAATGACTATGATTAAATTCAATTAATTTTATTTGAAAAAATAAGCAGTTTAACATTTGTGGCATTCTTGAAACATTTGACGTAAGCATACGCCTTGATTACACGGTCTTAAAGGACACATATTTTAACACTTTTGATATTTTATAACAAAACAAGCTACAACGTTATCATTACTTCTTAAATCATCATTATAAAGAGACATAACATCTTCAAAAGAAACTCCCCGGGCTTTTTGGCATAGGTAGAATACACAGTGTTGACCACATGTAGTGGAAAGGTTATCTTGCACTTGTTTGATGCTGTAGTATGTCTTTGATCTGTTTTTGGTCAAAAACTCTTTAATAGATTTGGGGAAATGTGAAAAACCGGGGGGAAAGCCATAGGAATCAAAATAAGTTGAGATTTTTCTTCCTCCTTCGTCTTCTAATGTCACAGCTAGCCAATGTTCCCCCGGCATGTGTTTAGGATGGGTATTGACAATAAACATGGCCGGCCGCTCCGGCCATTTCTCAATAGGTAATTCATCCCAAGCCAACACTCCACAAAATAGTTTTCCAATCAATCGGCTCATGAGCCCTTCCAACTGTTGGTATTCATGTCTTTGCTCAACGATCCTTAATAATAATCCACTAAGACCTGTCTTCGGGCATTCACTTCCAAGATTGAATCAGAGCATGCATAAACAATCATGCTAACTGTACAGGCTAAAGGTGTACGGAAACGCATTTCCTTGGGACACCACCGACAGATTTTCTGAGGTGTCATCATCAGGTGATAAATTGAAAGCATACAAGAAAGCATACAATGTGTAACCCTCTGCAAAATCATTTCTGTCAATAGGTAAAGAGAGATCTTTGATATGCCTCCCTGTAGCCAGGAATAGATTGTAAAATTCTCGCACAGATATGTTGTTATTAAATTGCGGTTGGAAAGCCTTAGCAGGGACCTGACGTCCGTCCTGACAGAGAGCTACATACTCTGCATTGAAGTGTTGAAAATTAAATGGGTTTTTATCTAAGCTGCCCGAATTAGAGGCGTGATCAACCAAACCTATAACCACGTATCGGGGTAAAAGGCCTAGAAAAAGTTTTTCTTGACTGCAGATTCTACTGCCCACAGGTATGCTAAAGGTTTTCATGGTAATTCTTTGGAGAGGGTAAAGGGCATTTCCTTTCATCAAAGCCTGTGAGTGACCCAGACGAACTTCCGGAGATACAGACACTTTTTAAATAAAAAGCGTTGCCCCCAACACTTTTAAACTAAATTCACCGTCCTGGGCAGACATCAGACAAATCTCATCCTTGGCCTTGGTTAATTTTAGTCTTAAATCAACCGAATTTAAGAGTAAACATTCTTGAAAGAAAATGTCAGAGTGTATAGGCCCTAGCAGATGAAACTCTCGAGATTCGGCACAGTAGCGAGCGCGTGCCTCCAGTCCTTTGTTTGCACCGGTGGAAGGGTCTGTCGATTCCATAGAGACTCCTGCAGTATCCTTGCTAAACAACCCGGCGCTGAATTGTGTCTTGAGAGACACAATTCCATGATTCCATGATTCCATGATGGCCCTATAAGGGTATGTGGCACTGCTTTGACTGATTAGGCGTTCACCCAAAGTCACATCCACTTGGGAGAAGATGGTGGCCACTGGGTAATTAATGAGACTCACTTTGGCATCGTCTGCAATATTAGTACCATCTCTTTTGGTCACTTTTAGACGTAAATGCACCAAGGTGTCCAGATAGTTGTCACGTGGTCTGGTATGAAAGGACCGTTGTATAGGACCGTAGGACCGTTGTCTGTAATGGCAGAGAGTGGGGCTATCTCCACATAACTGGATCTATCTATTGAATGTTGGGTTAAGGGGGCCGTGAAAAGATCGAGCTCTGTCTTTATAGCTTCAGAGGACATGCGGTGTAAAAGAGCCATGTTGCTTGTTCTTTTAGAAAATACTTCAGATTATTATTTTTGTCGTTTTTGGTCCAGACCTCCTCACTTTACCACGTCTTTGACTTACTGAGTTTCTTTTAACGGTTAACCTCTGCTTTTTAGGGGCAGGCCTGCGCCTTATACCCGGAGGTCTCTTTTTTGGTCTTCGAGACAACATCATAAGCCCCGAGCCTTCTTGATGCTCGGTATCTGGTGATGCCCTTCTGGTCATAGCATTGGCTACAACCTCATTTACTATATTTTTAGCCGCTGATTTTAAATGTCGTTCGGCTATGCTGAGGCCTCTCTTCATAAACGGTAAAACCATCCTAAAGAGGTTGCGAAATATACCTCCTATCCCCGAACCGTACATGGTCGGGGATCCATAATAGCCGGGTAACCCATTACCCACTTAAGCAACATAGTATGAGACATAGCGGTTAGGGTCGAGATGTTGGTGGTCCATAACCCTTTTAATTTATTTGTATTATGTTTATAAAAATATATAATACTAATATTATATATGTAGAGAGGTTTTGGTGGGTCTAAAGTGGAGTTTTACAATCGTTTTACCATAAGTAAATTCAATGTTTTCGTTCTGATCCGTTTTAAGCTCAACCAGAATGTTTTCAATATATTTCTTGCTTATAGGTACGTAGTGTGGCTTGTCGTAGGTAACAGTGACTATTTCTCCATCCTTTCCGTCTATATGAACTGTTCTCAGGAGGGGCACACAACTGTCTCCGACCCTTTGATAGGATATGATGTCGGTATACACAAATATGTTGTAAAACCCTGCATGTATATCCGCAGGGAATGGGAATAATTTATCTTTCACATACGTCCATTTATTGGGACCCATCCCCAACATGTAGGCTAAATTACCGCTGGTCTTTATACCCCCAACAGCATCCCCTGAGATTTGTACATGTTTATGTATAGGGTTGTTCTGGGTTAGGAGTTCATTCAACTCTGAGACGATCCTGTCGACGGTTCTATAGAATCCTTTTTTAAGCTTAATAAGTTTCACAGGTTCCGATATCCTTTTGCAATAAAAATCACGGTCCTTATCTTTGATATTATACCAACTATGGGGGTATGTAATCTCGCTGAGACCTAATTCCCAGGCCTCTGATAACTCTATAGGCTTTGGAAAATTGGTTGTGTAATTCGAACTTTGGTTATTATGATATATATGTGCAGACGCATTACTGGGGAGAGTCAGGTAGAAGCCGCTGTGTCCCATGATGCACTCCTGTGTACACGCAAATTATGTTGTATTTATCATGCATGAGGGTTTAAGTTAACCCCCGATGCCTCCACCACATCGTGCTCTAATACCCAACTGTTAAACTTTTGGGGCCAGTTTTTCCAGTGGACCAGCACCCATTTTTTACCCTTTTCTCTCTTTTGATCTAGAATCTCCTCCACGTGAAAGACTTTGTCTTTATCCAACTGTACCTTCTGTAATTCCTTCTCATAAAAAGGTCCCTCTACAAGCTCCCCGTCATAATCTTTTAACTTGTAGACAGGGGGTACGCGCGGTAGACATTCGGCAACGGTGAACACCTCATTGCTGTAACCTTGCTCATATTTTTTGTTGAAAACACCCCTCAACTTGGATATACGCACCAAGTCCCCCACTATGAATTTAAAATCAATTATTTTCTTACGTTGAAGGGGGAACAAACCATACAGATTTTTAAAGACTTGAAAAGAGTTTTCAGAAGAGACCTCGGAGGGCTTCATCCGTATACTCTTATGGTAGCTGTTGTTGTACCCCTTTAATAAATCTTGAACTATATCGATATATCTATGCGTGTTGTGATCTGTAAAATATCGCCACATCTGCTCCTTCAGAGTTCTGTTAAAGTGTTCAACAACTTAAGCTTTCAAATCTGAGCCTGTAGCAAAATGTACTATATTGTGCTTCTTCATGAGTTTCTGAAAAGTATTATTAAAAAATTATTTTTGCCATCAGTCTGCACTTTCTTGGGGGCTCCTCCTTCCTCCAAGATAGAGTCAAAGGCCCGGGTCACCTCTGCCCCGCTCTTATTTTTTAAGACCCTTACAAATGCTATTTTAGAGAAAATATCTACAACCGTTAGCATCTAGCGATTTCCATCATTTTTATCTGCAAGGGCCTGCATGTCACATAGATCCGCCTGAAATTGGGACAAGGGATGAGTAGAAAAAACTATATTTCTTGGAAATTGTTTTCGTACAGGTTTATGTAGAGTATGAGCATCCTGCTCGGCTAACCAGTCATTCACTTTAGCAGCGCTTAACCGGCTACCTGTTTCTTCGGCTATAGCTCTCTGTAAACGCTCCTTACCCCCATAAGACCCGGGGTTAGAGGAGTTATAATAAATGTTTTTCAACATCTGCTCCGCCATCCTTCTTGCCTCTCTGAGGTACAATAATATTAATGAGCCACTTTCAAATAACAACAACATTTCATTATTATTTTTGAATTTGTATTTTTTGCAAACATCAAGTATTACGTATACAGACAATTCAGGATTCGTTGCAGGATACTTGTCCCCGTTTTCTCAACGATCCCAGCATGCAACACCCTGTATATTTGGTTTAGATTTACAGGCTTGTGTCGCTGAATTTTTAAAACACACACATCCGCTATATAAGTATATAAACAACAAATATGATACATGTTACAATTAAATGGTGTTTCAAACAAATAAAGTAAAATCTTAGACAAAGTTGTTTCAAGTTCTTCAGAATCATCCACAAGACGGGATACCATTTGTGTCCATTGTAGACTCTCGCCCGTATGTCGTACATGATTCATGATTTGCTCCATTCTTAGCACACGCTCTACATTAGCCCAGGCATTGTGTGTTGTGTAGAACGATACATTGTTCACTTTATTTTCAATAATTTGATGCATAAGATTTGTAAGTTCTCTCAAAAGAAAAAATGTATTTATTCTCTCTAACATCGTATGCATATAGTTGCCCATTGCTTTACATCTAAATAACAAATAGGTATTGTCACTCGGTCTCTTGGGGTTTATTGAGCCAGAAAGTCATCACATCAGCCACTACAGCTTCCCTGTATTTGTTGTCGTCCACCAGGGTGTGTCGGATTTCTTTGAGTTTCTCGTTGATGTAGATTGCCTCCTTCAGTTCATGTAGGAAAGCCTCGGTTACCCCGTAAACTCTGGGAATAGACGGCACAAGACCCATAGACTCCAGGGCTCTGACCAGCGAAGGTATAAACCTGCAGGACCACGGTCTTTTCACCAGTTCCTAAAAATGGTTGAAGAAGTAGTATCTTGGGGGCTCGTATAGGCAGAGATGACGGCGCTGGCTGGGGTGATTGATCTCACAACCGATTAATTTTTCTCTTATATACTCTCCAATCACCACGTGGCTACAGATGGTGTCCACAAAAATAGTACTGACCACCCCATCAAACACATCCTCAGGCTGTGTACATGTAGGTGATGTCGTGGGTCTTGCCTGGGGGGAGTAGAATGGTGGGCTGCGAGGCATAGAGTCCTTAGGGTCTGGCCCCCATGACGTATCGGAGTCCTGGTATGTTGTATGAATATCCATGGTATATGCTGAAATGAAGAACTGGAGGCTTTAAGGGCACTCCTTTTATTGTTGAACCAGTCCTTTGGGTATCAGGGCGTGGTTAACACAGCCGCGTACTTAGTTTTCTTCGGGGGCTGACCCTTCAGAGGATGTACCTTCTTGGGGATCCTTTGAATCATAATCCTCAGGATTCGTATATATTATGCACTTCCTTAGCTTAACAATGCTCTGCCACTGTTGGCTCTGTACAAAAAGAGCATCCAACAACTCTAACATTTTCAATTCCATTAGATCCCAACTTTTAAAAGGAATAAGCATGCGCAACCTAAAATCCCCAGTCAGGCCGCCATCACAAATGTTTTGGTTGCGGGTTTCCTCGTTGCTGATATAGAACTCCACGCATCCACATGGAAGTCCATTCTTTCTTTGTATTTTCACCCTGTGAAATACTCTTCCTGAGGAGTCAGGGGCACCTTCCCAACGGGTCTCGTAGCCCGTGAACACGCTATACCCCTTTATGATAACTCTCAGTTCGGGACACACAACCTTGCGAAAAACCGACCATTCTTCAAGCCCGTAGTCCACTCCTAAAGTCCGGTCTGTATATTCTTCTCCTTCGGCTACGGTATAGAGCTTCACTCTACAGGCCTGGTAATCAAACCGATACCCCCATTGATGTCCATTAGACATCATCACTTGATCTTTCAGCGCAGTTGCGGGCAGTATTTGGGTTCCATACACACTTAGAAACCGCTTTTTTGGCGCATCGTATATTGTGGCTTTATACTTGGCCCTTTCTCTATGTTTCAACCGCGGTCCTGCTTCCGGTGTTACAGTCATCACTGCTTTGCCACTGCTCATAAAATCCATGCTTATTTTTAAAATCTTGTTTAGTGTTCTGGGGCCGCATGTCTTGTTCTGGGCTTTATTTATAATGCGTCTGCCGCAAATACAACCCCCCCCCCCCCCGGACATTCCTACTTCATAGACAACAATCCTAAGGGCAATAAAATAGGGTGGGTGTGGGGTCATCCTCTATGAAATGTTCAACCCCCCCCCCCCCCCCCGCCCCCAGTTCAACCAGGTCCCTACACATCAATCATCATGACAACTTCAAAGGAATAGATGCAATATAGATATAACATAACACACCCTCTAACACGTGACAACAGGAACAGGATGTCCTGGCCGGATACCCATATTTGGGCATGTACGCAATCATCCGGACATAGGGTCATAAATCAGACGTTTGACCCGTGCCATCTACTTTATTCTCTCTTGTATCCACCACTATATATAATATGTCTCCACTATCCACCACTATATGTAATATGTATCCAGTATATATAATATGTATCCACTATCCACCACTATATACAGTGCATTCTGAAAGTATTCAGACCCCTTTACTTTTTCCACATTTTGTTACGTTACAGCCTTATTCTAAAATAACAAAGCAAAAACAGGTCTTTAGGAATGTTTGCTAATTTATTAAAAATAAAAAACTGAAATATGACATTTACGTAAGTATTCAGACCCTTTACTCAGTACTTTGTTGAAGCACCTTTGGCAGTGATCACAGCCTCAAGTCTTCTTGGGTTTGACGCTACAAGCTTGGCACATCTGTATTTGGGGAGTGTCTCCCATTCTTCTCTGCAGATCCTCTGTCAGGTTGGACGGGGAGCGTCGCTATTTTCAGGTCTCCAGAGATGTTCAATTGGCTTGAAGTCCGGGCTCTGGCAGGGCCACTCAAGGACATTCAGAGACTTGCCCCAAAGCCACTCCTGTGTTGTCTTGGCTGTGTGCTTAGGATTGTTGTCCTGTTTGGAAGGTGAACCTTCACCCCAGTCTGAGGTCCTGAGCGCTCTGGAGCAGATTTCGTCAAAGATCTGTCTGTACTTTTCTCTTTTCATCTTTCCCTTGATCCTGGCTAGTCTCCCAGTCCCTGCCGCTGAAAAACATCCCCACAGCATGATGCTGCCACCACCGTGCTTCACCATAGGGATAGTGCCAGGTTTCCTCCAGACGTGATGCTTGGCATTCAGGCCAAAGAGTTCAATCTTGGCTTCATCATACCAGAGATCTTGTTTCTCATGGTCTGGGAGTCTTTAGGTGCCTTTCGACAAACTCCAAGCGGGCTGTCATGTGCCTTTTACTAAGGAGTGGCTTCCGTCTGGCCACTCTACCATAAAGACCTGGTTGGTGGAGTGCTGCAGAGATGGTTGTCCTTCTGGAAGGTTCCCCACAGAGGAACTCTGGAGCTCAGTCAGAGTGACCATCGGATTCTTGGTCACCTCCCTCACCAATGCCTTTCTTCCACGATTGCCCAGTTTGTCCGGGCGGCCAGTTCTAGGAAGAGTTTCCACTATCCTCCATTATATGCACTACCGTTAAAAAGTTTGGGGTCACTTAGAAATGTCCTTGTTTTTTAAAGAGAAGCCCACAAATGCTGACGCTCCAGATACTCAAGTAGTCTAAAGAAGGCCAGTTTTATTGCTTCTTTAATCAGAACAACAGTTTTCAGCTGTTCTAACATAATTGCAAAAGGGTTTTTTAATGACCAAATAGCCTTTTAAAATGATGAATTTGGATTAGCTAACACAATGTGCCATTTGAACACAGGAGTGATGGTTGCTGATAATGGGCCTCTGTACGCCTATGTAGATATTCCATTAAAAATCTGCTGTTTCCAGCTACAATAGTCATTTTCAACATTAACAATGTCTACACTGTATTTCTTATTAATTTGATGTTATTTTAATGTAATTTTTTTTTGCTTTTCTTTCAAAACAAGGACATTTCTAAGTGACCTCAAACTTTTGAACGATAGTGTATATGTATCCACTATCCACCATTATATATATAATGTATCCACTATCCTCCCCTGTATATCATATGTATCCAATTTCCTCCACTGTATATAATATGTACCCACTATCCACCATTATATATATAATGTATCCACTATCCTCCCCTGTATATCACATGTATCCACTATCCACCACTGTATATCATATGTATCCACTGTCCACCACTGTATATAATATGTATCCACTATCCTCCACTATATATAATAATATGTATCCACATCGGCTGGGCGATATGACGATATATATTGTGTGACGATAGACGCAAATCACACTGTTTACGGCAATATTTTTTGTCAATTGGACGACGCTTTGCGTCACGTGTGGAAGGAAATTTGCAACACAAACAAATATGGAGGAGAGTGAACGTGACACAGAGCACGGAGACACGGAGCTCGTACCTAAAAGAGGGGCTACTTCGGTCGCGTGGACGTGGTTTGGGTATGAAAAGTCTGACATGGACCAGAAAACCGTCCACTGCAAAATATGCCGCAGGCCGCTCCCGACAACATTTACATTTACATTTAAGTCATTTAGCAGACGCTCTTATCCAGAGCGACTTACAAATTGGTGCATTCACCTTATGATATCCAGTGGAACAACCACTTTACAATAGTGCATCTAACTCTTTTAAGGGGCGGGTTAGAAGGATTACTTTATCCTATCCTAGGTATTCCTTAAAGAGGTGGGGTTTCAGGTGTCTCCGGACAACAGACTCAAACACCACTAACCTATTTTACCACCTACGCAAGTATCATTTGAAACAGTACGGAGAGAGTCTACGGATGAGACCCAAAAGTACAGTCGAGTGCTCAGAACTAAACCCCGACTCAGACGTAGCAAGAGGCTTTTGCCCGCGGCACACCAAGGAAGGAAGGAGGATGTAAGGAGATAACAGCTGCTGTTACAACTTACATCTGCAAAGACATGGCCCCAATTTACACGGCCGAGAAACGGGGGTTTTGTGAGTTGGTGCTAACACTCGACCCAAGTTACCAAATGCACATTGATATGTGACACGTATTAATGCAAAAATAACATGCAAAACAGGCAAGCCCCCCAAAAAATATATAAAGGCCTATATTTATTTTGTTTGTAACTAAAGTTGTGTGGTTTCTATGTACCTTTTTATATGTTATACATACATATTTTATATTTTACATAATTAATTGAAAGTTTGCACAAAGGTTCTAAATAAAAGGAGAAATAATCAAACATGAGTGAGTACCTTTTATTTGTTGAGTATAATTGAACATGTAATAAGAAATAGACCTTTACATGTGGTCATTTTGTATAAACTATTTATTCATTGAATTCACATAAAATGTGCTGTATCGTGATATGTATCATTATCGGGATATGAAATGACCTATATCGGGATATGAGATTTTGGCCATATCGCCCAGCCCTAGTATCTACTATCCACCACTATATATAAATGTATCCACTATCCTCCACTGTATATCATATGTATCCACTATCCTCCACTGTATATAATATGTATCCACTATCCTCCACTGTATATAATATGTGTCCACTATCCTCCACTGTATATCATATGTGTCCACTATCCTCCACTATATATAATATGTATCCACTATCTTCCACTGTATATAATATGTATCCACTATCCTCCACTGTATATCATATGTATCCACTATCCTCCACTGTATATCATATGTGTCCACTATCCTCCACTATATATAATATGTATCCACTATCCTCCACTGTATATCATATGTATAAACTATCCTCCACTATATATAATATGTATCCACTATACAGTTGAAATCGGAAGTTTATATACACCTTAGCCAAATATATTTAAACTCAGTATTTCACAATTCCTGACATTTAATCAGAGTAAACATTCCCTGTCTTAGGTCAGTTAGGATCACCACTTTATTTTTAGAATGTGAAATGTCAGAATAATAGTGGAGAGAATGATTTATTTCAGCTTATATTTCTTACATCACATTCCCAGTGGGTCAGAAGTTTACATACACTCAATTAGTATTTGGAAGCATTGCCTATAAATTGTTTAACATGGGTCAAACATTTAGGGTAGCCTTCCACAAGCTTCCCACAATAAGTTGGGTGAATTTTGGCCCATTCCTCCTGACAGAGCTGGTGTAACTGAGTCAGGTTTGTAGGCCTCCTTATCGCACACGCTTTTTCAGTTCTGCCCACAAATTTTCTATGGGATTGAGGTCAGGGCTTTGTGATGGCCACTCCAATACCTTGACTTTGTGGCCCTTAAGCCATTTTGCCACAACTTTGGAAGTATGCTTGGGGTCATTGTCCATTTGGAAGACCTATTTGCAACCAAGCTTTAACTTCCTGACTGATGTCTTGAGATGTTGCTTCAGTATATCCACATAATTTTCCTGCCCCATGATGCCATCTATTTTGTGAAGTGCACCAGTCCCTCCTGCAGCAAAGCAGCCCCACAACATGATGCTGCCACCCCCGTGCTTCGCGGTTGGGATGGTGTTCTTTGGCTGGCAAGCCTCTCCTCTTGAAATCTATATTATTCAATTATTGCACCCACACTGCTCGCGTGGGCCAACGAGCGTCTGCGTTGCCAAGGGCTAAAATAGAAGTCAATTCTATTTGTGACACAGATCGTGCTGCAAGTCCTGCCTCTCCCATCTCCTCATTGGTTTATAGAAGCAGGTACCCACGTGCTATCTCCTCATTGGTTATACCCACGTGGGTGACTGAAAGACGAACGAGGTCGGTGGCGGTAATGCACCTAATTTATGAAAGTTGTCAATCGCAATATAAAGTTCAGAGAAGAAAAAGCCGTTTTATGTGTGGATTAATTGTCGGAGTAGAGTACCTTGTGCATTTCAGGTAAAATAACAACTCAATGTTTTTATCCCAGGACAAATTAGCTAGCAACAGCAAGCTAGCTAAATAGGGCAAATTAGCTAGCAAGTGCAAGCTAGCTAGCTAAATTGCCATAACTGTTTAATGCTTTTCGACCTGTCCCCAAATTAATGTAATTGTTTCAGTTTGTTTTTTGATATTTTAACCTGCGTGTCGTGATCGCGTTTGGTGTGGGGGGACAAAATAAATTTATGCACGATGGCGCACGTGCGCAGCTGGTTTGGGTTCCGTGTAACTCTCATTCCTTCGACAATAAACGCGAATCCGACCATCACCCCTGGTGAGACAAAATCCAGCGACGGTGGGTTTGTGCCCATAGGCAACGTTGTTGCTGGTGATGTCTGGTGAGGACCTGCCTTACAACAGGCTTACAAGCCCTGAGTCCAGCCTCTCAGCCTATTGCGGATAGTCTGAGATCTGATGGAGGGATTGTGGGTTCCTGGTGTAACTCGGGCTGTTGTTGCCATCCTGTACCTGTCCCGCAGGTGTGATGTTCGGATGTACCGATCCTGTGCAGGTGCTGCTACACGTGGTCTGCCACTGCAAGGATGATCAGCTGTCTGTCCTGTCTCCCTGTAGCGCTGTCTAACACGGAACCCAAACCGGCTGCGCACATGCGCCATCGTGCATACATTTATTTTGTTCCCCTACACCAAACGCGACCACGACTCACAGGTTAAAATATCAAAACAAACTCTGAACCAATGACATTAATTTGGGGACAGGTCGAAAAGCATGAAACATTTATGGCAATTTAGCTTGCACTTGCTAGCTAATTTGTCCTATTTAGCTAGCTTGCTGTTGCTAGCTAATTTGTCCTGGGATATAAACATTAGGTTGTTATTTTACCTGCACAAGGTCCTCTACTCCAACAATTAATCCACACAGTAAAACGGTCAACCGAATCGTTTCTAGTCATCTCTCCTCCTTCCAGGCTTTTTCAACGTTTAACTTATATGGTGATTGGCATCTAAACTGTCATTGTATTACCATGACAACCGAATAAAGTTTGTCTTTCAATCACCCACGTGAGGAGATGGCACGTGGGTCCCTGCTTCTTTTAACCAATGAGGAGATGGGAGAGGCAGGACTTGCAGGGCGATCTGCATCACAAATAGAAATGACTTCTATTTTAGCCCTTGGCAACACAGACGCTCGTTGACACGCGCGAGCAGTGTGGGTGCAATAATTGAATAACATAGATTCCTAAATTTATTTTGCAATGCTCGCGATGTCAGGGTATTAGGCGTCTCACAGTATGGACATTGCAATTTATTGCCTCCTTGCAGCATGCCTAATGCACATTCACGCACATGAGCAGGGACTCTGGGCATCTTTCTTTTGGTGTTTTTCAGAGTCAGTAGAAAGGCCTCTTTAGTGTCCTAAGTTTTCATAACTGTGACCTTAATTGCCTACCGTCTGTAAGCTGTTAGTGTCTTAATGACCGTTCCACAGGTGCATGTTCATTAATTGTTTATGGTTCATTGAACAAGCATGGGAAACAATGTTTAAACCCTTTACAATTAAGATCTGTGAAGTTATTTGGATTTTTACAAATTATCTTTGAAAGACAGGGTCCTGAAAAGGGGACGTTTCTTTTGCTGTGTTTATGTATAATATGTATCCACTGCCACCACTATATATAATATGTATCCACCACTATATATAATATGTATCCACTATCCCCCGTATGTTTCCTCTATCCACCACTATATAAAATTTGTTTCCGCTATCCACAACTATATATAATATGTTTCCACCACAACTATATATAATATGTTTCCGCTATCCACAACTATATATATCATATGTATCCACTATATATAATATGTATCCACTATCCACCACTATATATAATATGTATCCACTCTCCACCACTATATATAATATGTATACACTATCCACCGCTATATATAATATGTATCCACTATCCACCGCTATATATAATATGTATCCACTATCCACCGCTATATATAATATGTATACAATATCCTCCACTATATATAATCTGTGGCCTCAGATGTCCAGTGCTTTCCCCCATACTTTAGAGACAGATGATGACATAATAATATTTGTTGTTGCCACAGTAACCTGACCCAGGGAGTGGGCTGCTTCCGGGAGATCCTCCAAGCTGTAGAGACCAGGACCACACAGAACCTACGAATGGTGGGTTCTAGTGTGTGTGCACCTGCCTGTGTGTGTGTGAGTGTGTGCTTGCCCGCACACGCACACCTGCGCTGTAACACAGTGTTTCCCTTTGTAGACCATAGCCAGACAGCAGAGATCCTGCTGAGGGGGATGTGTGAGCAGAGCTACTGGTCTTCTCCGGAGGACCCTCCTAGCCAGTCCCACCTGGACGACCCCCTGCTACGCCAGGGAGCCACCTACATCAAGGACTACGCCCTCAGCTGCAGGCCACGCGTCTACTCCGGAGAGAAGTACGGACCAACCTGTCTATCTCTCTTCTCTCCCTTCTCTTCTCTCCTCTATCTTCTCTCTCTCTCACCTTCTCTCTCTCAATACTAGTATCTGCCTGTATACAGACCTGAGATGTTTATTTATTTATTTATTTTATTTTACCGTTATTTTACCAGGTAAGTTGACTGAGAACACGTTCTCATTTGCAGCAACGACCTGGGGAATAGTTACAGGGGAGAGGAGGGGGATGAATGAGCCAATTGTAAACTGGGGATTATTAGGTGACCGTGATGGTTGAGGGCCAGATTGGGAATTTAGCCAGGACACCGGGGTTAACACCCCTACTCTTACGATAAGTGCCATGGGATCTTTAATGACCTCAGAGAGTCAGGACACCCGTTTAACGTCCCATCCGAAAGACGGCACCCTACACAGAGCAGTGTCCCCAATCACTGCCCTGGGGCATTGGGATCTTTGTTTAGACCAGAGGAAAGAGTGCCTCCTACTGGCCCTCCAACACCACTTCCAGCAGCACCTGGTCTCCCATCCAGGGACTGACCAGGACCAACCCTGCTTAGCTTCAGAAGCAAGCCAGCAGTGGTATGCATGTGTATGTATCTACATTGGCACAATCTGACACTCCTAGGCAGCTTACCTACACATGAGAATCCCAATGGGAATCCGCTACGCTGGCTTGTTCATCAAGCTGAGCTGACTGTGGTGGTTTGCAGGCTCTGTCTCTACACTCATTTGATAACTATCTCTCTCTGTGTCTCTCTATTGCCCTCTCTTTCCCTCTTGCCTCCTTTTCTCTCTCTCTCTATCTCGCTCTCTCTCTCTCTCCCCCCCCTCACTTTCTTTCTCTCTTCCTCTCTCTCCCCCCTCACTTTCTTTCTCTCTTTCTCTCTCTCTCTTTCCCCTCACTTTCTTTCTCTCTCTTTCTCTCTACCCCCACTATCTTTCCCTCTCTCGCTTTCTCTTTCCCTCTCATTGCCCCCCTCCCTCTCTTCCTCTCCTTCTCTTCAGTCTGTTTTGTCCACAGGAGAACACAGAGGAGGCTCTGCTCCTGTTGCTGATTAGTGAATCTATGGTAAGAATATCCCTCTGTTCTTCCCGGGCAGGTAGATTCATCTTTCAGGTCGTGCACCTTTTCAACAATAACAGCAACTGAACTCCCCTGGTTCTAATGTTGACAAGTTCATTTTTTCTCTCAGCCACATCAACTGTTTCATCCAGTACAGTTTCCCCATCACACTCCCAAAGCAAGGCATTAAAGGCATTGTTTGGTAGGTCTGACTCTGAACTTCCAGTAACAATTGTCCTAGTTCTCTCTCTTTTTTTCAGTTGATCCATTAGTTAAAAGGGTGTTAGATTTCCATTCTGTTTGTTTTTCCTTCTAATGGGTGTTTTTAAAAGCAGGGCCCCCAGTCATCCATCAAACACAACACTCCTCTTTCCATTCTTCCACTCACCACACACTGCAATGTTCCCACAGCTACTCTGCTAATACTCTCCCACTGAACTAGCTAACTAACACACACACAAGCTCCTCTTTCTACTCGTCTCCATCTGTGTGCGTGTACGTGGTATGATGATGATGAGTGTACGTGTGTTCTCCCTGCAGGCCAACCGAGATACGGTGCTGAGCAGGATCCCAGAGCATAACAGTTGATCATTAGCCTGCAGAGTGCCTCTGTGGTCTACGACTTGCTGACCATCGCCCTGGGGCGACGGGGACAGTACGAGATGCTCTCTGAGGTGAGGACATACACATACTGGATGTATACACACACACACCCTTATCCTACACCAACACACACCTAACCGCCCAATCAGTAACTGTGGGAACACCCGAGAAGAACCACGGAGACCAATCATGGCCTATAGTTGCCCCGGTAACCGAAGCTGCCACTCCGTCTCTGGAGCCAGTAGCCTTCCTGCAGTCCGGTCGATGGCTGAATGGATCTGATCTCATTGATCTGGAGATCTTAAGTTCATCCCTCCATCCCCCAGCGCTGCTCTCTCTCTCTCTCTCTCTCTCTCTCTCTCTCTCTCTCTCTCTCTCTCTCTAAACAAGAGATAAAGCACAAAGTCTCAGTCACAACAGAGACTCCAAGACACTGCTACTGTTAGTGCAGTCATCATAAACACTAGTCCAAAACACTTTAAAAATTGCCTTGTCGTTCTCCTTGAGAGAGAGAATTGTGTTGATCTTGGTTTTGATAGCAGAAAGAGATAATGCTTTGGCTTGTGAATACAACAAGTAGTCTAGGGTAGTCTTGTGTGCCACGGTTCTGTAAACTATGGTCTTGAATATTCAACATTTGGCCTTGTTTGTCGGTCTCACTTGAAAGTTTTATATCACAAAATTTCCATCTGAAATATGTTGGACATCAGAGGGAATCCTATTTGAGTCAAAAAATTATATTTATATGATGGGTAAGATATACAAAACCTTGCAGATAGCCTATCCAACTGACAATATCTAAACTGTTGGAACCAAGACTTAACTGATATTGGCACGATATGGAGAGAGTGTTGGAACATAACCAACGAAATTACAGGTAACAAAAGTGTACGCTTAATCCAGTATAAACTAAAGTATAGATTTTATTACACAAGAGACTAAATTCACAAATTCTACAGCACAACGGCAGAGTCATGTCCCGAGTGGCGCGGCGGCCTAAGGCACTGCATCTCAGTGCTAGAGGCGTCATTACAGACCCTGGTTCGATTCCAGGCTGTATCACAATTGGGAGTCCCATAGGGCGGTGCGCAATTGGCCCAGCGTCGTCCAGGTTAGGGTTTGGCCGGTGTAGGCTGTCATTGTAAATAAGAATTTGTTCTTAACTGACTTGCCTAGTTAAATAAAAATTCTAAAATAAGCAATGATTCTGTAATTCATGCCTTCTTGGAGTGCTATATAGTCCAAAAGTTGTGGCCAGAGTTAGAAAGTTGGCTGTCAGAAATGTTACAATTGAAATTATTTTTATCCATCTATCTGCATATTTCAAGACATAGCATATGAAGGTGTGTGAGATACTCAATGGGTTGGACCATATTTTCTCGAAGTCAAATGATCCTCCATCGTTAAGACAGTGGAAGAATCAAATGCATTATTATTTAAATCTTGAAAAGGTGTGGGCGACAGAGAAAAGCAGAATAGCGCAATTTGAAGCCATATGGCATAGAGTCTTACAAGCACTGGAAATAGATGCTGTGGGAACATGTGGGTCTGGGCAGGTGGGATGTCCTTGATGTTTGTGTGCGTCTGTCTGTTGTCTTTTGTCTGTATATGTTTATATTGAAAGAGAGTGATCCGGCTCTACGTATTTTTCCTGGTTTGTGACTCACTGACACTGCCCCCAGTTAGACAGGAATAAAGCAGCCCAAGAGTTAACACAGACAGTAACTTTATTTGAACACACTGAGGAAGATGAACATGGGGATGTACATGGGATGAAAAGTGGGAGAAGTAGTGGAATGGTAGTGTGGTGCTGATAAGTCACCAGCAGGAAATTTGTTACATATAAAATGCATTCGGAAAGTATTCAGACCCCTTGACTTTTTCTAAATTTTGTTACGTTACAGCCTTGTTCTAAAATGTATTAAATCGTTTTTTTATTCTTCAATCTACACCCCATAACTACAAAGCGAAAACAGGTTTTTTAGAAATTTTAGCAAATGTATTAAAAATAAAAAACTTAAATATGACATTTACATAAGTATTCAGACACTTTACTCAGTACTTTGTTGAAGCACCTTTAGCAGCGATTACAACCTCGAGGCTTCTTGGGTATGACGCTACAAGCTTGGCACACCTGTATTTTGGGAGTTTCTCCCATTCTCCTCTGGAGATCCTCTTAAGCTCTGTCAGGTTGGATGGGGAGTGTCGCTGCACAGCTATTTTCAAGTCTCTCCAGAGATGCTTGATCGGGTTCAAATCCGGGCTCTGGCTGGGCCACTCGAGGACATTCAGAGACTTATCCCAAAGCCACCCCTGGCTGTGTGCTTAGGGTCGTTGTCCTGTTTGAAGGTGAACCTTGCCCCCAGTCTGAGGTCCTTAGCACTCTGGAGCCGTTTTTCATCAAGGAGCTCTCTGTACTTTGCTCCGTTCATCTTTCCCTTGATCCTGACTAGTCTCCCAGTCCCTGCCGCTGAAAAACATCCCCACACCATGATGCTGCCACCACCATGCTTCACCGTAGGGATTGTTTTTCATGGTCTGAAAGTCCTTTAGGTGCCTATTGGCAAACTCCAAGCGTGCTGTCATGTGCCTTTTACTGAGGAGTGGCTTCCTCCTGGCCACTCTACCACAAAGGCCTGATTGGTGGAGTTCTGCAGAGATGGTTGTCCTTCTGCAAGTTTCTCCCATCTCCACAGAGGAACTCTGGAGCTCTGTTAGAATGACCTAAGGGTTCTTGGTCACCTCCCTGACCAAGGCCCTTCTCCCCCGATTGCTCAGTTTGGCCGGACGGCCAGCTCTAGGGAGTCTGGGTAGTTCAAAACTTCTCCAATTTAGGAATGATGGATGCCACTGTGTTATTGGGAAACTTCAATGCTGTAGAAATATTTTGGTACCCTTCCCCAGATCTGTGCCTCGGCACAATCCTGTCTCCGAGCTCTACGGACAATTCCTTCAGCTTTATGGCTTGGTTTTTGCTCTGACATGCACTGTCAACTGTGGGACCTTATATAGACAGGTGTGTGCCTTTCCAAATGATGTCCAATCAATTGAATTTACCACAGGTGGACTCAAAGATTGTAAAAACATCTCAAGGATGATCAATGGAAACAGGATGAACCTGAGCTCAATTTCGAGTATTAAAGCAAAGGGTCTGAATACTTATATAAATAATGTATTTCTGTTTTTTATTTTTAATACATTTGCAAAAATTCAAAACCTGTTTTCGCTTTGTCATTATGGAATATTGTGTGTAGATTGATGAGGAAACATTTTTATTTAATACATATTAGTATAAGGCTGTAATGTAACAAAATGTGGAAAAAGTCAAGGGGTCTGAATACTTTCTGAATACACTGTATTGTTTGAAAAATCTTACAAAAATAAGAATGCTGCTCTTACATGCAGTCATCCGCCCGTACTGAAACACACCTGGAGCATGATACAGGACCTCCTCCCCCCTTGCGTGTCTTCCTGTTGGCTCAGGCTATCCTCAGTGTGTCTGTGTATTGTGTGTCTGTGTGAGTTGTGTGTGTATTATTACACTAACTTTTCATCTGCCTTTGATTGTTCTGCCTGGGCCACTCTGCCACCCTGTTCAATTAAAGTGTCCCCAGTAAGCTCGGTGTCTGTGATTAGTCCTAATACCCCACCAACTGCCTGGAAATGCTCTCAGTTAAGCTCCCTGCTCCACTCCTGCAGACATGGCCTTCTGCAGCCACCGCCTCCTGCAGCCACAACCTACTGCAGCCACTGCAACCTGCAGCCACTGCCACCTGCAGCCACAACCTACTGCAGCCACTGCCACCTGCAGCCACATCCTACTGCAGCCACATCCTCCTGCGGCCACAACCTCCTGCAGCCACAGCCTCCTGCAGCCACAACCTACTGCAGCCACAGCCTCCTGCTGCCACAGCCTCCTGCTGCCACAACCTTCCACAGCTCCTGCAGCCACAGCCTCCTGCAGACATACACACACTATCTGTTATCTCCCCAGTGTGAATAGAGAAGCATGTTCATGAGAGCAATGGATTTATGGACCAACCTATTCGACGAAAGGACTTCACTTGGGAGGTGTTGGCAGGAAGTGGCAGAGCGTTGTAATTGGTTCTCGGCTGGAGCTGTGAGCCACTGATTTGGATTTGCTGGCTCCTGAGGGTTGATCTAAATATGGCTCCCCGTCTGTCACTTGGCCTTGTTCCTCGAGGTGATGGTGTTTTCAATGTGTTAAGGAAGGAAGGATGTGCTTCTTTTTAGCACATTCTGGTGTCTTGCTCTGCTCTGCTGTCTGCTCTGCTCACAACTAAGAACTCTCAGCTCTCCCATTGTAATTTAAATAAAGAGTTGTTTAAGGCCTTTCATGGTTTTGACTTAGAAGTCTGACACCGTGACATCACTACTAGTGGTGCGCAGGTCAGCTATTTGTTCACCCGTACCCGCCTGCAATTGCTAATCCATCTGCGACCTTCCCACTATATGTGATAATTTTAAAATCTGAGGCCCTCAGTCAACCCTAACCCGCTAATATAGAAAATGCGCTGTAGGCTACAGTCAGAGACAGCTGAACTATTTATTGACAAGGGGTGCAGGATTATTTTGGGCCTGATTTAGATACAGCATGTTTCTGCTTATAATTTGACATTTTAGTTGTTTGTCAACTTGTCTATAATTACATACATGCAGCTTCTTTTCTGTCATTATATGTTGCCCTAGAATACTAAATAAACCCTGGTTCACCAGAATAATGTAATTGTCACGATCGTCGTTTGGTGGAAGAGAGGAGGACCAAAGCGCAGCGTGGTTAGAATACTTTCTTCTCGTTTAATGACACGAAACGAAGAACACTTTACAAACTAAACAAAACAACAAACCGACGACCGTGAAGCTACTGTATACAAACAATGTGCTAACATGCAACATAGACATAGAGAATAACCCACGAACTACCCAATGAATATGGCTGCCTAAATATGGTTCCCAATCAGAGACAACGATAGACAGCTGTCTCTAATTGAGAACCAATCTAGGCAACCATAGACATACATACACCTAGACTAGACACTGCCCCATAAACATACAAAACCCCTAGACAATACAAAACACATACATCCCCATGTCACACCCTGACCTAACTAAAATAATAAAGAAAACAAAGATAACTAAGGCCAGGGCGTGACAGTAATAGATCAATTGAATCAATGCATAAATCTAGTTGACTTCGGGTAAAGTTTTCTCTGCCATCTCTGCTTCTTTTGCGGAGCAAAGACGTTTAGGGACCGGGGAGAAAATGCAATAACTCAACAATCAAAAAACTGTAAAGATTATCTGTGCAAAATTTTCAAATTTCATTAATTTGACTGGTTGTAAGGAAATCGAAAGCTGTAAAAACTACCCAACATGTTTCTGATAAGATTTCATTTTAGCTTGGATGCATATTTTATTTGGAAATACTATCAGCTTTTATGATGGTGATAAGAATAGCACCTCTACAGATGGTATCTAACTGTGCATTCGTATACTCTCAAGATGCTGAAAGAAAGAAATTATGTTTCTCCACTCTTGTTCCTGAGTAAACATTTTGCCTTATACATATTTGGTGTATAATTTTACTGCAAGAAATGCTTAATTCTGCAGGAGTTCATATTAAGGCTATGTGAGAGGTTATAGATCTACAGTCAGTGTCCACATTTCAGTTTCCATTTAACCCATCTGAACAGTAGGCTACAGTTTCCTTGCAGTGCCATAGGCCTATTTAAAGTCCCTGTGTTGTGACTGTCGAATTTGAATAGCACCTTACAATCATCATACATAATAGCTGGCACTGCCATCATCCTCTTTTTACCACTTCACCAAATCTTTCCCAAACATTACTTTTCTGGTCCTCCCTTTTTTATTTTCAACTCTCCATTTCACAGCTTTTCTCTTATTGAATTAAACTCTGACATTGTCCTTTTGCTTCCATGGATCGACGTTAACTTTTTCTGCCCATTCCCAAAAGCAGTTGGTGATTGGCATGTAGGTTACTTGGCGTGTGTACAGTTAGGTCCTAAAGCTTAGGCTTATGCACTAATGCCTGATAGCCTAAAATAATGAAAGAAAAACCTCAAAAAAAAAATTATGGATTTTTTAAGTTGTTGTTTTCTCTTTATTAAACCCGCCAGCCACCCACCTCCCATTCATCCACACAATATTGCATGACCCTAAACCCGCCCGCGCGGATATAACCGCGGTGACTGCGGGTTATGAGTCAGCCCGCGCATCACTGATCACTACTGTGACATCATGCTTATTTTATCAATGTACACTACAGCGTTACTTTGTGCTTCACCTAGTGTGTGTGTGCGCAGTCGGCCAGGGCGGTGAAGGTATTGAACTAGTGTATCCGTCTGAAGCCAGATGACCCCACCATCCCCTTACTAGCTGTCAAGCTGTGCATTGGAGCACTCCATTGGGTGAGAATGGCAACAAGCCCTGCGATTGTCCCTCAGAGATCTCTGATATAAATCACTATATTATTTGTCCTTCATGATTCATGATTCCTTCATGATTTCTGTACATTATAATATTCTACTAATCTTTCTTTCTCTTTCTTTCTCTCGCTCACTGTCTAGCTGGAGGAAGGAGAGTGTTTTGCTAAGATGGTGGTGGACATGGGGGAGAAGGCCTCAGTTCCGAGCTAAAGGTTACCTAGCCATCGGCCTGGTGTACAGCCTCAAGGCCACAGACGGTGAAGGATAGCTCCCACTTTCAGCCACAGACCTCGTACAGCATTGCACCTAGGGCCAGTGCTCTGTCTCAACTGCTTTAAAACATGTCCTCTCCTCGTCTCTTCCCTTTCATTTGCCCTGATTGGACAGGTAAAAACAATGGTGGAATCTCAGTAGGATAGCTTTCACCTGCTCAGTTCTTTTAAATCAGAGTGAGGTAAGGAGAGGAAGGATTTTCAAGGATTTTTTATGTGACATGACCAGGAAAAGCTCCTGGCTCTAGATTCTACCCTCTCTCTCGCCCCACAGTTATCATTCACACCCAGACACACTAACAGCAAATGCCTAACTGATGTATGACAGTCCCACTGTACATTGCTCTCCTCTCACTACCACATTCAGCTTATCTCCACTGGAACATATGGTGTAGACAAGCTGAATTTTTATGACATAATGTGAGCATCCTTCCCTCCCTTCTTCCTGAACATAATCACTCTCCTCTGGCTTCTCATTCTCTCCCTTTCTCTCAATCTCCTTTCTCTGCTCCCATCTGTTGTTCACTTTATTCCACTCACTCTTAAATTCTTTCTCAATTGGCTCTCGCTCTTAAATGCTTTCCCGTGACTCTCGCATATGCTTCCTTCTCTCTTCTCTCCTATTCTTTTTACTACTTTCTTTCCCTTCATCTGGCCACTCTTTCTATTCTCATTTTATCCTTCATCTCTCATATCTCCTCTCCCACACTGCTCAATCCCCCTCCTGTCTCTCTCTCTCTCTCCCTCCCTTCCTACAGCTTCCCTATGGGGGATGCAGGAGGAGTATCAGTAGAAGGCCCTGGGTGCGTTCCAGAGGTGAGTCAGTTTTGTAAGAATTTGGCGATGTAGATGTCACTGTGTCTCCCCTATCCCTGTCTCTGTCTCTCCCCTGTCTGTGTCTCCCCCTGTCTCTGTCTCCGTCTCCCCCCTGTCTCTGTCTCCCCCGTCTCTGTCTCCCCTGTCTGTGTGTTTCCCCTCTCCCTGTGTCTCCCTTGTCTCCCTGTCTCTGTGTCTCCCCTGTCCCCATCTCTGCGTCTCCCCCATCTCTGTCTCCCCTGTCTGTGTGTTTCCCCTCTCCCTGTGTCTCCCTTGTCTCTGTGTGTCCCCATCTCTGTGTCTCCCCCGGCCCTGTGTCTCCCTTGTCTCTGTGTCTCCCCTGTCTTCTGTGTCTCCCCTGTCTTCTGTGTGTTCCTGGGGCCCACCTGTCCCTGGTTTACCTAATGGAGGCAGAATCATCCTCAGTGTCACACCACTCTCCTTGTCCCCTGTCCCCCATCCCCCCTCCCTGTGTTTCCCCTCCCTGTCCCTTTCTCTGTGCCTGTCCCTGGCTCCCCTAATGGAGGCAGAATCATCCTCACTCTCACACCACTCTCTTGACACATTAACTATGCAGTGGTGTAAGAGAGTCCATTTAAGCCTCTGACACAGAGAGTGTTTGGGAAGAACCATGTAAGCCTCTTAGATACTCTGTGTCTCTCAAGTGGTTAGGACAGGACAGGGCTGGGCGAGGCTTGTTCAGTAGGGGATGGATGGATACCTCACTCGAGGTTAGTCCCCTGGTGGTCCCAGTGTAATAGGACCTGATACTCTGTAGGATAGTGGTTAAAGAAATCCCACTGAGTTCTTTCATTTCCCTGCTTTATGATATGACACTACAAGCAAGCAGCATTCTCGGTAGCAGTCATGCAAGTAAAAAAAAAAGAAGGTATTTGAAGGACACTTTTCCTCCTCACTCATTTCTCCTCATCTCTCTGTTTCAGGGCCCAGAGCTCCCCCCCACAGACCACCTGGCTGCCTTCTACCTGGCCCTGCAGCTGGCTGTGTCAGGACAGGTAAGGTCTAGAAACACACACACACACAGTGGCTCAGAGAGTCATGATGGGACTAATCTGTGTGTGAAAGCTGGTCACGGAGCACTGATACTCTCCGTAGATAGAGGTGTGTGTGGTCAGTGCTCTCTGTGGGTCTAACCCCAAGAAGTTCTGGAAAATGGTTAAAGACCTGGAGAATAAACTCTCCTCATAGCTACACATGTCCCTTAATATTGATGATGTGGTTGTTACCGACAAGGAGCACATGGCTGAGCTCTTTAATCACCACTTGATTAAGTCAGGATTCCTATTTGACCCAGCCATGCCTCGATACTCATCGGTCAACAGTCCCACAGCTTCACCTTAACCTGGTAAACAGTCTCACAGCTTCACCTTGACCAGGTAAACAGTCTCACAGTTTCACCTTGACCTGGTAAACAGTCTCACAGCTTCACCTTAACCTGGTAAACAGTCTCACAGCTTCACCTTAACCTGGTAAACAGTCTCACAGCTTCACCTTGACCTGGTAAACAGTCTCACAGCTTCACCTTGACCTGGTAAACAGTCTCACAGCTTCACCTTGACCTGGTAAACAGTCTCACAGCTTCACCTTAACCTGGTAAACAGTCCCACAGCTTCACCTTAATTTGTTCACTTTATATTCCACAATAAGTGAGCTGCATTTAGAGAGACGTTAGTTACCAATACTAGTTACCATGACTTGGTAACTAGTATTAGGGCAACACGATGTCAATTAACAGGATAATGGCGGACGGAAGACAGGGTGGTGCGGCAGGTGCCGCTTCTCATACGAATGCTGTTATTATATCTAAAACATCAGGTGTACGCCGACCCCAGCTAAGTAACTCATGTAAAGAGTTAAAGCGCAATTATGTGTTTTAAAATATCAAAACAAACTCTGAACCAATGACATTAATTTGGGGACAGATCGAAAAGCATGAAACATTTATGGCAATTTAGCTTGCACTTGCTAGCTAATTTGTCCTATTTAGCTAGCTTGCTGTTGCTAGCTAATTTGTCCAGGGATAAAAACACTGAGTTGTTATTTTACCTGAAATGCACAAGGACCTCTACTCCGACAATTAATCCACACATAAAACGGCCAACCGAATCGTTTCTAGTCATCTCTCCTCCTTCCAGGCTTTTTCATCTTTGAATTTATATGGTGATCGCATCTAAACTTTCATTGTATTACCACGACAACCGGCAACAAAGTTTGTCTTTCAGTCACCCACGTGGGTATAACCAATGAGGAGATGGCACGTGGGTACCTGCTTCTATAAACCAATGAGGAGATGACTTTCAGCGCGATCTGCGTCAGAAATAGGAACGACTTCTATTTTAGCCCTTTGGCGCGCGCAAGCAGTGTGGGTGCAATAATTGAATAACATGGATTTCAAAGTTTATTTAGCGACGCTCGCGCATGCGACGTGTCCGGTCTGGTCAGCATGTTAGGTGGTGGGCCTGGCAACTATTTTGAAAATGCAATTAAGGGAATTAACTGTAATGATCTCTTGTCCTATACAGACGTGGAAGCTGATAGTCAGGTTTTTCTATCCACAATCCAGACTACAATAAATGGTTTCCTAAAGAAAATCAAATCCAAACCTGGCCAAAAGAGTACTCTTCCTTGGCTAAATAGAGAAATCTGGAAATTGATGAAAGAACTAGATTATGCTTTAAAAATAGCCCTGAGATCCAAATTAGAGCATGACAGACATAGGTTTACCATGTTGAGAAATAAGGTGATGAAAGAAATCAGACAGGCCAAGGCAAACTTTTTTATTAACATAATTGGTGAAATTCTAAATTGATCTGGGAGAATCTAAAAAAGTTAACAGGGAAAGACCATAGTAACACTGCAAAAAGACTAGAAATCATGGTCAATAACAATCTAACACAGGATGCAGTCGAAATAGCAATAGCCTTCAATTCCTACTTTATTGACTGTCAGGGTACTGACACAGAACCCCTCCACTGGTTTCTTGGGCTCAGTGCTAGTAAATGACACTCAACCTGTCTTCATCATAAGGGAGGTTTCTGAGTCAAAGGTGAACAAGGTGATTAGCTCACTAAAGAACTCTAAAGCCAAAGATGTGTTTGGGCTGGACTCTACCTTTCTTAAAAACCTCAAAGAGTCACTCATTGGCCCCATTACTAAGGTCACCAACACATCTATTGGTCTCGGGGTGTTTCCAAGGGTATGGAAGTCGGCCATAATAACGGCCATCTTTAAATCGGGCGACCCTGCTGACGTGAGTAACTACAGGCCCATTAGTATACTACCTGTGGTGTCAAAGGTTGTTGAAAAGTGTGTAGCAGAACAACTGTTTGCCCACCTCAACAACAGCCCCTTCACATTACACTCCATGCAGTTTGGCTTCAGAGCGAAACACTCCACAGAAACGGCCAACTGCTTTCTTCTGGAAAATGTGAAGTCCAAGATGGACAAAGGGGGCGTTGTTGGGGCTGTGTTTCTGGACCTAAGGAAAGCTTTTGATACTGTTAACGATGAGGATCTCATCACAAAACTGTCCAAGTTCAACTTTCCCCCGATGCCTTGAGATGGATGAAATCATACCTTGAAGGCAGAACCCAGTGTGTCAGAGTGAGCAATGAGCTGTCGCCCACTCTCAGCTATGATGTGGGTGTGCCCCATGGGTCAATACTGGGGTCCCTCCTGTACAGCCAGTACATTAATGATCTACTGGGTTTGTAGTTCAAATGCATGCAGATGATACAGTGATATATGTGCATGCAAAGAGCAAACAACAAGCTGCACAAGAACTACCTACTGTAATGGTCCATGTTACAAAGTGGCTCAGTGACTCGTGTTTGCATCTCAATGTGAAAAAAACTGTTTGCATGTTCTTCACAAAGAGGGCAACAGATGCTACTGAGCCAGATGTCTATGTGTCATGGGAGAAGCTCCAGGTGGTATCTGATTTTAAGTACCTTGGCATCATACTTAATTCCAACCTCTCTTTTAAAAAGCACGTGAAAAAGGTCATTCAGATAACCAAATTCAACCTAGCTAATTTCCGATTTATACGAAATTGTTTGACTACAGAGGTAGCAAAACTGTACTTCAAATCTATGATACTCCCCCACTTAACATACTGCTTGACTAGTTGGGCCCAAGCTTGCTGTACAAACAGGCTCTCAAAGTGCTTGATAGGAAGCCCAATAGTCATCATCACTGTTACATCCTCAGAAAGCATGAGCTCCTGAGTTGGGAAAATCTTGTGCAATACACCGACGCATGTCTTGTATTCAAGATCCTAAATGGCCTGGCTCCCCCTCCACTCAGTATTTTTGTTAAACATAAAACCCAAACATATGGCAGCAGATCCACAAGGTCTGCCATGAGAGGTGACTGTATAGTTCCCTTAAGGAAAAGCACCTTTAGTAAATCTGCTTTCTCTGTGAGAGCTTCCCATGTCTGGAATACACTGCCATCAGACACACATAACTGCACCACATATCACACTTTCACAAAATGCATGAAGGCATTCACAGTGGGACAGAAGTTTACATACTTTCAATTAGTATTTGGTAGCATTGCCTTTAAATTGTTTAACTTTGGTCAAATGTTTCGGGTAGCCTTCTACAAGCTTCCCACAATAAGTTGGGTGAATTTTGGCCCATTCCTCCTGACAGAGCTGGTGTAACTGAGTCAGGTTTGTAGGCCTCCTTGCTCGCACACACTTTTTCAGTTCTGCCCACAAATCTTCTATGGGATTGAGGTCAGGGCTTTGTGATGGCCACTCCAATACCTTGACTTTGTTGTCCTTAAGCCATTTTGCCACAACTTTGGAAGTATGTTTGGGGTCATTGTCCATTTGGAAGACCCATTTGCGACCAAGTTTTAACTTCATGATTGATGTCTTGAGATGTTGCTTCAATATATCCACATACTTTTCCTGCCTCATGATGCCATCTATTTTGTGAAGTGCACCAGTCCCTCCTGCAACAAAGCACCCCCACAACATGATGCTGCCACTCCCGTGCTTCACGGTTGAGACAGCGTTCTTCGGCTTGCAAGCCTCCCTCTTTTTCCTCCAAACGTAACGATGGTCATTAAGGCCAAACAGTTCTATTTTTGTTTCATCAGACCAGAGGACGTTTCTCCAAAAAGTATGACCTTTGTCTCCGTGTGCAGTTGCAAACCGTAGTCTGCCTTTTTTATGGCGGTTTTGGAGCAGTGGCTTCTTCCTTGCTGAGCGGCCTTTCACGTTATGTCGATATAGGACTCGTTTTACTGTGGATATAGATACTTTTGTACCTGTTTCCTCCAGCATCTTCACACGGTCCTTTGCTGTTGTTCTGGGATTGATTTGCACTTTTCGCACCAAAGTACGTTCATTTCTAGGAGACAGAACGTGTCTCCTTCCATGACATCATTTTCTGGAATATTCCAAGCTGTTTTACAGCACAGTCAACTTAGTGTTATGTAAACTTCTGACCCACTGGAATTGTGATACAGTGAAATAATCTGTCTGTAAACAATTGTTGTAAAAATTACTTGTGTCATGCACAAAGTAGATGTCCTAACCGACTTGCCAAAACTTTAGTTTGTTAACAAGAAATTTGTGGTTGAAAAAGCTGAGTTTTAATGACTCCAACCTAAGTGTATGTTAACTTCCGATTTCAACTGTATAAGGTGCTACTTACTGATGGCTATTTAACATTCCGATGGCCTTGAGATAGAAGCTGTTTTTCAGTCTCTCGGTCCCAGCTTTGATGCACCTGTATTGACCTTGCCTTCTGGACGATAGCGGGGTGAACAGGCAGTGGCTCGGGTGGTTGTTGTCCTTGATGATCTTTTTGGCCTTCCTGCGACATCGGGTGGTGTAGGTGTCCTGGAGGGCAGGTAATTTTCCCCTGGTGATGCGTTGGGCAGACCGCACCACCCTCTGGAGAGGGAGTGGAGAGGGAGGTGAGGAGCATAGAGGAGAAGGAGAGTTGGGAGAAAAGAGAAGAGAAGGTTGAGGAGGAGAGGGATAGGAGAGCAGAATGGAGAGAGAGGGATTGTGAATCATAAATTATATTCAATAACAACCATTATAATATAAAACTCCCAGGTGACTCTTACTACCAAATACTGTCTCCGATGAGATTCATCTGCTGGACAGTATTGATACAGTATTGATACTCTCCTCCTCAACCTTCTCTTCTCTTTTCTCCCAACTCTCATTTTCCTCTATGCTCCTCACCTCCCTCTCCACTCCCTCTCCAGAGGGTGGTGTGGTCTGCCCAACACACACAACCACCCACACAAACACACACCGCTAACATACGCTACAAAAGTATGTGGACACCTGCTATTCAAACATATCATGGTCCCCCCTTTGCTGCCATAGCAGCCTCCACTCTTCTGGGAAGGCTTTCCACTAGATGTTGGAACATTACTGCGGGGACTTGCTTCCATTCAGCCACGAGCATTAGTGAGGTCGGGCACTGATGTTGGGCGATTAGGCCTGGCTCGCAGTTGGTGTTCCAATTCATCCCAAAGGTGTTCGATGGGGTTGAGGTCAGGGCTCTGTGCGGGCCAGTCAAGTTCTTCCCCACCGATCTCGACAAACCATTTCTATATGCACCTTGCTTTGTGCATGGGGGCTTTGCTGAAAAAATGACATTTTATACACCTGTCAGCAATGGGTGTGGCTGAAATTGCCAAATCCACTAATTTGAATGCTTTTGGCCATGTAGTGTATACCATTGATTTCCGGCAGCAGTAGACTAATGAAAAGCACCTGATATTGGTCATGACCTGGTAGATTTAAGCAGGTGTTAACAACTAAGTTGTGTCTGATCATGTGTCTACTCCATCAGAGATCTGAATGGCTGAGCTGGGAGAGACATTAGCATAGATATAATAACCCTGTTATATCTGTGATTGGTTGTCACAAGATAGGCATGTATGGGGGGAAAATCCATAAACACTGATGAGCAAGTACATGAGCTATTTGCCTTTAATTAATGTCAAGGGTAAAGGTTAGGGATTAGTGATTCAAATAAAATTGTTCTGAAAGGGCTTGCTACCGTAACATTGTAGCCAGATGTGTTCAGATGTAATAAGGGTTAAGGTTAGGGTCCTCTCCAGCATGGCCAGATATCAGCACCCCTTGCTGTGGATGTCTGGTGGGGATCTGACCCGTGTCCTCTGTGCTATAGATCCCGGAGGCGCTTGGGTACGTGCGCCAGGCTCTGCAGCTGCAGGGAGACGACGTGCACTCACTCCACCTGCTGGCCCGGCTGCTGTCGGCTCAGAAACACTACCACGACGCTCTCAACATCATCGAGATGGCCCTCAGCGAGTACCCTGAGAACTTCATGTTAGTCTGGAGTCTGGCCTTTCTCCACAACAGACTCAATGTTATACCCTCTTATTTTGTATATATTAGGATCCTTATTAGCTGTTGCCAAGGCAACCGCTACTCTTCCTGGGGTCCAGGAACAAAACAACACATCACAAGAAAACAATAGTCTACATCGGGGGTATTCCACTCTTACCCTACGAGGTCCGGAGCCTGCTGGTTTTTTGTTCTACCTGATTAATTGCACACACCTGGTGTCCCAGGTCTAAATCAGTCCCTGATTAGTGGAACTGGCTTAGAGGTCCAATACATAACAGAAGACACTGTGCACTATACACATGTACACTGCTCCACCATTACAGATTTACAATATAACATTTACAATATTACAACAAAACAATATTACTGTGTGTGTGTGTGTGTGTGTCTCTCCACAGTGTTGTTTTATCTTATACAACTCATGTATGCTATCACAGAGGCATTCTACAACATTGGTGTTAGCATTTAGACAGACACATTAACCAAAGGATCAGTCAATGTGCCTCTGCTCAAAGCCAGCCATCCACACACACACAAAGATCCACTTGGTTATTTTGGCGGCAGAGAGAGAAAGAGATTTCTAATTAATTGTATTTTTCGAGTATTTGTTACAGATAGAAATCACAGTGCTAGCTATACAGAATATATCTTTTCTCCTCCCCATCTCCTCTCCTCCTCCCCATCTCCTCCTCCCCATCTCCTCTCCTCCTCCCCATCTCCTCCTCCCCATCTCCTCTCCTCTTCTCAATTGCCTCTCCTCTTCTCAATTGCCTCTCCTCCTCCCCATCTCCTCATCCCCATCTCCTTTGCCCCCTCCCCATCTCCTCTCCTCCTCCATCTACTCTCCTCTTCTCAATCTCCTCATCCCCATCTCCTTTGTCCCCTCCCAATCTCCTCTCCTCCTTCCTATCTCCTCTTCTCAATCTCCTCCTCCCCATCTCCTCTCCTCCTCTACGGTGTCTGGTGGTTAATTTGTATACAAACACTTCCCCTCTCACACATCTGTCTCTGCGTAATCCTGAGATACTTTTTATTTTATTTTCCCTGCTCTGTTTGTTTCCAGTGTTTTGAATTTCTCAATTTATAATAGATTTAGCCTGCTGTACCCTCAGGGCACCACAGTGTTGGCTTCTGTACCCTCAAGGCACCACAGTGTTGGCTGCTGCACCCTCAGGGCACCACAGTGTTGGCTGCTGTACCCTCAGGACACCACAGTGTTGGCTGCTGCACCCTCAGGGCACCACAGTGTTGGCTGCTGCACCCTCAGGGCACCACAGTGTTGGCTGCTGTACCCTCAGGACACCACAGTGTTGGCTGCTGTACCCTCATGACACCACAGTGTTGGCTGCTGTACCCTCAGGGCACCACAGTGTTGGCTGCTGTACCCTCAGGACACCACAGTGTTGGCTGCTGTACCCTCAGGACACCACAGTGTTGGCTGCTGCACCCTCAGGGCACCACAGTGTTGGCTGCTGTACCCTCAGGACACCACAGTGTTGGCTACTGTACCCTCATGACACCACAGTGTTGGCTGCTGTACCCTCAGGACACCACAGTGTTGGCTGCTGTACCCTCAGGACACCACAGTGTTGGCTGCTGTACCCTCAGGACACCACAGTGTTGGCTGCTGTACCCTCAGGACACCACAGTGTTGGCTGCTGTACCCTCAGGACACCACAGTGTTGGCTGCTGTACCCTCAGGACACCACAGTGTTGGCTGCTGTACCCTCATGACACCACAGTGTTGGCTGCTGTACCCTCAGGACACCACAGTGTTGGCTGCTGTACCCTCAGGACACCACAGTGTTGGCTGCTGTACCCTCAGGACACCACAGTGTTGGCTGCTGTACCCTCAGGACACCACAGTGTTGGCTGCTGTACCCTCATGACACCACAGTGTTGGCTGCTGTACCCTCAGGACACCACAGTGTTGGCTGCTGTGCCTCTTTCTCTGCCTCAGCCACTTACACAACGTGAAAAATAACAAGGTTTTTTTCACAAGCTTGATTGAGCTTCAGCTTTCCCTGTGGGAGAGTGGTGTGTGTGTGTGTGTGTGTGTGTGTGTGTGTGTGTGTGTGTGTGTGTGTGTGTGTGTGTGTGTGTGTGTGTGTGTGTGTGTGTGTGTGTGTGTGTGTGTGTGTGTGTGTGTGTGTGTGTGCACTTGTAAAAACATGAGGCTGAGGGTGAATGCTGTGAATATGTGTGTAAAAAGAGTGTACTGTTATTATTTGTTTGAGAACATTGCAGAGAAGATTCAAGGCATGCGGTTTGTGTCCATGATCTCAATCTCCTGTGTGAACAGTAAGCTCCAACTTTAGCCTCATCTCCTAAAAAAGGCTGGTATTAACTATGGCGAGAGAGCGCAGCACTGCTTCCCTGATTATATCCATGGCTTTTTAATATGCTTTAAAGAATCCACTGAAGCTATACTGTACATAAAGAATCACAGGCCTGAGACCAGAGAACTGTACAGTCATGGCCAAAAGTTTTGAGAATGACACAAATATGAATTTTCACAAAGTCTGCTGCCTCAGTTTGTATGATGGCAAATTGCATATACTCCAGAATATTATGAAGAGTGATCAGATGAATTGCAATTAATTGCAAAGTCCCTCTTTGCCATGCAAATGAACTGAATCCCCCAAAAACATTTCCATTGCATTTCAGCCCTGCCACAAAAGGACCAGTGATTCTCTCGTTAACACAGGTGTGAGTGTTGACGAGGCCAATGCTAGAGACCACTCTGTCATGCTGATTGAGTTCGAATAACAGACTGGAAGCTTCAAAAGGAGGGTGGTGCTTGGAATCATTGTTCTTCCTCTGTCAACCATGGTTACCTGCAAGGAAACACGTGCCGTCATCATTGCTTTGCACAAAAAGGGCTTCACAGGCAAGGATATTGCTGCCATTAAGATTGCAACGAAATCAACCATTTATCGGATCATCAAGAACTTCAAGGAGAGCGGTTCAATTGTTGTGAAGAAGGCTTCAGGGTGCCCAAGAAAGTCCAGCAAGCACCAGGACGTCTCCTAAAGTTGATTCAGCTGCGGGATCGGGGCATCACCAGTACAGAGCTTGCTCAGGAATGGCAGCAGGCAGGTGTGCATCTGCACGCACAGTGAGGCGAAGACTTTTGGAGGATGGCCTGGTGTCAAGAAGGTCAGCAAAAAAGCCACTTCTCTCCAGGAAAAACATGAGGGACAGACTGATATTCTGCAAAAGGTACAGGGATTGCTGCTGAGGACTGGGGTAAAGTCATTTTCTCTGATGAATCCCCTTTCCCGATTGTTTGGGGCATCCGGAAAAAAGCTTGTCTGGAGAAGACAAGGTGAGCGCTACCATCAGTCCTGTGTCATTTCAACAGTAAAGCATCCTGAGACCATTTATGTGTGGGGTTGCTTCTCAACCAAGGGAGTGGGCTCACTCATAATTTTGCCTAAGAACACTGATAATCTCCCTCGATCATATAATTTGCAAATAAATTCATTAAAAATCCTACAATGTGATTTTCTGGATTTTTTTTTCTCATTTTGTCTGTCATAGTTGAACTGTACCTATGATGAAATTTACAGGCCTCTCTCATCTTTTTAAGTGGGAGAACCTGCACAATTGGTGGCTGACTAAATACTTTTTTGCCCCACTGTACATATACTGAACAAAAATATAAACCCAACATGCAACAATTTCAATGGTTTTACTGAGTTACAGATCAGTTACAGGCCCTAATCTATGGATTTCTCATGACTGGGCAGGGGCGCAGCCATGGGTGGGTGGGCCCTTGGGTGTGTGGTTCCTTGGGTGGGTGGGCCGGATGTGGAGGTCTTGGGCTGGTGTGGTTACATACACGTGGTCTGCGGTTGTGAGGCTGGTTGGATGTACTGCCAAATTCTCTAAAACGACATTATGGTAGAGAAATTAACATAAAATTCCCTGGCAACCCCTCTAGTGGACATTCCTGCAGTCAGCATGCAATTGCACACTCCCTCAAAACTTGAGACGTCTGTGGCATTGTATTGTGTGACAAAACTGCACATTTTAGAGTGGCCTTTTATTTTCCCCAGCACAAGGTGCACCTGTGTAATGATGATGCCGTTTAATCAGCTTCTTGTAATGCCACACCTGTCAAGTGGATGGATTATCTTGACAAAGGAGAAATGCTCACTAACAGGGATGTTAAGACAATTGTGCACAACATTTTAGAGTAATAAGGTTAAGAATGGCAAGAGTGTGCAAAGCTGTCATCAGGGCAAACGGAGGCTACTTTGAAGAATCTCAATTAAAAATATATTTTGATTTGTTTAACACTTTTTTGGTTAATGCATGATTCCATATGTGTTATTTCATATTTTTGATGTCTTCACTATTATTCTACAATGTAGGAAATAGTAAAAAGAAAGAAAAACACTTTAATGAGTAGGTGTGTCCAAACTTTTGACTGGTACTGTATTTCCCCTTCCGTTCCTGTCAGCAGTGTTAAGACACACCCTGCATCCTGTCAAAGTATGAGCTTTGGTTTTAGACTTTCATTTTGTCATAATGAAGGTATTTTTTACTGCAGTGTTCAATGTCCAACAGTTTTTCTTTCCTACCACAATAAAGGCTTTTATATCTGTGTTACCCCATTCAGTATTACATTTTGTCACTGATCAACTGAAAGGTTTCTCTAAGTCAGCTTTGCCATTTTTCTCTTCTTTCAGTGAGATGTTGCTAAGGGAACGACTACAGTTCTGTGTTTTCTATATATCTGTGTCATCGCTTACTTTTCTGTTGTTTCTAAGTCTCTGGCTCCTTCTCTCTCTCGGGGTCTTCCGCTCTCTTTCACACCGGCCTCTCCCTACACCCTCCTCCACTCCTCCACATCCCAAGGCCGACCGCCCACCACCATGTGCGGCCAATGGCATGGTTTGGTGTGCGTGACTCACAGCCCAATCACAGTAATGCTTGCTGAGTGTGCATTTTTAACTCACTGGGATTGTGTCCAAAATGGCACCATATTCCCTATATAGTGCACTCCAATTGACCCTGGCATAGTGCACTATATAGGTGATAGGTTGCCATTTGGGACGCATCCTGGGTCTGTGCTCCACTGCTTATTAGAGCAACCCGTAGATACACAGTAGCTGTTGTGTTGTAGTGGTCTAGGCTGTGGTGTGTGTTGTATGTACACTGAGTGTACAAAACATTAGGAACACCTTCCAAATATTGAGTTGCACCCCCTTTGGCCCTCAAGGTGTCGAAAGCGTTCCACAGGGATGCTGGCCATGTTGACTCCAATGCTTCCCACAGTTGTTAAGTTGGCTGGATGTCCTTTTGGTGGTGGACCATTCTTGATACACACAGGAAACTGTTGAGTGTGAAAAACCCAGCAGCGTTGCAGCTCTTGACTCACTCAAACCGGTGTGCCTGGCACCTACTACCATACCTTGTTCAAAGGCACTTCAATATTTTGTTTTGCCCACCCTCTGAATGGCACACATACACAATCCATGTCTTACTGATTTGAAGTGGATTTAAAAGGTGACATCAATAAAGGATCACCTGGATTCACCTGGTCAGTCTATGTCATGGAAAGAGCAGGTGTTCCTAATGTGTTGTACACTCAGTGTATAGTTCCTTAACAGTGCTGAAAACCATGCTGGAAAGGACAAGTTGAAAACAATACCCAGGCAGCACCATACTATTCAGGTCGGCCTAACAGAATGATTCAGGTCGGCCTAACAGAATGATTCAGGTCGGCCTAACAGAATGATTCAGGTCGGCCTAACAGAATGATTCAGGTCGGCCTAACAGAATGATTCAGGTCGGCCTAACAGAATGACTCAGGTCGGCCTAACAGAATGATTCAGGTCGGCCTAACAGAATGATTCAGGTCGGCCTAACAGTATGATTCAGGTCAGCCTAACTGTATGAATCAGGTCGGCCTAACAGTATGAATCAGGTTGGTCTATCAATATGAGTCAGGCCAGAGTGTCCTGTCCTGCAGGCCTAACAGGATTCTGTCAGCCTGTCACCATCTCATTGAAAGGGTGACGTTAAGTCCTTATTCTGCCTGATAGGCCGTCCCGTCCGGTTTAGACAATGAGTCAGCAGCCACTGAGGATATGAGAAGGAAAGAGAGAACAATGGAAAGAAAGAGAGGTGAACTCAGGGCACCGTATCTATATGTCTGACCGACTGGGTCTTAAGACAGATGGGTTATTTTCTATAATCGTATCTGTCACTGAGGACAAAAGAATAAAACGACAACGTCAGACAAATAAGATGTCAGTTCAGTTGGCATGGAGGTTGTTTGGGGTTAACAGAGGTAGTACAGTATACAACGTGTGAGGAATTTCCAGTCAGGCACTTGTACTACAGGTTTGTCTACAGGTTGAACCCATCCACGTTAGCTCAAGCATGCTCCCTCTCTCCACACACGTCACTCTACTACCTATTCTCTCCTTTATCTACCTCTCTTTGTCCCCTGGCTTTCTCTTTCTAGTAATTACTTTGTCCTTTGGTGTTCCACAATCTCTCTCCCCTCTGCCTTCCGTTGTACCGTTTTATGGTTTACTGCTAGATAAAGGGTTAGATTGGGGCACTTCAAATAACCATTGTGTATTTAGACATGCACTAGAGGCCCAAGGTTTTTGTGTTTGCCATAATAATGTAATTGATCTTTAAATAAGGAACATGATATTTATGATTAGGGAAGGAAAAACTTGCAGCTTCAACCTTTGTCAAGGATGGCAATATGGCAACCACAGAAACCTGCAGTGGTGAAGCACAGTTTAGGATGGATTGGATTTGCGCAATGATAGTGTATTTATGTGGATAAAATTTCCTAATTTCATTAGCAGTTAGTAACAATAGAATAAATAACATGAATAAAAGTGTTAAGTATTCCCTGAAGTTAAAAATGACCTTTAAAATGTTTGACTCCAAAGTCTGCTACAGTTTTCTTGTTTAGTGAAAATGATTCTCCTGGCTGTATCTCTTTAATTACTCCTCTTTAATTTATTTTCTCTTTTCAGTAATCCTCCTTCTTTGTCTGTTTGTTTTTGATTTGTTATTTTAAAGGTAGCCCTCCGGATGCTAACTCATCAGTATCATGGTTTTTACTCCATGTTTTCAGTTTGTAAGTAGCGCTTTTCTCCCTCCGCTCCCTCTCTCTTTGCCTACTAAGACGCTGGACTTCTGGCCTTGGCCTGATATCTCCTCCACAGTCAGAATCTGTGCAGATCTAAAGAAATATCTGCCCTGTGCCCTCTGCCCTGTGCAGGGTGCCATCTTTCGGATGGGACGTTAAACGGGTGTCCTGACTCTCTGAGGTCACTTATCGTAAGAGTAGGGGTGTTAACCCCGGTGTCCTGGCTAAATTCCCAATCTGGCCCTCAAACCATCACGGTCACCTAATAATCCCCAGTTTACAATTGGCTCATTCATCCCCCTCCTGTCCCCTGTAACTATTCCCCAGGTCGTTGCTGTAAATGAGAACGTGTTCTCAGTCAACTTACCTGGTAAAATAACGGATAAATAAAATAAAGAATCTATCCATCTGCCACCACCAACCACCTGCCTGTCTCTCTGTCTGTCTGTGCTCCTGAAATCAGTCAGTCACCCACCATGTGTAGACTGTACTGGAGGCTGTCCTGTTCGCTACTCGCTAGTTCACCTTTTGTTCCGTTTTGTTTAATTTTTAAATTGTTTTCCTCAGGCCCTTTGTGCTACACCTAAACAATTAGCTCACTGACTCGCTGGGCCAGCTATGGAGTAGGCAGCTCCATAATTAAAGAGGCAGTATCGTTTCCCCCGGCTGGATGCTCTATTCTGTTCACCAGATATGCAGCCTTATCGTAGACACTCCCTCCACCTGACCATACAATGTAGAGCTCATTAGCCAGACCAGCCCCAGTCGGACCAGCTGTTTTTTTTCTCATTTTCTTTGTGGTTTATTTGCCTTAGTTATAGGGCTGTCAGATGGAGCCTGTCAGTCAAAAGGACTACTTTGTCCATGACTGCTGACGCCTGGCTATTGTATTGTGGAGACCAGTCAGTTTCGCTGCTGGGCATCTTGGCTTTCACAGATTATTAACAGTTTTCCTTTGAGCTTCTCTGACACTGAACACGCACTGGCCACTTTCTTTTCATGCTGCCGGCCCGGTGTTCTTTGACATGCACTTGGACTTCACTAGAAACAAAACAAAAAGAGTGGATGAGTACTGCCTCTTGTAGTGGAGGAGGTACATAAAGATGTCTGAATTCAGATATGATGGAATTGTTTTACCACTATCCATGGAGTTTTTAAACTATGGCGCCAATAAATCAACACAATCTACTTTTGTGTTTTATCAAATTGCCTGCGTCTTGGAGCTTAAATTGGGATCATGTGCTAATGACGATAAATAAATAAAAAAGAGCAACAGGGCAATGTACTATACAGCAAACTTGGTAAACAAGTGCTTGGAGGTCGCCATCTTTATGCATCTTCCCCATTCCTGCTGCCGCTCTGTGCTCTCAAGCCCCAGTGAAATGAATACTGTTTCTTTAAGAACGTGAAGATTCTTTCTGTGCTGCTGTGAACTGAAGCCCCACCCTCCACATCGCTCTCCATCAATGCCTTGCACTTTGTACCCTGCATGAAGGCCCTTTTAGCTAACATTTTAGGCCGCTGTGTGTGTGTGTGTGCGCGTGAGAGTTTGCGCTATTTTTTCCTAACTGCATGGATCACAATTGTCACTCATCCAGGTAAAGAGTATACCAGTTTAATCCAGGCTTAGTTTGACTCGTTCACCTGAAGTGTGTGCCATTTCTCGATATAACTGGATAACAACAGTATCTACAGCCTGCTTGGTGATACAGCCGTATCATATGTCTTGATGGTACAGCTCCTGGTGCTCTTTCTCTATCTATTCAGGGACCTTTTAAAACAGTCAATCCCACCACTCATCTGGGTGTTCCTTCCTTCTGTGATAAACCTTATTAACCTTCTTCAGCCATATCATATTGTTGTGGTCATAGAAATAGAATGGCTGGAACAGAAACATCTCTTTAGTCCGTGACATCACACTCAGTACGCTGAGTGTTACGCTGGCTGCATCCCAAATGACAGCCTATTCCCTATATGGGTCAGGACGTTTGAACAGAGCAGGTGTCTCCGGTCTGTAGCTGTGCTAAATGTGGGAGCTGGAGCTGAGGCGGGTTGACCAGTCAAAAGTAGTGCACTATATAGACAATAGGAAGCCATTTGGGACGCAGCCAGGGTTGGTTTTCAGAAGCACACTGTGTGCCTTGCCCATCGCTTCAGTCAATAACCAGGGAGCCAGAGAGAAAGCAAAGAGTTCTATTTATGATAGCCTGCCTGCCTGTAATCCTGTGTACAGTGGTGTGGGTGTTCAGGGAGATAGATTGAAGGAGGAGGATGTGTAGAGGTAGGAGAGAGAGTGCTTAGAGTAGCTACTGTGTTCATAAAAATTGTTCTAACATCTAGATTAGATTATATTTTTCTGGTTTAGATTGTGTTCATTACTAGTGTGTTGAGATAATAAGAGGAGCCTTTACAGTGTTCAGATGTTGTGCAGCATCGATGGCTGGTGTGTTTCAGTGATGTAGAGCTAGTGTAGAGTATAACACCAGTCTATAGTGTAACGTAAAGGGGATTTCAGGATCAGTGTTTAGTTTTATGGGCAGCCAGTCAGTAAAGGTGAGTGAAGTGTGTTGAGAAGAGTAGGTTGTTAATGGGTTCATATGGACACTGGAGGTGTTTTATGGATGTTACTGGTTGTTAAAGTGTCTATAGCTTAATAGAATCACTTACGCAGAAAGTTTGTGTGAGCGCATGTGTGTGCACGCCCCAGCCTGCCTCTGCTGCAGGCCTGTTATGTTTTAACGGGACGTGTCCGTGCGAGCGAGTGTGTGTTTGAAGTGGCCTTGTGTGCCTCACCAGAGGCTGTTCCCTATTCCCATTTCACTAAATCCTCTTAGCACAATTTCAGTTTAAACGCAAGTCAAATCTCTACTCTCAACTCACAAGACTTTATCAAAAACATCTCTCTGTAGCCAGGGGTATTTTCTCCCCCCCCTAAATTCATCACAGGCATGCTCTTTGCCCTGCCCCTTTCACCAAATTTTGTGCAGCTTATGTCCTTAAAGTGGAGAAACGTTAGCCTGCAGTTGCATCTTTTACCATGAGGAGGTGCTGCCTTGCTGACCCCCTCTCCTCCCATGTCCTTCTCACTCTCTCTCTCTCTGTGTCTCTCTGTCTCTGTCTCTCTCTCTCTCTCTCTCTCTCTCTGTGTCGCTGTCTCTCTGTCTCTGTCTCTCTCTCTGTATGTCGCTGTCTCTCTGTCTCTGTCTCTCTCTCTGTATCTGTGTGCAGGCTCGGTCCACGCCACATCCATGGCGGCGTCGCGGGTGGAAGAGGCCCTGTCAGAGGTGGCCTCCTCCATGCAGAGCAGCGCCCCCAAACAAGGACCCCTACACCCCTGGATGACTCTGGCTCAGATCTGGCTCCATGCAGGTATAATTGTACACTACACCACTAACACACAGCTATGGTAGTATACTACACCACTATAACACACAGCTATGGTAGTACACTACACCACTATAACACACAGCTATGGTGGTACACTACACCACTATAACACAGCTATGGTGGTACACTACACCACTATAACACACAGCTATGGTAGTACACTACACCACTATAACACACAGCTATGGTAGTACACTACACCACTATAACACACAGCTATGGTAGTACACTACACCACTATAACACACAGCTATGGTAGTACACTACACCACTATAGCACACAACAATGGTAGTACACTACACCACTATAACACACAGCTATGGTAGTACACTACACCACTATAACACAGCTATGGTAGTACACTACACCACTATAACACACAGCTATGGTGGTACACTACACCACTATAACACACAGCTATGGTAGTACACTACACCACTATAACACAGCTATGGTGGTACACTACACCACTATAACACACAGCTATGGTAGTACACTACACCACTATAACACACAGCTATGGTGGTACACTACACCACTATAACACACAGCTATGGTAGTACACTACACCACTATAACACACAGCTATGGTAGTACACTACACCACTATAACACACAGCTATGGTGGTACACTACACCACTATAACACACAGCTATGGTAGTACACTACACCACTATAACACACAGCTATGGTAGTACACTACACCACTATAACACACAGCTATGGTAGTACACTACACCACTATAACACACAGCTATGGTAGTACACTACACCACTATAACACACAGCTATGGTAGTACACTACACCACTATAACACACAGCTATGGTAGTACACTACACCACTATAACACACAGCTATGGTAGTACACTACACCACTATAACACACAGCTATGGTAGAACACTACACCACTATAACACAGCAATGGTGGTACACTACACCACTATAACACACAGCTATGGTAGTACACTACACCACTATAACACACAGCTATGGTAGTACACTACACCACTATAACACAGCTATGGTGGTACACTACACCACTATAACACAGCTATGGTAGAACACTACACCACTATAACACACAGCTATGGTAGTACACTACACCACTATAACACAGCTATGGTGGTACACTACACCACTATAACACAGCTATGGTAGTACACTACACCACTATAACACACAGCTATGGTAGTACACTACACCACTATAACACAGCTATGGTGGTACACTACACCACTATAACACAGCTATGGTAGAACACTACACCACTATAACACACAGCTATGGTGGTACACTACACCACTATAACACACAGCTATGGTGGTACACTACACCACTATAACACACAGCTATGGTAGAACACTACACCACTATAACACACAGCTATGGTAGTACACTACACCACTATAACACACAGCTATGGTAGAACACTACACCACTATAACACACAGCTATGGTAGTACACTACACCACTATAACACACAGCTATGGTAGTACACTACACCACTATAACACACAGCTATGGTAGTACACTACACCACTATAACACACAGCTATGGTAGTACACTACACCACTATAACACACAGCTATGGTAGTACACTACACCACTATAACACACAGCTATGGTAGTACACTACACCACTATAACACACAGCTATGGTAGAACACTACACCACTATAACACACAGCTATGGTAGTACACTACACCACTATAACACACAGCTATGGTAGTACACTACACCACTATAACACACAGCTATGGTAGTACACTACACCACTATAACACACAGCTATGGTAGTACACTACACCACTATAACACACAGCTATGGTAGTACACTACACCACTATAACACACAGCTATGGTAGTACACTACACCACTATAACACACAGCTATGGTAGTACACTACACCACTATAACACACAGCTATGGTAGTACACTACACCACTATAACACACAGCTATGGTGGTACACTACACCACTATAACACACAGCTATGGTAGTACACTACACCACTATAACACACAGCTATGGTAGAACACTACACCACTATAACACACAGCTATGGTAGTACACTACACCACTATAACACAGCAATGGTGGTACACTACACCACTATAACACACAGCTATGGTAGTACACTACACCACTATAACACACAGCTATGGTAGTACACTACACCACTATAACACACAGCTATGGTGGTACACTACACCACTATAACACACAGCTATGGTAGTACACTACACCACTATAACACACAGCTATGGTAGTACACTACACCACTATAACACACAGCTATGGTAGTACACTACACCACTATAACACACAGCTATGGTAGTACACTACACCACTATAACACACAGCTATGGTAGTACACTACACCACTATAACACACAGCTATGGTGGTACACTACACCACTATAACACACAGCTATGGTAGTACACTACACCACTATAACACACAGCTATGGTAGTACACTACACCACTATAACACACAGCTATGGTGGTACACTACACCACTATAACACACAGCTATGGTAGTACACTACACCACTATAACACAGCTATGGTAGTACACTACACCACTATAACACAGCTATGGTGGTACACTACACCACTATAACACACAGCTATGGTAGTACACTACACCACTATAACACACAGCTATGGTGGTACACTACACCACTATAACACACAGCTATGGTAGTACACTACACCACTATAACACAGCTATGGTGGTACACTACACCACTATAACACACAGCTATGGTAGTACACTACACCACTATAACACACAGCTATGGTAGTACACTACACCACTATAACACACAGCTATGGTGGTACACTACACCACTATAACACACAGCTATGGTAGTACACTACACCACTATAACACACAGCTATGGTAGTACACTACACCACTATAACACACAGCTATGGTAGTACACTACACCACTATAACACACAGCTATGGTAGTACACTACACCACTATAACACACAGCTATGGTAGTACACTACACCACTATAACACACAGCTATGGTAGTACACTACACCACTATAACACACAGCTATGGTAGTACACTACACCACTATAACACACAGCTATGGTAGTACACTACACCACTATAACACACAGCTATGGTAGAACACTACACCACTATAACACAGCAATGGTGGTACACTACACCACTATAACACACAGCTATGGTGGTACACTACACCACTATAACACACAGCTATGGTAGTACACTACACCACTATAACACACAGCTATGGTGGTACACTACACCACTATAACACACAGCTATGGTAGTACACTACACCACTATAACACACAGCTATGGTAGTACACTACACCACTATAACACAGCAATGGTGGTACACTACACCACTATAACACACAGCTATGGTAGTACACTACACCACTATAACACAGCTATGGTAGTACACTACACCACTATAACACACAGCTATGGTAGAACACTACACCACTATAACACACAGCTATGGTAGTACACTACACCACTATAACACACAGCTATGGTAGTACACTACACCACTATAACACACAGCTATGGTAGTACACTACACCACTATAACACACAGCTATGGTAGTACACTACACCACCAACACACAGCTATGGTAGTACACTACACCACTATAACACAGCTATGGTAGTACACTACACCACTATAACACACAGCTATGGTGGTACACTACACCACTATAACACACAGCTATGGTAGAACACTACACCACTATAACACACAGCTATGGTAGTACACTACACCACCAACACACAGCTATGGTAGTACACTACACCACTATAACACACAGCTATGGTAGTACACTACACCACTATAACACACAGCTATGGTGGTACACTACACCACTATAACACACAGCTATGGTAGTACACTACACCACTATAACACACAGCTATGGTAGAACACTACACCACTATAACACACAGCTATGGTAGTACACTACACCACTATAACACACAGCTATGGTAGAACACTACACCACTATAACACAGCTATGGTGGTACACTACACCACTATAACACACAGCTATGGTAGTACACTACACCACTATAACACACAGCTATGGTAGTACACACCATAGCTGTGTGTTACCCAGTCTGGACAGACAGGGGAGTTTGTTAGTATAATGCCGCTGTATTAACCAGCTCTTATTGTATAATACTCCTATCCTACTGTCTTTAATGATGTATACCATTTTTTAAAATATATTATCCAAAGTGCAAGAGGCGTCACTGCAGTACCTGGTTCAAATCCAGGCTGCATCACATCCGGCCGTGATTGGGAGTTCCATAGAGCGGCGCACAATTGGCCCAGCATTGTCCGGGGTAGGCCGTCATTGTTCCAAATTTGTTCTGAACTGACTTGCCTAGTTAAATAAATATTTAAAAAAATGATATCCTGGAGTAGGGAGTGTTTGTGTGTCCGTGTGTTGTTAGTGATTGGCAGGGTGTGCGGGAGTGGTAAACCATGAATTCAGGGGAGGTGGGGTTGTGGTGGGAGGAGGGTGGTGGACTACTAGCAGACAGCAGCTTAATGGAATCAAAATATGTTGCTGGGAGGTGATCTGACTGTGGACCATTATCATAATCCAGGCAGGGCGATAGGTGGGAAGGAATCTACTAGGGATGAAAGGGTTATCGGTTTCACGATAAATACGGTAAAATTCCAGACGGTTAGTATTTCCATTTAAATTTGAATTATCATTAAAACCGTGTTTGATTACCACAGTTTGAAAAACTCACAGTAAATACTGTCCAGCATCAACAAAAGTTAGCAGTCTGACGCAGGTGCAACGTGGGTTTTGTTTTGTGTGAAAACATGGCGGAAGGCAGTGACAGTGCTCGTGAGATTTTTCAGCCTTCTAGGAGGACCAAATCTGAAGAATCGAAGAAAGGGGGCAACAATTTAAATCTCTTGAGTCATCTTCGTGACCACCACCCACTACTTTATTGCGAATGCAAGGTAAGCTAACGTTTAGCTCAATGCATGATGTGGGGGCTTTGGAATGGGGGAAAATGTCATGGTTTATCTAACTCTTATCTAACTTGCTAATATTTTGTCAATCCTGCAAAAACACTACACGTTGTTCTGCTGCTGTATGGGTCGTGTGTCTGCAGACTCTATTCTCCCATTGCACACGATAACACGCTATGTAGTTTAGTCACCCAACCAACACATTTTGTTCATTTAAAATCCGTCAGTTGTCAACTTGGTTGTAAAAGTGTTCCAACAGGAGAAACACTATAGACTCCTATACAAGACTCCTGTATTTATGTCAATTGTTGGGCTCATTGCAATTACTATCACTGTCTTCTTAAGACTCATTTTGTATTTATGTAAATTGTGCATGGGGTCATTGCATATACTCAAATGCAATGCAGAAGATAGACTGTGTGTGTGTCAGTGAGTGAATAATAATAATTATTATTATAATGTAACAACACCAATAATAATAATAATACATTTGCTATTCCCTTGTTTACAGAGTGGGCGTGCAGCAGGCAAACCCAGTGATGCTACTAGTCCCTCCTCGTCTACAGTTGTGACACAGACACTCAAGCATTTAAAAGGCAGGCTGCTTATGTACCCACATCAAAACATGCTCAACACCTCACTGCAGCCCTTTCATATTACATTGCAAAGGACATGATGCCATTTCAAATTGTTGAGAGGCCTGGCTTTCTGAGGCTGATGAAGGTTGCCGTGCCTCACTACAAAGTGCCATCACAAACTATATTTTCCAAGACTGAAATCCCAAACCTGTACAACCAGGTTAAAACTGATGTTGGATAAAGTTTGGCTCAAGACACATGGTTTGCTGCAACTACTGACCTCTGGACCAGTGAAAGCAGGGGGTGGTCAACCCTACACCAGCTTCACTATCCATTACCTCACACCAGACTGGCAAATGGAATCAAACTGCCTGGAAACACAGTTCTTCCCAGAAGATCACTCAGCTCACAACAGAGAGGTTTTTGAGAATATGCTGGACGAGTGGGGGATCAACAAGAAAGACCTGGTCTGCATAACCACAGACAACGCAACCAACATGATCAAGGCTTTTGAAGGGTTCCCAGATCTGTGGCTTGGGTGCTTTGGCCATCATTTGAACCTGGTCATCTCAAAGGCTCTGAAAATTCAGAGAGTTGACACAGCAGTCAAGGCCTGTCGTCATCTGGTCCAAGGCTTCTCACGGAGCTGGAAGAGATTGAGAGAAAAGCAAGCTGCCCTCAACATGCCACAGAAGGCTCTGATCCATGATGTGGTGACCCGATGGGGATCTACACACAAGATGCTTGAGCGTTTCCTCAGCCAACAGCAGCCAGTCGGTGCAACACTGACTGGAGAAAGAGGAACATGGCATCTGATGCCCAAGGATGCCGACATAAGTGTCATGGAGCAACTATGCCAGCTTCTTGAACCTCTGAGCAAGTTTACAGATGCACTTGCCTCAGAGACACGAGTGACACCGTCAGCCATCAAGCCTGTCCTGGACCACATCACCCGTGATGTTCTGGTGGAAAAGGATACGGAGCCATCCCTGACCAAGGAGATGAAAAGGGTAATGAGAGAAGACCTTAACAACAGATACACAGAGAAGGAAAGAGAGTCATCCACATGGCTTGTTTCATTGACCCCCGCTTCAAAAGGAGCTTTTTAGATGAGACTGAGGCTGCAAAAGTTGACACTGACAGCTGTGTCCAGGAGGCCTTGAAGCTGGCAGCTGCACAAGTCAGGGAAGAACCACAAAGCACCAGCAGCACCTCCACCACCAACACCCCCACAGTGGCATCGGAGGGGAAAGGCCTGGCTGGGTTGCTGAGAAAGATTACCTCAACAAGGCAGCAGAGAGGTGAAGAGGGTCAGATTCCGACCTCCCCAGAAGACAGAGTGAAAGAAGAGATCAAGGTCTACCCGTCTCTGCCACCCATTCCAGCAGAAGAGGATCCACTGGTGTGGTGGAGGGGCCATGCATCAGAGCTGCCTCACCTTACCAGGGTTGCCAGGAAGCTTTTGTGCATCCCAGCAACCAGCGTGCCATCAGAGAGTGTTCAGTGCCAGCGGGCACATTGTCTCCCCTCGCAGATCACTACTTAAACCTGACAAAGTAAATATGCTGACATTTTTACATTTCAATCTCAAGTGAACAAAGATGCATACATACATGATGTTAGACCAGCAGCACCTTGTTTCTTTATGAAGGAGAGAACAGACATACAATCAGTGCTGTTCATTTGATTTGTTTACATATTTTATGTTATCTTAATGTCAACACCTGCACATTTGATTTGCTTAAGGTTGTGTTCATTTAAACCTGCACTAAGGAAACTTTTACCTCTCATGGCCACATGGTGCCATCTTTAATGTTAGTGTTATTATTTTTGTGTTTATGCACACAAAAAGTGTATAGTGCTGCTAATTTTATTTGTTGTTTGTTGGTTTTCAATATAAAACCTGGTGAAATTATTTCAGTGTGTCAGTACTTTCTGAACATTTGAACAATACCACGATAATACTGATAACCGTGATCATTTTGGTCACTATAATCATCTCTAGAATCTACACACACTACTTTATGGGGTGAATATCCTTATTGCCCGCCTTGCATAGATACTCACAGGTAGAGGGAAGAAGAGAGAGGGAGAAGCAGTGGGATGCAGGGAGAGAGGGAGAAAAATCCACTCCTGCTATCAGAGGCTAGAGCAGAGCATGGTCCCCTCCCTCAACCAGCTGCTGCTGCCTGCCTGCCTGCCTGCCTAGTGCTACTGAGGCTGAGTGAACCAACCCCAAACAATCTCTTACACACACGCACATACACACACACACACTACTACTGGAGGCCGTGCAGAGCTTTGGCGCTCCCATGAAAAGGACAAAATGCCAGAGAATGGGGAGATGTCCTAGATATAACATCCTTTCTTTCTCTAGGACCAACAAATGAGGACAGCACAGCTGTCTGCTCAGAGCACAGCCTGCCTGGACACACACACACACACACACACAGGGAGACACACACACAACCAGGGAGACACACACACAACCAGGGAGACACACGCACACCCAGGGGGAGACACACACACACAGGGAGACACACACACACCCAGGGAGACACACACACACAGGGAGACACACACACACACAGGGAGACACACACACACAGGGAGACACACACAGGGAGACACACACACACACGGAGACACAGAGAGTTTCACACAATTAAACTTGTGCGCACACACATTGTATGACTTTAAGTTAATGTTTTCTCATATCATTAGCTATTTCCCCCAAAGGGAAGATGATGATGAAACAAATGATATGATCTTTGGATAGTTTTTATTGCTTTGGAAAACTAAGACAGTCACTCAAATCTCTGTATATTATCTATGGACTTTATTTAAGAAAGGTAGGGACAAAGCAATAAGGTGTGTGTGTGTTTATCAGTCTGGCTGCCACCTGCTAGATGCTCTCATTTCCTCTCTGCCTGCACATCAAATGAAATCATTAAGTAAGAAGACAGCAATCAGCCCTCTGGTCTGCTGCATCTCCCATTACCACAGGAAGTGTGTGCGCGTGTGCTTCTGTGTCTATCTGATTGTGTGAAGCGGTCTCTGTGTCCGTATGTCTACTGTCAGTCAGTCAGTGTATCTCCAAGTTTATTGTTTATGTCTGTGTCACTTTACTGTCCTCTCTCTACTCTCTCTCTACCTCTTTACTCTCTCTACTCTCTACCTCTACTCTCTCTACTCTCTCTACCTCTCTACTCTCTCTCTACCTCTACTCTCTCTACCTCTCTACTCTCTCTCTACCTCTACTCTCTCTACTCTCTCTACCTCTCTACTCTCCCTCTACCCTCTCTACCTCTACTCTCTCTACTCTCTACCTTTACTCGTTCTACCTCTCTAGTCTCTCTCTACCTCTCTACTCTCTCTCTATCCTCTCTACTCTCTCTCTACCTCTCTACTCTCTCTCTACCTCTCTACTCTCTATACTCTCTCTCTCTACCTCTCTACTCTTTACCTCTCTACTCTTTACCTCTCTACTCTTTCTCTATCCTCTCTACTCTCTCTCTACATCTACTCTCTCTACTCTCTCTCTCTAACTCTCTATCTACTCTCTCTACCTCTCTACTCTCTACTCTTTACCTCTCTACTCTCTCTAACTCTCTCTCTCTCTACCTCTCTACTCTTTACCTCTCTACTCTTTACCTCTCTACACTCTATCTACTCTCTCTAACTCTCTCTCTCTACCTCTCTACTCTCTCTCTACCGCTCTACTCTCTCTCTACCGCTCTACTCTCTCTCTACCTCTACTCTCGCTTTACTCTCTCTCTACTCTGCTCTCTTTCTAGCGGATGTGTACATTGGCATGGGAAAGCCTGCGGAGGCTACGGCCTTTATACAGGAGGCTGCCAACCTGTTCCCCATGTCCCACAACGTGCTGTTCACGCGGGGCCAGGTGGCTGAGCTGCGGGGTAATGTGGACGAGGCCAAACGCTGGTATGAGGAGGCCCTATCCATCAGCCCCACCCACGTCAAGACCATGCAGAGACTGGTGAGTCTCTCTCCTCTTCTGTTCTGTTCTCCTCTCGTCTTCTCTTCTATCTCTCTCTCTCCATCAGCCCAACCCACGTAAAGACCATTCATAGACTTGGTGAGTCCTGACTCATGACTCGACTCCAACTCGACCAGCAGTCACTTGAACATGGACTCAGAAAGTCTTCTTCCTTTGCATAATTCAACATGTTAGCTACAACAGCAAATTTTAGATAGCTACTGTATTAGCGGTTTAGCCTTACTTAGCTTTATACCTTAACGTAATATAACTTCAAAGATTGCTGAACTGCAGCTTTTTGCACTACCGAGACTGGACTTGGGGCTACAGTATAAAGGACTCAGACTTGAACTTGGACTCGAATTCTATGGCCTTTGGACTCAACTTGAATAGATCACTGCCTCCCAGTCCCATAGCTCCCATAGAGGGAGTCTCAGTCATATAGTGAAGTGGTGCAGACAAAGAGGGGAAGCTTATTGTAACAGTGTAAACCTCCATGGACCTGGAAAGAGAAGTGAGAGAGGGAGACGATAAAGAAAGCAGTAGAAGTCCTTGCCCCCATTACCTGCTGCATTAACACCATTAAGAGTTTGCTGGCTGCTACTGCTGCTTTGTAGTTTTTATTACAAAGGAGACACTTTGAGGATGACAAGGCTGCATTAAGCCAAATTAGAAACTAAATTATGGAAATTGTAAGTGGGAGCTTGTGATTGGTTGGTGGTGAATACAGCATGGTAAACTGACTAATGGAAGAAATCCAGAAGAACCCATCACATTCTGCTGTGTCAGCACTACAAGCAGGGGAATTTCCTATCGTTTTTTTAACTCTTACTCCAACACATACACACACAAACTGACACACACGGGTTGGAGGAAAAGTGAAAAGGTTAGAGGTCCTTTAACCCCTTGGGACTATAGACGCTACTGTAAGGTTGGTTGATGTATGTGTCTGTTCACTCAATGTGTGTGCAGTGTGCACGTCGTCTACATACGTGTGTGTATGTGTGTGTCTGTGTCCTTGCTGCTCCAGGATGAGGTGTTGCTCCTCCCTCACTGCTCCCTCCCATCCTCCCATAGCCTGAGACAGGAAGAGGAGTAGTCCTCCAGCAGCAGAGAATGGTAAGAAGTGTGTGTGCCTCTACTGAGCTGAATCGTGGAATAGTCACTGCCTATACTAGATTATGTTGTGACTGGTGTGTGGTGGGATGGTGACTGTACTAGTTTGTGACTGGTGGGATGGTGACTGTACTTGTTTGTGACTGGTGGGATGGTGACTGTACTAGTTTGTGACTGGTGCGTGGTGGGATGGTGACTGTACCAGTTTGTGATAGGTGCGTGGTGAGATGGGGACTCTACTAGTTTGTGATTGGTGGGATGGTGACTGTACTAGTTTGTGATAGGTGCGTGGTGGGATGGATGGCGGTATCTGTAGTGTTTGATGGCTGTTGGGTGGTGTGATTGTTCTGGCATGCGTCACATTGGCTTCGGGTCTGGGATGCAGAGTGTCGTTTGTCAGTCAGCCTGTTTGTCAGAGCTGATAAAGCGAAGTGGTAATGGGTCTGGCACACTGTACAGCACAATTATAGACTTCCATCTCTCACTCCCCTCTTTCTCCACCCTTCCATCCATCCATCCCTCCATCCCTCTGCCCTGATAGGCCAGTTAGTGGAGGGCCATGCATGCACCACTCCACCACTCTGACTCTCTGAGAGAGAGGGAGGGGAGAGAGAGGGATGGATGGACAGAGGGATAGAGGGAGAGAGGGATGGAGAGAGAGAGGGGAGAGAGACGGATGGATGGACAGAGGGATGGAGAGAGAGAGGGGAGAGAGAGGGATGAATGGACAGAGGGATGGAGAGAGAGGGGAGGAGAGAGAGGGGTGGATGGACAGAGAGATGGAGAGAGAGAGAATTCTGCTGATATAGCTGTGACTTCTAGACGGAAGAAACCCAGAAGAACCCACCACATTCTGCTAGCCTGAGCCTTGTCTTCTTACCTCTCCTCTCATTTGTTGTGTTAGCCTGTGTGTTAACCCAGCAAACCGGGAACATTCCCAGAACATTAGCTACGATTCACATTCATTCTAGTCAGGGTTTTATTTAACATTAGGATGATAACGTCCTAAAAACATTCAAATGTTTTTGATAACAAAATCTTTTTTTTTTCTTCACATTTAAAAAAAATGGAATATCCTTGCAATGTTATCCTAACATTCACTAAAATCTGTAACAACCACCACAGACATTCCCCAAAAGTTATAATTTGGGTTTTCAGGTAATTTAATAACACTATGTACCAGTAATGGGTCTTTCTATAAATAAGGGGGCCAATGTGTAACATTGGGATCAAAATGTCAAAATGGTTTGAAACAAAAATGATTGATTTGAAACAAAAAAAGTATTTTTATGCAGTTCCACGTGTCTACTTAGAGGAATATAGTTGAAGTTGGAAGTTTACATACACCTTAGCCAAATACATTTAAACTCAGTTTTTCACAATTCCTGACATATATTCCTAGAAAAAATGTCCTGTCTTAGGTCAGTTAGAATCACCACTTTATTTTAAGAATGTGTAATGTCAGAATAATAGTAGAGAGAATTATTTATTTCCGTTTTTATTTCTTTCATCACATTCCGAGTGGGTCAGAAGTTTACATACACTCAATTAGTATTTGGTAGCATTGCCTTTAACTTGGGTCAAACGTTTTGGGTAGCCTTCGACAAGCTTCCCACAATAAGTTGGGTGAATTTTGGCCATTTCCTCCTGACAGAGCTGGTGTAACTGAGTCAGGTTTGTAGGCCTCCTTGCTCGAACACGCTTTTTCAGTTCTGCCCACAAATGTTCTATGGGTTTGAGGTCAGGGCTTTGTGATGGCCACTCCAATACCTTGACTTTGTTGTCCTTAAGCCATTTTGCCACAACTTTGGAAGTATGCTTGGGGTCATTGTCCATTTGGAAGACCCATTTGCGACCAAGCTTTAACTTCCTGACTGATGTCTTGAGATGTTGCTTCAATATATCCACATACTTTTCCTGCCTCATGATGCCATCTATTTTGTGAAGTGCACCAGTCCCTCCTGCAGCAAAGCACCCCCACAACATGATGCTGCCACCCCGTGCTTCATGATTGGGATGGTATTCTTCAGCTTGCAAGCCTCCCCCTTTTTCCTCCAAACATAACGATGGTCATTATGGCCAAACAGTTCTATTTTTGTTTCATCAGACCAGAGGACATTTCTACAAAAAGTACGATATTTGTCCCCATGTGCAGTTGCAAACCATAGTCTTGGCTTTTTTATAGAGGTTTTGGAGCAGTGGCTTCTTCCTTGCTGAGCGGCCTTTCAGGTTATGTTGATATAGGTCTCGTTTTACTGTGGATATAGATACTTTTCAAATCAAATCGAAGTTTATTTGTCACGTCCTCCGAATACAACAGGTGTAGACCTTACAGTGAAATGCTTACTTACAGGCTCTAACCAATAGTGCAAAAAAGGTGTTAGGTGAACAATAGGTCGGTAAAGAAATAAAAACAACAGTAAAAAGAAAGGGGAAAATAACAGTAGCGAGGCTATATACAGTAGCAAGGCTATAAAAGTAGTGAGGCTACATACAGACACCGGTTAGTCAGGCTGATTGAGGTAGCCTGTACATGTAGATATGGTTAAAGTGACTATGCATATATGATGAACAGAGAGTAGCAGTAGCGTAAAGAGGGCTTGGCGGGTGGTGGGTGGCGGGACACAATGCAGATAGCCCGGTTAGCCAATGTGCGGGAGCACTGGTTGGTCGGCCCAATTGAGGTAGTATGTACATGAATGTATAGTTAAAGTGACTATGCATGTATGATAAACAGAGAGTAGCAGCAGCTACTCCAGCATTTTCACAAAGTCCTTTGCTGTTGTTCTGGGATTGATTTGCACTTTTCACACCAAAGTATGTTCATCTCTAGGAGACAGAACGCGCCTCCTTCCTGAGCGGTATGACGGCTGTGTGGTCTCATGGTGTTTATACCATGAACGTGGTACCTTCAGGCATTTGGAAATTGCTCCCAAGGATGAACCAGACTTCTTGGCTGATTTCTTTTGATTTTCCAATGATTTCAAGCAAAGAGGCACTGAGTTTGAAGGTAGGCCTTGAAATACATCCACAGGTACACCTCCAATTGACTCAAATGATGTCAATTAGCCTATCAGAAGCTTCTAAAGCCATGACATAATTTTCTGGAATTTTCCAAGTTGTTTAAAGGCACAGTCAACTTAGTGTATGTAAACTTCTGACCCACTGGAATTGTGATACAGTGAATTATAAGTGAAATAACCTGTCTGTAAACAATTGTTGTATAAATGACCTGTGTCATACACAAAGTAGATGTCCTAACCGATTTGCCAAAACTATAGTTTGTTAGCAAGAAATTTGTGGAGTTGTGGAAAAATGAGTTTTAATGACTTCCAATCTAAGTGTATGTAAACTTCTGACAACTGTATATGCAAATTGGCCCTCCACAACAACATACAGTAGGACTAGGACTATACATTGTTTAATCGGCATTGGCAACATTGGCAAGTCAAATTCAAGGACTTTCAGGGACTTTTTCAAGCACTTAATTGTAATTTTCAAGGACCTCAATGTTGTATAATTTATATAATTGTACATATACTGTAGGGCCTAATATAGACCCCCCCACAATAAAAATAAATAATAATGCTTTTTGTGGCATTGTCAATGTATTGATATTCAAATTATTATTAATTTCTAGAACAGTGTTTCCAAACCCTGGTCCTCCAGTACCCCCAACAGTACACCAACCCTGGTCCTCCAGTACCCCCAACAGTACACCAACCCTGGTCCTCCAGTACCCCCAACAGTACACCAACCCTGGTCCTCCAGTACCCCCAACAGTACACCAACCCTGGTCCTCCAGTACCCCCAACAGTACACCAACCCTGGTCCTCCAGTACCCCCAACAGTACACAAACCCTGGTCCTCCAGTACCCCCAACAGGACACAAACCCTGGTCCTCCAGTACCCCCAACAGTACACCAACCCTGGTCCTCCAGTACCCCCAACAGTACACCAACCCTGGTCCTCCAGTACCCCCAACAGTACACCAACCCTGGTCCTCCAGTACCCCCAACAGTACACAAACCCTGGTCCTCCAGTACCCCCAACAGTACACCAACCCTGGTCCTCCAGTACCCCCAACAGTACACAAACCCTGGTCCTCCAGTACCCCCAACAGTACACCAACCCTGGTCCTCCAGTACCCCCAACAGTACACAAACCCTGGTCCTCCAGTACCCCCAACAGTACACCAACCCTGGTCCTCCAGTACCCCCAACAGTACACCAACCCTGGTCCTCCAGTACCCCCAACAGTACACAAACCCTGGTCCTCCAGTACCCCCAACAGTACACAAACCCTGGTCCTCCAGTACCCCCAACAGTACACAAACCCTGGTCCTCCAGTACCCCCAACAGTACACAAACTCTGGTCCTCCAGTACCCCCAACAGTACACCAACCCTGGTCCTCCAGTACCCCCAACAGTACACAAACCCTGGTCCTCCAGTACCCCCAACAGTACACCAACCCTGGTCCTCCAGTACCCCCAACAGTACACCAACCCTGGTCCTCCAGTACCCCCAACAGTACACCAACCCTGGTCCTCCAGTACCCCCAACAGTACACCAACCCTGGTCCTCCAGTACCCCCAACAGTACACAAACCCTGGTCCTCCAGTACCCCCAACAGTACACCAACCCTGGTCCTCCAGTACCCCCAACAGTACACAAACCCTGGTCCTCCAGTACCCCCAACAGTACACAAACCCTGGTCCTCCAGTACCCCCAACAGTACACATTGCCGTTGTAGCCCTGGACGTGGACTTGCCTGACTAAATAAATTAGATGCATGCATGGCGATTTTTCTGTAGCCTATGTGGCCAAAGCAGGCACACATAATAACGCAATCTCACCATTTCTATTTTTATAATGAGAAAGTGACCAAAAAACAGGTTCCTTTTGTAATGAAATGATTTGTATGGAAAGCCAAGTTGAAGCCAGCATTAGCCAGCATTATACAGTATGTTGTCATTCTCATAACAACCACGTGTGGTTTTACCACAACAGAGTATCGCAACTCCCTTCAATTGAAGCAGTGGGAAACAAACGAAAGTGGCCACATCTCTCATAAAAACAGATAAAAATGAAATCAGTTTTTTGCTCCCTAAAAACATTGTAGACTCATTCGCACAACTGGACAGTTTTTGTGTTTTGGGAACATTTCTTTAGACAGTGATTTGGTGATTCCCGGAATGGAAAAGCTTGGGTACCGCTGCTGTAGTACCTGCGGCCCCATTGATGGTCGCTAGCTAGCTGGGTTTATGTGGTAGGTAGGCATGCAGGCTAGGCATGGAACCAACCACCACTTGACAGATATGGTTGCAGTGGTATCAGTTGAGCTGTTGGCTCCAGCAGCGCAGTCAAATGTTTTAGGTTTTTGGGACCAGACCAGTGGTTTGATGCCGTTGTAGTGGTGTCAGTTCTTTGATGCCGTTGTACTAGATGGGACGATAAACCGAAAATGATCCACACCGATCACTTATCGCAGGCATTTTGCTGATATCGTTCATTACGATAAGTAGCCTATACTAGAGAATTGTGAAGTTTGAAATGAAATAAGTTTGCTAATATGGGTGACCGTGCTTCTACACCTGCATTGCTTGCTGTTTGGGGTTTTAGGCTGGGTTTCTGTACAGCACTTTGTGACATCAGCTGGTGTAAGAAGGGCTTTATAAATACATTTGATTGATTGTTAGTAGGATAATTGATGGCTACAAACATCAAATTAGTTTTAGTAGTTTAAAGGATCATTTTTAAATGATGTGTTGCACGTTAATGTTAGAAGCTTATAATGTTCCGGCACAGCCAGAAGAGGACTGGCCACCCGTCAGAGCCTGGTTCCTCTCTAGGTTTCTTCCTAGGTTCTGGTATTTCTAGGGAGTTTTTCCTAGCCACCGTGCTTCTACATCTGCATTGCTTGCTGTTTGGGGTTTAGACTGGGTTTCTGTACAGCACTTTGTGACATCGGCTGATGTAAAAAGGGCTTTATAAATACATTTGATTGATTGATATAAACTTAAAGTTCTATTTATCGCTATCCATCAATTCAGGCAATTTATCACAATATGATTGTTTGTCCATATCACCTAGCTTTACTGAGAAGGTACCGACGACACAACACACTGGCAGCAGCAGTAGCAGTCAGCAACCTCTTAATGGTGTTAATGCAGCAGGTAATGGGGCAAGGACTTCTACTGCTTTCTTTATCGTCTCCCTCTCCCTCTCTCACTTATCTCTCCTGGTCCCCTTGAATGGAGTTGTTGTTAATGCACCAAGGGCAGGACCCAGACTTCTCCTGCTCCTACTTCTGTATTTATCCTCTCTCTCTCTCTCCTAGTAGTGTGACTCATCCTTCTATAGTCTCTCTTTCCTTCTCTCTCCATATATCTTTCTCCATCTCTTCTTGTGGCGTGTCCCAGGGGTGTCAGCCAGAGTTAGGTATCAGACAGACTACCTGGAATATTCACCAGCTAGTCAAATAATGCGTACAGGATCAAGTAATCATTGAGTGAAAGCTGATACTTGTATGAGTATGCACACTGGCTGCATGTCTAAGCAGTGTAAAAAGTGTTTTGCTCCCGTGGAGCAGTTTGCCTATATTGCTCCTCTACTGTAAATACATTGTTGAAACCCTTTCTCAAACCTTAGAGAAAACCAACAGTATGAATCAGAGTGTAGGTCTAACCTTTATGCACCTCAAAGTAACCCTGCCGGTCTGTCTGTGTCTGTCTCTGGCTGCAGTGAAAGGCCAGTCCTGCTTTTCTTTACACACACACTTTTGGGTATTTAAGCATCGTAGCAGCTCACAGTAGCATGCTGCGGCCGGGGCCACAGCCACACATCACTTTGTGTCAGTTCTGCTGTATCTGAGCTTTTGATTTTTGATTTTATTCTGATGTCTGTCTCGTTGGTCTCAGTAATAAGCAGGCTTGTCACATCTCATCAACAGCATGTCAGCTCTGCGATCGGGGGAGCAAGGGGGGCACACACACCCCTCTGTCTGTTTTTCTGCCAATCGTTCAGAGCACTGTGGAGAGGTGCAGAAGCACAGGGTGGGACCCTTACCCCAAACAGAAGAGGGCTCTCCCTGGCCCCTAACTGTGCTGACTGGGCTCTCTCTCTCTCTCTCTGTTTGTCTCTGTATCTGTCTTTTTTTCTCTCTCTCGCTCTCTCTCTCTCTCTCTGTTTGTCTTTCTCTCTCTTTCTCCTTCTCTCCCTCTGTTTGTCTCCGTCTCTGTTTGTCTCGGTCTCTCTCAATTCAGTTCAAAGGTTTATTGGCATGAGAAACGTGTTCACATCGTAAATGAAATAATAAACAAAAGTGAGAAGACACTAAACAACATCAATAAAAAACTATATGAATTGAACTGTAAATATTTTACTCAAAAAGGTTTCAAAAAGATAAAAACATTTCAAGTGTTATATTATCAGCTATGCAAAGTGTTTTAGCAATGTGCAAATACACTGAGCAAAAATATAAACACAACATGTAAAGTGTTGTTCCCATGTTTCATGAACTGAAATAAAAGATCCCAGAAATGTTTCATACACACAGAAAGCTTATTTCTCTAAAATGTGGTGCACAAATTAGTTTGAGAAACAGATGCCTCACAAGTCCTCAACTGGCAGCTGCATTAAATAGTACCCACAAAACACCAGTCTCAGCGTCAACAGTGAAGAGGTGACTCCGGGATGCTGGCCTTCTAGGCAGAGTTGCAAAGAAAAACCCATATCTCAGACTGGACAATAAAAAGAAAAGATTAAGATGGGCAAAAGAACACAGACACTGGACAGAGGAACTCTGCCTAGAAGGCCAGCATCCCGGAGTCGCCTCGTCACTGGCGTTACTAGTTAACTGAGCAAGAGGACAAGTACATTAAAGTGTCTAGTTTGAGGAACAGATGCCTCACAAGTCTTCAACTGGCAGCTTCATTAAATAGTACCCGATCCTCTTTCTATTCTGGTTAGAGCCAGTTTGCGCTGTTCTGTGAAGGGAGTAGGACACAGTTTTGTACGAGATCTTCAGTTTCTTGGCAATTTCTCACATGGAATAGCCTTAATTTCTCATAACAAGAATAGACTGAGGTGTTTCAGAAAAAAGTCCTTTGTTTCTGGCCATTTTGAGCCTGTAATCGAACCCACAAATGCTGATGCTCCAGATTCTCAACTAGTCTAAAGAAGGCCAGTTGTATTGCTTCTTTAATCAGAACAACAGTTTTCAGATGTGCTAACATAATTGCAAAATGGTTTTCTAATGATCAACCAGCCTTTTAAAATTATAAACTTGGATTAGTTAACACAATGTGCCATTTGAACACAGGATTGATGGTTGCTGATTATGGGCCTCTGTACGCCTATGTAGATATTACATAAAAAATCATCAGTTTCCAGCTACAATAGTCATTTACAACATTAGCAATGTCTACACTGTATTTTTGATCAATTTGATGTTATTTTAATGGACAAAAAATGTGCTTTGCTTTCAAAAACAAGGACATTTCTAAGTGACCCCAAACTTTTGAACGGTAGTGTACTGTATTTATGTATGTGTATATGTATGTATGTATATATATATGTATGTACTGTATGTATGTATGTACTGTATATATGTATGTACTGTATGTATGTACTTTATGTATGTACTTTATGTATGTACTGTATGTATGTATGTACTGTATGTATATATGTATGTACTGTATGTACTCTATGTATGTACTGTATGTATTTACTGTATGTACTGTATGTATGTATGTATGCATATGTATGTCTGTCCCTCTTCCTACAGTCTGATTCATACTGTTTGCTTTCTCGCAGGATTGACGTAAGCTCTCTCGGCCCCTCCCTCACCCTCTCCCTCTGTCATCTCCTACTGTCTCTCTGTCTACGATTCAAAATATCTTCCTCTGACTTTGCTCTCACTCGATCTCTCTCTCTCTCCATCTCTCTCTCTTCCCCCCTCTCTCTCTCTCTCTCTCTCTTTTCCCCGCTCTCTCTCGCTCTCTCTCTATGCTAGGGTCTGATCCTGCACCAGCTGCAGCGTTACAGCCTGGCAGAGAAGATCCTTCGGGACGCGGTGCAGGTGAACTCCACGGCCCACGACGTGTGGAACAGCCTGGGGGAGGTGTTGCAGCCTCAGGGCCACACTGGCGCGGCTACAGAGTGTTTTCACACCACCCTGGAGCTAGAGGCCTCCAGCCCCATTCTGCCCTTCACCATCATACCACGACAACTCTGACCTGGGAGGGAGACGGACACATACGCACACACACATACATGTGCACGCATGCACACACCTACACATATACGTATAAACACACATATACACACTTTATATACACTAGCCAGACACTGACCTACCTGGGATATATGCCCCACAAACAGACACACGATACATTCCAGTGTCCCTTCTAGGATACCACTTAGAATGCATGCCCAATACATTGCGTCTTTCTGAGTAGTATGCTGGTGTGGACTTAAGAACACACACATACTGTACATATATCCATCAGCCACAGACAAATATAAATATATATACACTCCTCACCCACACCGACTGACCAAGCCGCTCTACCCCCCCAGGGTTAGGGTGCCAACAACCTTCCACCTACCTACCACCTCCTGCTTCAGGCCTCTCTGCTGTCAGAACCAGCACCACCACAACCCTATGATGCCTTGCACTCAGCTCTTTCACCCCATATGATCAGACAACCACCCCTCTCCTCTTGAACCCAGTCATATGCCTAGCTAGATGAGCTGGAGAGACGGAGGGACTGACCAATGGACACACACCCAACTGACAGAACAGAGCTCTCTATCTGGTCCAATCATGTACAATAACTGTTGTAGCCATGCCAACACCACTGTGCTGTCCCCGCCCCCTAGTCTCTGCTGTGACCACCGTATCGTATCCCACAATCCCTTGATGTTCCTGACTGTGACTCCTGCACTCCTGTCTTTATCATATCTACATGGTGGAAATCAGATCTACGCTCAAGGCTGCAGTACTATTTTTCCCATGATCCTAACAATGAAGTCAGCTGTAGTAACCCAAACATTTCTAGCCACTGCCAGGCAGTTACTGGCGACTTTGTCCACCGTGTATTGTGTTGCGAGAACAGAATTGAAAGGACGTCAGGGTAGAGAGAGAGAGTTGGCCGTACAGGTGGGTCACTCACTGGTCTGTCTCTCTTTTCTCGGGCTGTTGATTGATGGGAGAGGAGAGGGACAGAGCAGAGGTGTTTTTCAGACAGACAGAGTTGCAGAAGTTTGCATTGCAGATGACAGACAATGTTGTGCTGAGCAGTGGACAATGGCTGGCCACCGTGGTGCTTGCCATCACCAGACCCCCCACCCTGTCCTAGCTTTCAACTCCAATGTGTCCGTGCACATTTGTGTATACAGTTGAAGTCAGACATTTACATACACCTTAGCCAAATACATTTAAAGTCAGTTTTTCACATTTCCTGACATTTAATCCTAGTAAAAAGTCCCTGTCTTAGGTCAGTTAGGATCACCACCTTATTTTAAGAATGTGAAATGTCAGAATAATAGTAGAGAGAATGATTTATTTCAGCTTTTATTTCTTTCATCACATTCCGAGTGGGTCAGAAGTTTACATACACTCAATTAGTATTTGGTAGCATTGCCTTTAAATGTTTAACTTGGGTCAAACATTTAGGGTAGCCTTCCACAAGCTTCCCACAATAAGTTGGGTGAATTTTGGCCCATTCCTCCTGACAGAGCTGGTTTGTAGGCCTCCTTGCTCGCACACGCTTTTTCAGTTCTGCCCACAAATTTTCTATGGGATTGAGGTCAGGACTTTGTGATGGCCACTCCAATACCTTGTCTTTAAGCCATTTTGCCACAACTTTGGAAGTATGCTTGGGGTCATTGTCCATTTGGAAGACCCATTTGTGACCAAGCTTTAACTTCCTGACTGATGTCTTGAGATGTTGCTTCAATATATCCACATAATTTTCCTACCTCATGATGCCATCTATTTTGTGAAGTGCACCAGTCCCTCCTGCAGCAAAGCACCCCCACAACATGATGCTGCCACCGCCGTGCTTCACGGTTGGGATGGTGTTCTTCAGCTTGCAGCCTCCCCCTTTTTCCTCCAAACATAACGATGGTCACTATGGCCAAACAGTTCTATTTTTGTATCATCAGACATGAGGACATTTCTCCAAAAAGTACGATCTTTGTCCCCATGTGCAGTTGCAAACCGTAGTCGTGCTTTTTTATGGCGGTTTTGGAGCAGTGGCTTCTTCTTTTCTGAGCGGCCTTTCAGGATATGCCGATATAGAACTCGTTTTACTGTGGATATAGATACTTTTGTACCTGTTTCCTCCAGCATCTTCACAAGGTCCTTTGCTGTTGTTCTGGGATTGATTTGCAGTTTTCGCACCAAAGTACGTTCATCTCTAGGAGACAGAACACGTCTCCTTCCTGTGCGGTATGATGGCTATGTGGTCCCATGGTGTTTATACTTGCGTACTATTGTTTGTACAGATGAATGTGGTACATTCAGGCGTTTGGAAATTGCTCCCAAGGATGAACCACACTTGTGGAGGTCTACAATTTTTTTTTCTGAGGTCTTGGCTGATTTCTTTTGATTTTCCCATGATGTCAAGCAAAGAGGCACTGAGTTTGAAGGTAGGCCTTGAAATACATCCACAGGTACACCTCCAATTTACTCAAATGATGTCAATTAGCCTATCAGAAGCTTCTAAAGCCATGCCATCATTTTCTGGAATCTTCCAAGCTGTTTAAAGGCACAGTCAACTTAGTGTTATGAAAACTTCTGACCCACTGGAATTGTGATACAGTGAATTATAAGTGAAATAATCTGTAAACAATTGTTGTAAAAATGTATTGTGTCATGCACAAAGTAGATATCCTAAGACTTGCCAAAACTATTGTTGGTTAACAAGAAATTTGTGGAGTGGTGGAAAAACGAGTTTTAATGACTCCAACCTAGTGTATGTAAAATTCCGACTTCAACTGTATATGTGCTTGTTTGTATGTGAGTTTGTACATTTGTGTGCTTTGAAGGCTAGTGGTTATTTGCTCATGATGAAAACCGGTTAAAGAATGGCACTATCACTTGAAAGATGTATATTTTATGGTGAAACTATAGTTTACATGATATCCCACACTCTGAGTGTGGGAGGAGTTACTCACACGCTTGTCGTGAGGTTGTGTTCTCTTTCTTTTACTCTGCATCCCAAAATGCAACAGTGTAAAAACGGGTGATGCTGCTGTATGTTTGAAATGAGCTCCTCCTTGCTAAACATCATCAGATGTAGTTATTATTTCAGTCACTGTAACCTTAGATCAGTTAGTTAGGTCACAAACTCAATAACGCGAATGCCAAAAAGGTGATTCTGAAACACTTAATGTTTTGTCTATTTCTGTTTTCTTTCTGTCCAAGTCAAAGAAGATTAATATTGTTTTTTTGTTTTTCACATTATCTTTGATTACAAGTGCAAATTATTATTATTGTTTTTATTATTTCTGACTGATAATTATGAGATATTTATTATTTTAGATGTTTAAATGATATTTTACAGTGAATGACGTTACTGAGATGCAATATACATTTTCTTTGAGTAGGTTGTACTTGAAATAACAGTGGAGAGGATGTGACTGTTTCAGTTCAGATATAGGGTAATATATACATGGTTTTAGTCTGCTGTAGAACCTCTCTGAATGCAGGATCTACCTAGCAACTGCAATAGGAGCCTGCATGGCATGTCCCTTTGTGAATGGCCAGTATGCCACAGGCCTCTGGTTTAATATGGTCCAACCAACGGCAGCATTGAGACAGAGCCCGTCTGTCTGGGCCTATACTACACAACCCTGTATGAAACAACTGGACAAACTGTATAATGATGTCAATAAAAAGTGATTGGAATAAATACACTGTAATGTGATTAGGTATGTGTCAGAGACACAGGTATGTATCAGAATGCCTTGCCATTTGAAATACATCAGAGTGCACTACACCACTAGTTTCAATTGATACAGTGTTGGGCTGTGTTGTTGGAATAAGAAGACGAGGGGGATATAGTGGCAGCCTTTCTGTAATCTGTTCTCTACTAGAAAGATGAGAGCTGTCTGGAAAAGTCAGTCCAGAATGGGGATAGTGTTAGATGATGACTGCAGGGTGAGTTTCTTGTCTTCCCTCTCCTTTAATTTCCCCTTATCTTTTCTCTTCTATTTTTTCATCTCAAGAAGAGAAGCTTCATCGCCATTCATGAATATTGGATGAGTTCCGGGTCTCCCTGCCTTGTTGCTGGTGTGTGTCTGTGTGTGTGCACCTTTTTTCTAAGTTCTTAAAAAGAACAACAAACATTGATGAAGGCATTCCAGGAGTTCAAAACTCAAACATATTAAAAGGAGTGAGGGAGAAGAGGGGGAAACACCTCCAGAAAACAACAACAGAGGAGGAAAATAAATTAACTAGGGAGGGTTATAAAAAGAGAAGGGGTGACAGGAGAAAGGAGGAGAGGGAGGGAAGTGGATAATTTAATGCACAACAGTCCTGCCTTGAACGAAATTAGAGTTCCCCGCCATGCTCGACTCTACTCAGGATGAAGAGTGCTATACGGCGCGAGCCATGTGTTAAATCTCCAGGGGAATGACGGGGCTGTGTTCTGTAATTGAACATTTATAGAAGTGATTGAGCAGGTTATTAAAAACATTGAAAGAGGGCTGTGGTGACGGTGAGAACAGCAGCGTTATTACAGCGCCAAGGTCCCTGGGAGACCCACCGCCGGGCTGTTTGCTGAAATCTGAGACGGTGACACACACACACACACACACACACACGGAGAAGTGCAACACTCCTGTCAGCCCTGAATCACCTGTGACTTCAAAACCAGTCACCTCACAGCTCAACTCACACTGAAATAGAATCAGTTGTCTGGCTCAAAACAGCAGGAGCCTAAACCATACAGACAGGACATTTAGTACCATTCATCCCAGTTTAGCACCACTGAGTCTGTCCTCTCCTCACTGGCTGGTCTTGCTAGGTGAGAAGACACACCCATGTCCCTGTCTGTCTCATAGTTCCCTCATCAGCTATAGTCTGTCTGGTATGAGGAAGACTCACACGAGGAATTGTGGTTGAGCTGGACACTCCTGTTTTTTCATCTGTTCGTTTCTCTCCAAGGAAGGAAAGGAGGAACTTAGAGTAGTGACGTGGTGTGCCCAGTGGCTAGTGACCTTGGGTTTATGCTGAAGTAACAACCTAGAAACACAAGGAAGGAGAGAGAGTGACAGTGAGAGGGGAGAGGTTAGGAAAGAGAGACTGACAGAATGAGAGGCTCTGCTGCAGTGCCCACCTCTAATGCTCACCTCCTCCTACCCCCACAGGTCACTGCTGCTAGGGATGGTGAGTGACACGTCAACCTTACACTCCTCCTCCCCCCTGAACCCCACACCCGCAACACACACACACCCCTACTCTTCCCACCCTGCAGTCCAGTCCACATCACTTCTGCTTAGCTCATCTATTTCTGTCAGCAGCCACTGTCCGCCTCCCTCCCTGCCTGCCTGCCAATCTGCTGGACCAGCGCTAATGCGTAATGGCGGTCTCGTCCAGCCACACAGCCAATTACACACACTCACGCATGCACAACCTATGCACACACACACACACACACACACACACACACACACACACACACACACACACACACACACACACACACACACACACACACACACACACACACACACACACACACACACACACACACACACACACACACACACACACACACACACACACACACACATTCGTACTAACGCACTCAAACACATCACTCCCTCCATCGTCTGTCCCTGACCTGGGCACCTGCCAACTACCTCTATCTGAACTGCCTACCCACCAATCACAGCCCTTCCACGCTCTGCTGCATTACGTCTCAACCAATCATAGTGATTTCTTGTAGTCCTGGAATGTTTACTGGTGCACCACTGCTCAGTCTCGTGAGTTTGCCAGCCAATCACAGCGTTCCACACTGTGGCAGTGGCACGCGAAACAAAACCCTAGTCCAATCACATTGCTCCATGGCTATACTGTAGTGAACTGGGTTAACAGTGCACCGTGACAGGCTGCTCTACATACAAACCCGCTGGAATATGTTCATTACAGATACTTAGAAAGAGAGAAGTCTGTTCCAATTACACTGAATGGAGAAATCTGTCATGAAAGACTGAGGAAATCACATTGAAATATGTCACACACAGAGCCATAGTATATCCAGTCATAATTTACTGTATATCTCTATATATGTCTCTGAATACCCTCTCATCGTGATGTTTGTGGAATGTCAGAGCTACACATCATAGTGATTTATGGGTGTTTGTGTGCACCAGGGCCTTGAGATGGTGTGCTCTGTATGTGTACCATCTTGGGAATTCCCATCTGTATGTATGGAGCAACTCACCACCACCCTTCCTCCACATTGGTCCTCCTCTGTTTGCTTGTTGGTGATCTCAGAGGGCCAGGTCTGCATGGAGAGAGGGACTGGAGGGGTCTAGTATGTTTTGGCAGGGGTTGGTGCTGTGTTGGAGGTGCAAGGGGCACCCTGAGATACGGAGTGGGCAGCTCGGGGGACTTGTCAGCTGTCTCGTGATCACTCCATAGCAGTCTGTTTCTACTACCCCCTCAAAAACACACTAATGATTAGATCACAGCAACAACACATCCTGGCTGCTGAAAATAAACTAGATTTGATCACACAAAAGCTAAACCTGCCCTTGACACTGACAGTAGGCTGTCTTACATCAAGGGCTTTTATCTAGCGTACGAGAAGCTACTTTCTGTTTTATGGTGATGTTCTGTGTCAAGCTGTAATAAAGACATTGAGATCCTGTCTGTCGAAACAAGTGATGTCCTTGTGAAAGTCGTCAAAGTAATTGATTTGCTGTCTGTGTGTGTGTTTACCAACAGAGAGCGTTGCCTGCAGGCTTCACTAAATTAAACATGATCAATGTCCTGACACAATTATGGAATCAATCTTCAAGCTGCTAAAATATTCCTACAGAGGCCCCTCTCTTCTCCCTCTCTTTTCTCCCTCTCTCTCCTTGTTCTCTCTTCTCCCTTTCTCTTCTTGTTCTCTTTTCTCCCTCTCTCTCCTTGTTCTCTCTTCTCCCTTTCTCTTCTCCCTCTCTCTCCTTGTTCTCTCTTCTCCCTTTCTCTTCTTGTTCTCTCTTCTCCCTTTCTCTTCCTGTTCTCTCTTCTCCCTTTCTCTTCTTGTTCTCTCTTCTCCCTTTCTCTTATTGTTCTCTCTTCTTCCTCTCTCTTCTCCCTTTCTCTTCTTGTTCTCTCTTCTCCCTTTCTCTTCTTGTTCTCTCTTCTCCCTTTCTCTTCTTGTTCTCTCTTCTCCCTTTCTCTTCTTGTTCTCTCTTCTCCCTCTCTTCTTGTTCTGTCTTCTCCCTCTCTCTCCTTGTTCTCTCTTCTCCCTCTCTCTTGTTCTCTTCTCCCTCTCCTTGTTCTCTCTTCTCCCTTTCTCTTCTTGTTCTCTCTTCTCCCTCTCTCTCCTTGTTCTCTCTTCTCCCTTTCTCTTCTTGTTCTCTCTTCTCCCTTTCTCTCCTTGTTCTCTCTTCTCCCTTTCTCTTCTTGTTCGCTCTTCTCCCTCTCTCTCCTTGTTCTCTCTTCTCCCTTTCTCTTCTTGTTCTCTCTTCTCCCTTTCTCTTCTTGTTCTGTCTTCTCCCTCTCTCTCTCTTGTTCTCTCTTGTTCTCTTCTCCCTCTCCTTGTTCTCTCTTCTCCCTTTCTCTTCTTGTTCTCTCTTCTCCCTCTCTCTTCTTGTTCTGTCTTCTCCCTCTCTCTTCTTGTTCTGTCTTCTCCCTCTTCTCCCTTTCTCTTCTTGTTCTCTCTTCTCTGTCTTCTTCTCTCTTCTGTCTTCTCCCTCTCTCTCCTTGTTCTCTCTTCTCCCTCTCTCTTGTTCTCTTCTCCCTCTCCTTGTTCTCTCTTCTCCCTTTCTCTTCTTGTTCTCTCTTCTCCCTCTCTCTCCTTGTTCTCTCTTCTCCCTTTCTCTTCTTGTTCTCTCTTCTCCCTCTCTCTTCTTGTTCTCTCTTCTCCCTTTCTCTTCTTGTTCTCTCTTCTCCCTCTCTCTCCTTGTTCTCTCTTCTCCCTTTCTCTTCTTGTTCTCTCTTCTCCCTTTCTCTTCTTGTTCTGTCTTCTCCCTCTCTCTCTCTTGTTCTCTCTTGTTCTCTTCTCCCTCTCCTTGTTCTCTCTTCTCCCTTTCTCTTCTTGTTCTCTCTTCTCCCTCTCTCTTCTTGTTCTCTCTTCTCCCTCTCTCTTCTTGTTCTGTCTTCTCCCTCTCTCTTCTTGTTCTGTCTTCTCCCTCTTCTCCCTTTCTCTTCTTGTTCTCTCTTCTCCCTTTCTCTTCTTGTTCTCTCTTCTCCCTCTCTTCTTGTTCTGTCTTCTCCCTCTCTCTCCTTGTTCTCTCTTCTCCCTCTCTCTTGTTCTCTTCTCCCTCTCCTTGTTCTCTCTTCTCCCTTTCTCTTCTTGTTCTCTCTTCTCCCTCTCTCTCCTTGTTCTCTCTTCTCCCTTTCTCTTCTTGTTCTCTCTTCTCCCTCTCTCTTCTTGTTCTCTCTTCTCCCTTTCTCTCCTTGTTCTCTCTTCTCCCTTTCTCTTCTTGTTCTCTCTTCTCCCTCTCTCTCCTTGTTCTCTCTTCTCCCTTTCTCTTCTTGTTCTCTCTTCTCCCTTTCTCTTCTTGTTCTGTCTTCTCCCTCTCTCTCCTTGTTCTCTCTTCTCCCTCTCTCTTGTTCTCTTCTCCCTCTCCTTGTTCTCTCTTCTCCCTTTCTCTTCTTGTTCTCTCTTCTCCCTCTCTCTTCTTGTTCTCTCTTCTCCCTCTCTCTTCTTGTTCTGTCTTCTCCCTCTCTCTTCTTGTTCTGTCTTCTCCCTTTCTCTTCTTGTTCTGTCTTCTCCCTCTCTCTTCTTGTTCTGTCTTCTCCCTCTCTCTTCTTGTTCTGTCTTCTCCCTCTCCTTGTTCTCTCTTCATGTTCTCTCTTCTTGTTCTCTCTTCTCCCTCTCTCTTGTTGTTCTCTCTTCTCCCTCTCTCTTCTTGTTCTCCCTTCTCCCTCTTTTCTTTGGTTATAAAGCTCCCTACAGTATGTACTTTAATTGAATGACAATCAAAGGGGCATCGTCTTGGCCTTGTAATATGAACCGTCTTCACAAAATGGTTCAACAGGGAAATGGCCTTGTACAGTTTATCTTCCTGAGGGGCAGATGGTGTGTGTGTGTGTGTGAGAGAGAGCTCAGCCATAGCAGTGCTAGTACTGTGTGTCACTGATCGCCTACTGCTCAGATCCCATAACTGTGTTGAAAGGGAATTTCTGATCAATATGTTCTCTCCTGTGAACCCCATACTGCCTTTGAGTAAATGTCTCAACGGCCAGAACGGTGTGTGCGTGTGTGAGTATGTGGATGTGTACGATGTGCATAATCTCTGCTTGGGACCACTGTAGTGTAGCACTACTGTACTGATGCCTCAACGTTTCACTACTGCCATCAAGACAGGTATTACAATTTCACTATCCTAGTTAGATATATGGATAAAACCAATATGAAATATAAACAAACAAGCATTTAGACAATTGCATGTAGATTGAAATATAAAAGTACACACTTAGCAATCAAAGTATAGACTTCTACAGAGAAAATGTGTTTTATGATTTGTGGCCTGTGAAATGGTGGAGAGAGGAGCTAGCTAACAACAGATGGACAGTTTGTGGGTTTTGGGAGAATAAAAGCCAGGCTCTAATATAATCTCCGTGTGAAGCCAGAGGTGAACTAAGAATAGAGCTGAGACAAGTATTAATAGACCTTTTCTATCTGGGCTTCTCAGAGCAGCTAGCTGCAAAACCAGGAGTATCCATGAGAGACCCCTCTCTCTCTCTCTATATATATATATATATATATATATACACTGCTCAAAAAAATAAAGGGAACACTTAAACAACACAATGTAACTCCAAGTCAATCACACTTCTATGAAATCAAACTGCCCACTTAGGAAGCAACACTGATTGACAATAAATTTCACATGCTGTTGTGCAAATGGAATAGACAAAAGGTGGAAATTATAGGCAATTAGCAAGACACCCCCAAAAAAGGAGTGATTCTGCAGGTGGTGACCACAGACCACTTCTCAGTTCCTATGCTTCCTGGCTGATGTTTTGGTCACTTTTGAATGCTGGCGGTGCTTTCACTCTAGTGGTAGCATGAGACGGAGTCTACAACCTACACAAGTGGCTCAGGTAGTGCAGTTCATCCAGGATGGCACATCAATGCGAGCTGTGGCAAAAAGGTTTGCTGTGTCTGTCAGCGTAGTGTCCAGAGCATGGAGGCGCTACCAGGAGACAGGCCAGTACATCAGGAGACGTGGAGGAAGCCGTAGGAGGGCAACAACCCAGCAGCAGGACCGCTACCTCCGCCTTTGTGCAAGGAGGTGCACTGCCAGAGCCCTGCAAAATGACCTCCAGCAGGCCACAAATGTGCATGTGTCAGCATATGGTCTCACAAGGGGTCTGAGGATCTCATCTCGGTACCTAATGGCAGTCAGGCTACCTCTGGCGAGCACATGGAGGGCTGTGCGGCCCCACAAAGAAATGCCACCCCACACCATGACTGACCCACCGCCAAACCGGTCATGCTGGAGGATGTTGCAGGCAGCAGAACGTTCTCCACGGCGTCTCCAGACTCTGTCACGTCTGTCACATGTGCTCATGTGCTCAGTGTGAACCTGCTTTCATCTGTGAAGAGCACAGGGCGCCAGTGGCGAATTTGCCAATCTTGGTGTTCTCTGGCAAATGCCAAACGTCCTGCACGGTGCTGGGCTGTAAGCACAACCCCCACCTGTGGACGTCGGGCCCTCATACCACCCTCATGGAGTCTGTTTCTGACCGTTTGAGCAGACACATGCACATTTGTGGCCTGCTGGAGGTCATTTTGCAGGGCTCTGGCAGTGCACCTCCTTGCACAAAGGCGGAGGTAGCGGTCCTGCTGCTGGGTTGTTGCCCTCCTACGGCCTCCTCCACGTCTCCTGATGTACTGGCCTGTCTCCTGGTAGCGCCTCCATGCTCTGGACACTACGCTGACAGACACAGCAAACCTTTTTGCCACAGCTCGCATTGATGTGCCATACTGGATGAACTGCACTACCTGAGCCACTTGTGTGGGTTGTAGACTCCGTCTCATGCTACCACTAGAGTGAGAGCACCGCCAGCATTCAAAAGTGACCAAAACATCAGCCAGGAAGCATAGGAACTGAGAAGTTGTCTGTGGTCACCACCTGCAGAATCACTCCTTTTTTGGGGGTGTCTTGCTAATTGCCTATAATTTCCACCTTTTGTCTATTCCATTTGCACAACAGCATGTGAAATTTATTGTCAATCAGTGTTGCTTCCTAAGTGGACAGTTTGATTTCACAGAAATGTGATTGACTTGGAGTTACATTGTGTTGTTTAAGTGTTCCCTTTATTTTTTTGAGCAGTGTATATACACAGTATATCACAATTTGGACATTTTCACTTAGGGGTGTACTCACTTTTGTTGCCAGCGGTTTAGACATTAATGGCTGTGTGTTGAGTTATTTTGAGGGGACAGCAAATTTACATTGTTATACAAGCTGTACACTCACTACTTTACATTGTAGCAAAGTGTCATTTCTTCAGTGTTGTCACATGAAAAGATATACTCAAATATTTACAAAAATGTGAGGGGTGTACTCACTTTTGTGATATACTGTATATACACTCTTTTGTTCTCTATCCTTCTCTTTCTTTTCTTTCTCTCTCACTCTCTCCCATTTTCTCTCCCACTCTCTCTCTGTCTCTCTCACCTCCCTTAAGTGCTGCTTCTGAGATATTTGACAAAGTGGTTGCCTAGCAACATCACCCCCGGATGGACAACTATACTTTTCTCAGAATGAAAGTTCAATGAAAACCAGGTTAATTATTAGGCCAACTTAATTACCAGTAAATTACAGTTATCTAGTTTGGAAAATGTCGGCAGCCTCTTCTTCAAAAGAGTTGGCAGGCTCTTCTTTTAGGTGATAATAGATATTGTGCCCTGTTGACCACAGAGCAGTGTTTGTGTGTGCTAGTTGCTGATGTGTGTTGCCCCTTGTTTAGATTACTGCATCTTATGAGCAGCAGAAGGTGAACACTGCAGGCATACTGTTTGTGCTTTTGTGTGCTTGTGTGTACGCATATGGGCTAGTTGATCTGGACAGTTCTTAGAAGTTATAAACAGCTCTCTAAGGTATTCAATGACTAACATGACAAGAGGAACTGATAATGCAGTACCTAATGTGTGTTCTACTATTACAACTTTCAAGAGTAAGTTTAAAGCCGAACTGAGTTCCTTTTTTTTTTTGGAGGGCGATCCCCTGCCTACCACTTAGTTTACGTGTGTGTGTGTGAGAGAGAGAGAGAGAGAGAGAGAGAGAGAGAGAGAGAGAGAGAGAGAGAGAGAGAGAGAGAGAGAGAGAGAGAGAGAGAGAGAGAGAGAGAGAGAGAGAGAGAGAGAGAGAGAGAGAGAGAGAGAGAGAGAGAGAGAGAGAGAGAGAGAGAGAGAGAGAGAGAGAGACTACAGCAGCACCTAGATCTTCTGCACAGATTCTGTCAGACCTGGGCCCTGACAGTAAATCTCAGTAAGACCAAAATAATGGTGTTCCAAAAAAGGTCCAGTCACCAGGACCACAAATTCCATCTAGACACCGTTGCCCTAGAGCACACAAAAAACGATACATACCTCGGCCTAAACATCAGCACCACAGGTAACTTCCACAAAGCTGTGAACGATCTGAGAGACAAGGCAAGAAGGGCCTTCTATGCCATCAAAAGGAACATAAATTTCAACATACCAATTAGGATCTGGCTAAAAATACTTGAATCAGTTATAGAGCCCATTGCCCTTTATGGTTGTGAGGTCTGGGGTCCGCTCACCAACCAAGATTTCACAAAATGGGACAAACACCAAATTGAGACTCTGCATGCAGAATTCTGCAAAAATATCCTCCGTGTACAACGTAGAACACCAAATAATGGATGCAGAGCAGAATTAGGCCGATACCCACTAATTATCAAAATCCAGAAAAGAGCCGTTAAATTCTACAACCACCTAAAAGGAAGCGATTCCCAAACCTTCCATAACAAAGCCATCACCTACAGAGAGATGAACCTGGAGAAGAGTCCCCTAAGCAAGCTGGTCCTAGGGCTCTGTTCACAAACACAAACACACCCCACAGAGCCCCAGGACAACAGCACAATTAGACCCAACCAAATCATGAGAAAACAAAAAGATAATTACTTGACACATTGGAAAGAATTAACAAAAAAACAGAGCAAACTAGAATGCTATTTGGCCCTAAACAGAGAGTACACAGTGGCAGAATACCTGACCACTGTGACTGACCCAAACTTAAGGAAAGCTTTGACTATGTACAGACTCAGTGAGCATAGCCTTGCTATTGAGAAAGGCCGCCGTAGGCAGACATGGCTCTCAAGAGAAGACAGGCTATGTGCACACTGCCCACAAAATGAGGTGGAAACTGAGCTGCACTTCCTAACCTCCTGCCCAATGTATGACCATATTAGAGAGACATATTTCCCTCAGATTACACAGATCCACAAAGAATTTGAAAACAAATCCAATTTTGATAAACTCCCATATCTACTGGGAGAAATTCCACAGTGTGCCATCACAGCAGCAAGATTTGTGACCTGTTGCCACAAGAAAAGGGCAACCAGTGAAGAACAAACACCATTGTAAATACAACCCATATTTATGCTTATTTATTTTAACTTGTGTGCTTTAACCATTTGTACTGTCACGTTCCTGACCTGTTTTCTGTTGTTTTGTATGTGTGTGATGGTCAGGGCGTGAGTTTTGGGTGGGCATTCTATGTTGTGTGTTTCTATGTTGGTTTAGGGTTGCCTGGTATGGCTCTTAATTAGAGGCAGGTGTTTTGCGTTCCTCTAATTAAGAGTCATATTTAGGTAGGTTGTTTCACTGTGTTCGTTGTGGGTGGTTGTTACCTGTCTCCTGTGTTTGTGTCTGCGCACCACACGGGATTGTTTCGGTTGTATTTCGTTTTGATGTAGTCTGTTTCCTGCTCGTGTGTTCTTCGTGTCGTTATGTAAGTTCCATGTTCAGGTTTCGTCTACGTTGTCCGTTTGTTATTTTGTAATCATTTCAAGTATAGTTCGTTTTTGTTCTTGTTTAAATAAATTCATTATGTCCACATACCTCGCTGCGTATTGGTCCACCGATCCTTCTCTCCTCTCCTCGTCCGAGGAAGAGGAGGACGACACCCGTTACAGAATCACCCACCAACCTAGGACCAAGCGGCGGGGGAGAGCTCAACAGAGCAACCAGGACTCGTGGACTTGGGACGAAGTATTGGAGGGAAAAGGACACTGGGCGCACATTGGGGAATATCGCCGCGCTCGTGAGGAGATGGAGGCAGCGAGAGCCCAACAGCGGTGGTATGAGGAGGCAGCAAGGAGACGTGGCTGGAAGCCTGAAAAGCCCGTGAGTACTACCCAAAAATTTCTTGGGGGAGGCTAAGAGGTAGTGGGCCAAGGGCAGGTAGGAGACCTGCGCCCACTTCCCAGGCTAACCGTGGAGAGCGGAAGTACGGGCAGACACCGTGTTACGCAGTAGAGCGCACGGTGTCTCCTGTACGTGTGCATAGCCCGGTGCGGGTTATTCCACCTCCCCGCACTGGTAGGGCTAGATTGGGCATTGAGCCAGGTGTCATGAGGCCGGCTCAACGCGTCTGGTCTCCAGTGCGTCTCCTCGGGCCGGCATACATGGCACCTGCCTTACGCATGGTTTCCCCGGTTCGCCTACATAGCCCGGTGCGGGTTATTCCACCTCCCCGCACTGGTCGGGCGACCGGGAGCATTCAACCAGGTAAGGTTGGGCAGGCTCAATGCTCAAGAGAGCCAGTACGCCTGCACGGTCCGGTATTTCCGGTGCCACCTCCCCGCCCCAGCCTAGTACCAACAGTGCCTACACCACGCACCAGGCTTCCAGTGCGTTTTCAGAGCCCTGTTCCTCCTCCACGCACTCTGCCTATGGTGCGTGTCTCCAGCCCAGTGCCTCCAGTTCCGGCACCACGCACTAAGCCACCTGTGCGTCTCCAGAGCCCTGTACACACTGTTTCTTCTCCCCGTACTAATCCTGATGTGCGTGCCCTCAGCCCGGTGCCACCAGTTCCGGTACCACGCACCAGGCCTAGAGTGCGCCACGAGAGTCCAGTGTGCCCTGTTGTTGTTCCCCGCACTAGCCTGAAGGTGCGTGTCCTTAGCCCGGTACCTCCAGTTCCGGTACCACGCACCAGGCCTATAGTGCGTCTCATCCGGCCAGAGTCTGCCGTCTGCCCAGCGGCGCCTGAACTGCCCGTCTGCCCAGCGGCGCCTGAACTGCCCGTCTGCCCAGCGGCGCCTGAACTGCCCGTCTGCCCAGCGGCGCCTGAACTGCCCGTCTGCCATACGCCGTCTGAACTGTCCGTCTGCCATGAGCCTGCAAAGCCGCCCGTCTGCCATGAGCCTGCAAAGCCGCCCGTCTGCCATGAGCCTACAGAGCCATCCGCCAGACAGGAGCCGCTAGAGCCGTCCGCCAGACAGGAGCCGCTAGAGCCTTCCGCCAGACCGGATCAGCCAGAGCCTTCCGCCAGACCGGATCAGCCAGAGCCTTCCGCCAGACCGGATCAGCCAGAGCCTTCCGCCAGACCGGATCAGCCAGAGCCTTCCGCCAGACCGGATCAGCCAGAGCCTTCCGCCAGACCGGATCAGCCAGAGCCTTCCGCCAGACCGGATCAGCCAGAGCCTTCCGCCAGACCGGATCAGCCAGAGCCTTCCGCCAGACCGGATCAGCCAGAGCCTTCCGCCAGACCGGATCAGCCAGAGCCTTCAGCCAGCCATGACCGTCCAGAGCCGTCAGCGAGCCATGACCGTCCAGAGCCGTCAGCGAGCCATGACCGTCCAGAGCCGTCAGCGAGCCATGACCGTCCAGAGCCGTCAGCGAGCCATGACCGTCCAGAGCCGTCAGCGAGCCATGACCGTCCAGAGCCGTCAGCGAGCCATGACCGTCCAGAGCCGTCAGCGAGCCATGACCGTCCAGAGCCGTCAGCGAGCCATGACCGTCCAGAGCCGTCAGCGAGCCATGACCGTCCAGAGCCGTCAGCGAGCCATGACCGTCCAGAGCCTTCCGCCAGCCAAGAGCGTCCAGAGCCAGCCAGCCAGGATCCGCCAGTCATTCTGGTGTTGCCCCTCATTCTGGTGTTGCCCCTCATTCTGGTGTTGCCCCTCATTCTGGTGTTGCCCCTCATTCCGGTGTTGCCCCTCATTCCGGTGCTGCTCCTTATCCTGATGATGCCCCTTAATTTAGGTGGGGTTATTTGGAGGGTGGGCATTGTGAGGGGGATAAAAAAGTGGGGATGTATTATGGTGGGATGGGAACCACGCCCAGAGCCTGAGCCACCACCGTGGACAGATGCCCACCCAGACCCTCCCCTAGACTTTTGGTGGTGCGTCCGGAGTTCGCACCTTGAGGGGGGGGTTCTGTCACGTTCCTGACCTGTTTTCTGTTGTTTTGTATGTGTGTGATGGTCAGGGCGTGAGTTTTGGGTGGGCATTCTATGTTGTGTGTTTCTATGTTGGTTTAGGGTTGCCTGGTATGGCTCTTAATTAGAGGCAGGTGTTTTGCGTTCCTCTAATTAAGAGTCATATTTAGGTAGGTTGTTTCACTGTGTTCGTTGTGGGTGGTTGTTACCTGTCTCCTGTGTTTGTGTCTGCGCACCACACGGGATTGTTTCGGTTGTATTTCGTTTTGATGTAGTCTGTTTCCTGCTCGTGTGTTCTTCGTGTCGTTATGTAAGTTCCATGTTCAGGTTTCGTCTACGTTGTCCGTTTGTTATTTTGTAATCATTTCAAGTATAGTTCGTTTTTGTTCTTGTTTAAATAAATTCATTATGTCCACATACCTCGCTGCGTATTGGTCCACCGATCCTTCTCTCCTCTCCTCGTCCGAGGAAGAGGAGGACGACACCCGTTACATGTACATTGTTACAACACTGTATATATATAATATAACATTTGTAATGTCTTTATTGTTTTGAAACTTCTGTATGTGTAATGTTTACTGTTAATTTGTATTGTTTATTTCACTTTTGTATAATATCTACCTCACTTGCTTTGGCAATGTTAACACATGTTTCCCATGCCAATAAAGCCCCTTGAATTGAATTGAAAGAGAGAGAGAGAGAGAGAGAGAGAGAGAGAGAGAGAGAGAGAGAGAGAGAGAGAGAGAGAGAGAGAGAGAGAGAGAGAGAGAGAGAGAGAGAGAGAGAGAGAGAGAGAGAGAGAGAGAGAGAGAGAGAGAGAGAGAGAGAGAGAGAGACTACAGCAGCACCTAGATCTTCTGCACAGATTCTGTCAGACCTGGGCCCTGACAGTAAATCTCAGTAAGACCAAAATAATGGTGTTCCAAAAAAGGTCCAGTCACCAGGACCACAAATTCCATCTAGACACCGTTGCCCTAGAGCACACAAAAAACGATACATACCTCGGCCTAAACATCAGCACCACAGGTAACTTCCACAAAGCTGTGAACGATCTGAGAGACAAGGCAAGAAGGGCCTTCTATGCCATCAAAAGGAACATAAATTTCAACATACCAATTAGGATCTGGCTAAAAATACTTGAATCAGTTATAGAGCCCATTGCCCTTTATGGTTGTGAGGTCTGGGGTCCGCTCACCAACCAAGATTTCACAAAATGGGACAAACACCAAATTGAGACTCTGCATGCAGAATTCTGCAAAAATATCCTCCGTGTACAACGTAGAACACCAAATAATGGATGCAGAGCAGAATTAGGCCGATACCCACTAATTATCAAAATCCAGAAAAGAGCCGTTAAATTCTACAACCACCTAAAAGGAAGCGATTCCCAAACCTTCCATAACAAAGCCATCACCTACAGAGAGATGAACCTGGAGAAGAGTCCCCTAAGCAAGCTGGTCCTAGGGCTCTGTTCACAAACACAAACACACCCCACAGAGCCCCAGGACAACAGCACAATTAGACCCAACCAAATCATGAGAAAACAAAAAGATAATTACTTGACACATTGGAAAGAATTAACAAAAAAACAGAGCAAACTAGAATGCTATTTGGCCCTAAACAGAGAGTACACAGTGGCAGAATACCTGACCACTGTGACTGACCCAAACTTAAGGAAAGCTTTGACTATGTACAGACTCTGTCACGTTCCTGACCTGTTTTCTGTTGTTTTGTATGTGTGTGATGGTCAGGGCGTGAGTTTTGGGTGGGCATTCTATGTTGTGTGTTTCTATGTTGGTTTAGGGTTGCCTGGTATGGCTCTTAATTAGAGGCAGGTGTTTTGCGTTCCTCTAATTAAGAGTCATATTTAGGTAGGTTGTTTCACTGTGTTCGTTGTGGGTGGTTGTTACCTGTCTCCTGTGTTTGTGTCTGCGCACCACACGGGATTGTTTCGGTTGTATTTCGTTTTGATGTAGTCTGTTTCCTGCTCGTGTGTTCTTCGTGTCGTTATGTAAGTTCCATGTTCAGGTTTCGTCTACGTTGTCCGTTTGTTATTTTGTAATCATTTCAAGTATAGTTCGTTTTTGTTCTTGTTTAAATAAATTCATTATGTCCACATACCTCGCTGCGTATCGGTCCACCGATCCTTCTCTCCTCTCCTCGTCCGAGGAAGAGGAGGACGACACCCGTTACATGTACATTGTTACAACACTGTATATATATAATATAACATTTGTAATGTCTTTATTGTTTTGAAACATCTGTATGTGTAATGTTTACTGTTAATTTGTATTGTTTATTTCACTTTTGTATAATATCTACCTCACTTGCTTTGGCAATGTTAACACATGTTTCCCATGCCAATAAAGCCCCTTGAATTGAATTGAATTGAGAGACAGAGACAGAGACAGAGACAGAGACCATAGATCCCCCAGAGTTCATGGCCCCGGCTGCATCTGTCATCGGGGGATTACCACACTGTGTGTGACGGTGCTGACGTGACGTCTATTGACATGCCGGCCCCGCTGGCTGGTCCACCTGCCTCATCAGGGAGGCAGGATCAAGCTGGGGCCACAGCCGTCTGGGCTACACACGCCTGCCCTGACCTGGCCTGGGAGAGGGAGCCTGAGGGGGGAGTCTGTGCATGCATGTGTGCCAAAGCCCTGACCACCAAGCCCAGGTTTCATGTTTTCCCCTGAGGACAGGCCTGGGGGCCATGAGCTTTTCACACCAACCAACCCTGAATCCGCTTATATAGTCACATCCTTCCACCCTTCCACCTCTGGAGACTGATGACAGACATTGAGATGTACTGGATATATGTACTGTATGTTTGGTCTTTGAGCTTTTCCTGTAGCTTCACAGTCTTTTCCTGTGACTTCCCTGCTTTTTCATGTAGCTTCAGTCTTTTCCTGTAGCTTCAGTCTTTTCCTGTAGCTTCAGTCTTTTTCTGTATCTTCAATCTCTCTTCTTTCTGCAGTGCAAGCAAATTTGTGTCAGAAAGGCAATGAATTGTTCATTACATTTTCATATGGTCCATCAATTGGTATGCCTGTGCTTGTACACTTGTATATTGCGGTCAGATGTCAACAGACAAGTTTTATTATTGTAGAAGTGAGTTAAGGACACTGACACTCATGTATGTTACAAGATACAAGATACATTATTGCCATGCAACCAGTGTTGGTGGTGTGTGTTTACGGTACAGCATGGTAGCTCTGACGTGACTAATACACATATATACCCCAGCCTCACCTCATACAACAAATATTCACCCACATGAATTTAACGTGTACAGAGTTTAGTCACTAATTCATGCCAAGCCGCAAGAATAGCATCGCCACACAAATATCAACAATCCATAGAGTCCATAAAGTGTGGGATCCCTGGAGCAGTTATGGGGGATGGGGATACAGAGAGCTCACAGAGTGAAGGTCCCAGCCAGTGACCTTTGAGGCTTTCGACACAACCCTCTAGTCTCTTCTTAGTGTGACGGTCCATGTTCCCATACCAAACTGTAATGGATGATGTGAGAATGCTCTGTATGATGGCTGTGTAAAACTGAACCAGCAGCTGTTGTTTAACCCTGCACTTTTCAGTTGCCTTAAAAATTACAGTCACTGCTGGGCCTTCTTGATGATGTGGTTGGAGTTGATGACCCATTTCAATGAGTTGTAAGTACAGAGGAATTTGAAAGAATCTGTCAGGGTTATTGGTTGGCCAGTGATTATTACGGGGGCCATGGGGTTCTTTCTTGATCCTGTAGTCTACGGCTATCTGTGTGGTTTTTGGATGGACCCATCTGAGCCCTGTTTGATCCCACATCTGCTGGGTGTGGGACCACTCTCCAGGCATATGTGGGATTGTTTATGTGGTGCGACGCAAGCCCTTGTGCCTAACCCGGATGGACGCCGAGGGACAGGGGAGGGGATGAGCAGATGGAGGAGTAGGGGGAGGGAGGAGAGGGAGGAGGGCAGGGAGGGAGGGAGGAGAGGGAGGAAGAGAGGGCAGGGAGGGAGGGAGAAGAGGGAGGAGTAGGGGGAGGGAGGAGAGGGAGGAGGGCAGGGAGGGAGGGAGGAGAGGGAGGAAGAGAGGGCAGGGAGGGAGGGAGAAGAGGGAGGAGTAGGGGGAGGGAGGAGAGGGAGGAGGGCAGGGAGGGAGGGAGGAGAGGGAGGAAGAGAGGGCAGGGAGGGAGGGAGAAGAGGGAGGAGGAGAGGGCAGGGAGGGAGGGCGGCTAGGGAATCTTATCAAAGCAGACTAAGAGAGAAAGGAGAGAGAGCAGAAAAAAAGACAAACTAGAGTAGAGAGAACAAGGAAGAAAGCTGAGCAGATGGACCGAAACTCTGATGCTCCACTGCTCAATAGTATTCTGACGTTCCTTGGCTGCCCACATGGCTGGGCTGCTCATTCCAGGTACTATAGCTTCCGGAAGACATGATTCGTCGTGTAAGTTGTACCTAGCTAGTGTAGGGACATTGTAATACCGTTCTAGGGTTAGGGTTGAGCCGGATGTGGACATGAAGCTAACCCTAACCCTATCCCCAGAATGTCATTAGAATGTCCCTACCCGAGTTAGGTACAACTTACATGACATACCATGTCTCATGTCTTCCAGAAGCTGCAAACTAACCCTAACCATAGTTTCCCTCATCAGGTTGACCCATTTTGGTGTGGTCGTAGGGGGGTGGGAGGGCAGGGTAAAGGGGCGTGTTGAGGAGGGACAGGGCTATGTGCATGTGCAGGGGCGTGGCAGGCGGAGCAGGTGGTGTTAAATAAAGCTGTCAGCTGGTATTCCTGAAATCTGCCCTCTCTTTCTCCCTGATCTATGATCAGTTTGTCTACATGCAGTTAGTCGACCTCCTTCCCTCCCTCCCACCCACCATCATCATTCTCATGACATGAAGTCATGCAGTGTGGCAGTGATGTGCGTGCGTGTGTGTGTGCGTACGTTGGCTAACAAGAGGGGGAACCCGTGCTCAGGGGTCAGAGGTCAAAGAGTGTCAGAAACAACCAGACAGCTACAGTAGTGGACAGTTATGAGATAGGGAAATAGGAGGACCCTGTAACCTCTGTTTCCTCTGTCTCCCTTTAATTTCCCATGAGCCTCTTCAACCCTTCTTATTGTTAGAAATGAAATAATGAATCTGCTGCTCTCCACTGAGGATCACTAATGTAATGTACTCTGCAACCCCAGCAAACTCATGCCCCCTCTCAAGTTGGCACAGAGTAGCTAATTTGTTAATCAAATACATAATTCAGTATGAGCGAGACTGATGAACTAGAGAGTTTACGAGATAGAAAAGGAGAATGACTTTACCCATTTTGCCCCTAGCAGCTCGGCTCAGGCTAACTACATGCAATTTGTTAATCAGAGATGCAGTTGATGAACTTAAAAAGGAAGACTAAGTGTACCCTGTTTGTCCTAGTTTTCATGGTGTAAATAATGGATGATACAGTTAGGCCTGGTGTATGGCCCTAAGGAATGGGTTTCTGCATGTAAAGCTCAGAGGTTTTGTTCTACCACGTGTTGATAGCTTGCACTTATTTTGTGGTCAACATATGAACTGAAGTTGCTCAGTAAATGTGCTGTGTCTATAAAATAGCTTGCAGTTGTTTTAGCCACTTGTTCCACCTGAGCGAGTCTGACCACAAGTCAGAGAGCACTATGATGACACACAAAATGCGTTTGATGGATCCTTTTTGTCTTCTTCTAATGCATGTTAAGGGGAAAGTAATCCAAAAGTAACAGAAAGTAATCAGATTACGTTACTGAGTTTTGGTAATCCAAAAATTACATTACTGATGAAAAATGTGGACAGGTTACTAGTAACTGAAACGGATTACATTTCGAAAGTAACCTACCCAACCCTGTGTGGCAGCCAGGTCACTCGAGATCCAAGGCGCTAATCAACGATCCAGGTCCCCAGGACGTCGGGAAATGCATTCAAGGGGCAATGTTGAGCGCTATTACCTGTCAAGTAGGCCCTGTCGGCTTGCTAGGGTGTTGTGGATGGGCGTAAACCGCGAGCTCCAGCTCCGAGGGTTGTGTGTTCAATTCCTGTGCTAGGCACTTGTTTATATTTTGGGTGGTTTTAACCCTATCCCGAACCATAACCCTTACCTTAACTGTCGAAATTTGACATTTATCCCCCCGCCCCCGGACAAACGTTGAATACTGAAGTCAAACCGTGAGATCTTGTTGACTGTGCACTGCTGCTCACACACACACACACACCTCTTCCCTTACTGCCCCCACTGCACTGTGCACCTCTACCCTACATGTAAAATATTGATGTCTCTCCACCAGGCTTAATTTAACCCTGGGAGGGAGGTGGGCTGTCACTCATCCAACAGGCCCCGCCTCCTTCCACTGGAATCTAAGCAGCAGCCTTTCTTGGACTGACTGACTCTCTTTACACGTAACTCCAAGAAATGGACAGGTTACTGGCCAGCTGAATTATATAGTACCTCTAAATACTCTGTCTCTGTTGGTTCTAATTACTTGGCTGTCGCTGTGTGTTTGTGCACCACACAACAACCATTGTTTTCCACTTCCCAGCTTGGCCATATAGTGGGAACCAAGTGGATGGCTCTCTGCCACACAAGATTTATCCTTGTTTCTATGAATAATCCAGCAGGGAGGGTTTGTCCCAACATGAAAGAGTCGGTTAGGATGTTCCTTAAGCAATCTAAACTCTGCCTGACTCCTATAGGTTATAGAGTCAGACTCCTTGAGAAAGTATTATAAAAGGGAGGGGGGGAGCAGCCCAATCTGATGAGTAAAGTATTTTGCAAAACTTTTTAACTGGAATAAATGCTGCATTTATTAAGAATGACCAACACAATTCTAGTGAAAATTGAATATTGTAGCCTACCACTACTATATCCAACCCAAGTCCATGTGTTGCCACTATGTATCCCAGTGGTTTGCAAACTTTTTGACCCCGGACCCCTAAAAAGGAGTGGTACAAAACTTGAGACCCCCGCGCACTCACATGCACGTGTGCAAACGCGAACATGCACGCAGCCATAAATGGTAATGCATTTACAAAATAAACTGCGTTTTACACCTGGATTTGGAGCTGAAAGTCATTCATGTTAGCAGCCAATATCAACTAGCGATTTATCATGTCACTTCTCTGGAGTCCAGAAGAAGCTCAATCATATGGCCTACTTGTAGCAGAGGTCGCAGGATCGGAGGGAAGGATGTTCTGTCTGCACCTCACCATCATTTGGGGGGGGCAGCGTGCCTTCATAGATGCTCGTTGCCAGCGGTGTAGCCCTGTTCTCTCATACAAACATAATACATTCACCAGAATATGTTACATCTTCATCCCATAATATTGAAGTCAGTGCGATGTTACAGCTGCTTATATTTTTTGAAATATATCCAGTAGGCACACAAACTAGGCCTATCTGAAATGATGACAAGGATCAATCAAATCACCAGGTGGCCTATTGTTATAGCTAAGATGAGTCAGTAGTAGAATGCTAAACTGTATATGGATGATAAACGTAGCCCTACTCTGTTTTTACCAGGCAAAATTTAAGGAGATCAAACAAGTTGTTTCTGGTCACTAATCTGGATTTGCGCGCCCGCCTTTTCGCGCCAACGCTGATGACTGGTCATTGGTCAACCATCAAGACGCACAACTTCTGGCCCTGAAGCATAAATGAGAATTTAACGACGACTTGCAGGCAGCGGGTTCAGAACAATCACAACCAATGGGGGGTGAATCTACCAGCAAAAAGGGCACTTTGGGGACTGGAAGGGCAAAGGAATAGCGGCCATTTTATGGCTCCTGACCACTTCTGCAATTTGTCAGTTTTTTTGCTCTGATTTTAACTTTTTTTTGTACATTATGTTTCCGACATCATTTCCTATGACCGCAAGGAGCTTCTGGGCATCATAACAGCGATCACTAAGCTTGATTTGGATGAAGATTTCTAGTTCAATGAGTCGGCGCACAGGGCATACTGCTCACCCCAGACCAGGTCCTATCCCCGACTCTTGGAAGAGAAAGAGATAGCACTATAGAGTCCGAGGTGCGTGTACCCTGATTAAACTACAGTGGCGAGTAAATAAACTGCCTCTACCCTCTGTTCTATTGGTGAATGAACAATCACTGGAGAACAAACAGGACTAGCTCCATTCGAGATCTTATCAACGGGACCTGAAGAACTGTTATGTACTATGTTTCTCAGAAACTTGTCTGAATAAGGACATGGATAATATTATAGCTTGTTTTTCTATGTGACTGCAGGACAGAACAGGCAGCTTCGGGTAAGCTCCTGGGGGGTGGTGTGTGTCTCTTTAATAACAACAGCTGGTGCGCAGACTCTAATATTAAGGAAGTCTCTAAATTCTGCTCGCCTGAGATAGAATACCTCATGATAAGCTGTAGACCATACTATTTACTAACAGTTTTCATCTATATTTTTCGTAGCTGTCTATTTACCACCACAAACCGATGCTGGCACAAAGACTGCACTCAACGAGCTGTACAGGGCCATAAGCAAACAGGAAAATGCTCATCCAGAGGCAGCGCTCCTAGTGGCCGGTGACTTAAATGCAGGAAAACTGAAGTCCGTTTTACCTAATTTCTACCAGCATGTCACCAGTGCAACTAGAGGGGAAAAAAACTCTAGATCACTTTTACTCCTCAAACAGAGTCACAAAGGCTAGAGCTGCCACTTTCAAGGAGGACACTAACCCAGACGCTTATAAGAAATCCCGCTATACCCTCCGACAAACCATCAAACAGGCAAAGCGTCAATACATGACTAAGATCGAATCTCACTACACCGGCTCTGAGACTCGTCAGATGTGGCAGGGCTTGCAAACTATAACTACAAAGGGAAACCCAGCCACGAGCTGCCCAATGACTCGAGCCTACCAGACGAGCTAAATGCCTTCTATGCTCGTTTCGAGTCAAGCAACACGGAACAATGCGTAAGAGCACCAGCTGTCCTGGATGACTGTGTAATCACGCTCTCCATAGCCGATGTGAGTAAGACCTTTAAACAGGTTAACATTCCCAAGGCCGCAGGGCCAGACGGATTACTAGGACGTGTACTCAGAGCATGCGCTAACCAGCTGGCAAGTGTCTTCAATGATATTTTCAACCTCTCCCTGACCCAGTCTGTAATATCTACATGTTTCAAGCAGACCAGCAAAGTCTCTGTGCCCAAGAACGCCATAGTAACATGTCTAAATGACTATCGCCCCGTAGCACTCACATCTGTAGCCATGAAATGCTTTGAAAGGCTGGTCACATCAACACCATCATCCCAGACCCACTCCAATTCGCAAACTGACCGAACAGATCCACAGACGATGCGATCTCTATTGCACTCCACACTGCCCATTTGCACTTGAACAAAAGGAACACCCATGTGAGAATGCTGTTCATTCCTCTGCAACTGGATCTTGGACTTCCTGACGGGACGCCCCCAAATGGTGTGGGTAGGCAACAACACATCTGCCACACTGACTCTTAACACCGGGGCCCTCTGGAGTGTGTGCTTAGTCCCCTCTTGTGCTCCCTGTTCACCCACGACTGCGTGGCTAAGCACGACTCCAACACCATCATTAAGTTTCCCAACGACACGATGGTGATAGGCCTGATCACTGACGACGAGGATGCTGCCTACAGGGAGGAAGTCAGAGCTCTGGCAGTGTGGTGCCCGGACAACAACCTCTTGCTCAAAGTCAACAAGACAAAGGAGCTGATCGTGTACTACAGGAAACTGAGGGCAGAGCACATCCCATTCACATCAACGGGGCTGTAGTGGATCGGGTTGAGAGCTTCAAGTTCTTTAGTGTCCACATCACTAAGGATCTATCATGGTCCAAACACACCAACACAGTCGTGAAGAGGGCATGACAATGCCTCTTCCCTCTCAGGAGGCTGAAAAGATTTGGCATGGGCCCTCAGATCCTCAAAAAGTTCTACAGCTGCACCATTGAGAGCATCTTGACTGGCTGCATCAAAACTTGGTATGGCAACTACTTGGCATCTGTACATCACTGGGGCTGAGCTCCCTGCCATCCAGGACCTCTATACCAGGCGGTGTCAGAGGAAAGCCCTAAAAATTGTCAAAGACTCCAGCCACCCAAGTCATAGACTGTTCTCTCTGCTACCACATGGCAAGAAGTACAGATGCACCAAGTCTGGAACCAACAGGACCCTGAACAGCTTCTACTCCCAAGCCATAAGACTGATAAATAGCAAAATAGTTAACCAAATAGCTACCCGGACTATCTGCATTGACCCCTGCATTGGCACTTTTTTGATTCATCACATATGCAGCTATTGTTTACGATCTGTCACTTTATTATACATGTCTACCTCAATTACATTTTACCCCTGCACATCGACTCGCTACTGGTATCCCTTGCATATAGCAATAGTTCTAGTTACTCATTGTGTATTTATTATTACTTTTATTAAGTGTTTTACTTTTCTATTATTTCTCTATTTTCTTTCTCTCTGCATTGTTGGGAAGGGCCCATAAGTAAGCATTCCACTATTAGTCCACACCTGTTGTTTACGAAGCATGTGACAAACACATTTTATTTTATTTGGAAATAAACCCTCCTACCACAAGCACACTCATACACACTGCATATACAGTATATAGTATAGGCCTAGTCTATATACTGTATGTATCATCATTAGGAGAATTGGCAAGGTGTCAAGCAGCAGAGAGATGGATATTCCATCCTTCCCCCACCATGCACTATGCTCTTCCGCTCCGCTGGACACCAACACACAGAGATCTTTACATAATGATTTAGCATGGTCCGCTGCCTGCGCCTCGCCTCACATCCAGGAGAGAGGAGATAGAAAAGAGACAGAGAACAACAGAGAGAGAGAGACAGAGACATAGACAAAGGGAGAGAGAGAGCTTTAATTGTCCAGTGCGCTCCATCGGCTCGAATATGAGAGGGGTGTTAAGGGATCGCAACCTTCAATCATTTATGAATTAAATAGGCCCTCGAAGCACACTGTCATGTACGCACACACACACAGAGTTCATTCAGGAGCCAATGGTATCAAGTGCCATATTTAAGCATTGTGGTGTTAGGGAGGGAGACAGTGACAGGGTCATTCACCCATAACCACCGAGGTGACACACCCAGGACCTGCATCCCAAATGGCACCTTATTCCCTTTATAGTGCGTTACTTTTCACCAGGGCTCTGGTAAACATTACTGCACTTTACAGGGATTAGCCATTTAAGTCACTGCCCAGGTCTTAGGAAGGTCCGGTCAACAATAAGCTTCCCTACCTCTACCAGGCTAGAACAAGAACTAAACCCTCTCAAGCCTGTCATTTCTCTGACTGCATCGCTCACTGTGTTTGGTGCCTATTTTTTTTTTTAAAAACAAAGCACCTCTGTCATTGTGGGTGACGGTTTCATCTCCTTGGCTGGGTTAGTGCTGGGCAGATGCAGAGGGATGGGGGGTGAAAGGATGGAGAGAGGCAGAAGGACAGCGGGAGGGAGGCAAAGAGAGAGAGAGGGAAGCAGATGAGGGAGGCAGTAGTCCATGAAGTCTCCTCCAGCGCTGAAAGCCAACTCGGGCGCATCTGATTGGTGAAATCAGTCAGTCAGTCTCGGCTAGGCTCAGCTCCAGGTTCTGCTGTCTTCTGAGCATGCTGTCACCCAAGCACCATAGACTGGCTGGGGATAGGGGATGAGATGATGTGGGGGTGGGATTGAGTTGGAGGATAAAAGTGGGGGGCCTACAGGTCCCGTGAAATGGGGCAGTTCCCCTCCTTGCCCCCAGTAAAGGAAAATTGGACAGGTCCCCTCCTTGCCCCCAGTAAAGGAAAATGGGACAGGTCCCCTCCTTGCCCCCAGTAAAGGAAAATGGGACAGGTCCCCTCCTTGCCCCCAGTAAAGGAAAATGGGACAGGTCCCCTCCTTGCCCCCAGTAAAGGAAAATGGGACAGGTCCCCTCCTTGCCCCCAGTGAAGGAAATGGGACAGATCTCCTCCTTGCCCCCAGTGAAGAAAAATGGGACAGGTCCCTTCCTTGCCCCCAGTGAATGAAATGGGACAGGTCTCCTCCTTGCCCCCAGTGAAGGAAAATGGGACAGGTCTCCTCCTTGCCCCCAGTGAAGGAAAATGGGACAGGTCTCCTCCTTGCCCCAGTGAAGGAAAATGGGACAGGTCTCCTCCTTGCCCCCAGTGAAGGAAAATGGGACAGGTCTCCTCCTTGCCCCCAGTGAAGGAAAATGGGACAGGTCTCCTCCTTGCCCCCAGTGAAGGAAAATGGGACAGGTCCCCTCCTTGCCCCCAGTGAAGGAAATGAGACAGGTCCCCTCCTTGCCCCCAGTAAAGGAAAATGAGACAGATCCCCTCCTTGCCCCCAGTGAAGGAAATGGGACAGGTCCCCTCCTTGCCCCCAGTAAAGGAAAATGGGACAGGTCCCCTCCTTGCCCCCAGTAAAGGAAAATGGGACAGGTCCCCTCCTTGCCCCCAGTAAAGGAAAATGGGACAGGTCCCCTCCTTGCCTCCAGTAAAGGAAAATGGGACAGGTCCCCTCCTTGCCCCCAGTAAATAAAAATGGGACAGGTCCCCTCCTTGCCCCCAGTAAAGGAAAATGGGACAGGTCCCCTCCTTTCCCCCAGTGAAGGAAATGGGACAGGTCCCCTCCTTGCCCCCAGTAAAGAAAAATGGAACAGGTCCCCTCCTTGCTCCCAGTGAAGGAAATGGGACAGGTCCCCTCCTTGCCCCCAGTAAAGAAAAATGGGACAGGTCCCCTCCTTGCCTCCAGTAAAGGAAAATGGGACAGGTCCCCTCCTTGCCCCCAGTAAAGAAAAATGGGACAGGTCCCCTCCTTGCCCCCAGTAAAGAAAAATGGGACAGGTCCCCTCCTTGCCCCCAGTGAAGGAAATGGGACAGGTCCCCTCCTTGCACCCAGTAAAGGAAAATGGGACAGGTCCTTACCTTGCCCCCAGTAAAGAAAAATGGGACAGGTCCCCTCCTTGCCCCCAGTAAAGGAAATGGGACAGGTCCCCCCTTGCCCCCAGTGAAGGAAAATGGGACAGGTCCCCTCCTTGCCCCCATTAAAGGAAAATGGAACAGGTCCCCTCCTTGCCCCCAGTGAAGGAAATGGGACAGGTCCCCTCCTTGCCCCCAGTGAAGGTCCCAAATGGGACAGGTCCCCTCCTTGCCCCCAGTGAAGGAAATGGGACAGGTCCCCTCCTTGCCCCCAGTGAAGGAAATGGGACAGGTCCCCTCCTTGCCCCCAGTAAAGAAAAATGGAACAGGTCCCCTCCTTGCTCCCAGTGAAGGAAATGGGACAGGTCCCCTCCTTGCCCCCAGTGAAGGAAATGGGAAAGGTCCCCTCCTTGCCCCCAGTGAAGGAAATGGGACAGGTCCCCTCCTTGCCCCCAGTAAAGGAAAATGGAACAGGTCCCCTCCTTGCTCCCAGTGAAGGAAATGGGACAGGTCCCCTCCTTGCCCCCAGTGAAGGAAATGGGACAGGTCCCCTCCTTGCCCCCAGTAAAGAAAAATGGAACAGGTCCCCTCCTTGCTCCCAGTGAAGGAAATGGGACAGGTCCCCTCCTTGCCCCCAGTGAAGGAAATGGGAAAGGTCCCCTCCTTGCCCCCAGTGAAGGAAATGGTAGTGTTAGGGTTACCTTTGGGTCAAAACCTTGCACAAAAAACTACGGGAGCATATCTGCTTGTCAGTTCTGAATTCTATCCCTGGGTTTGGTTTGTGAGTGCTAGTGTGCCTTAAACAGGGAAGCTCAAATTATCAGTTGATACATACACACAGCGGGCAACATGCGGCTTGTCTGCCAGAGAGGCCAGGAGGCGTGGGCTGCTGGCACACCACGCTACGCTGAGCCTCTCTCCTCCCCTCTCTTCTTCCCACGCGCCTGTCACTGCGCTCTGTTCCCCACCACTCTACAGCACAGCTCCAGTGAACACACGCACGGCAGAGAAATGCTCATCCATGGTTGTCTACAGCATCCCTAATTGGCCAACCGTGTGTAGCCATCTTGAAGCTTTTGAAGCCTTTGCAGCATATTGAGGAATGATGACTGGGGTTTAGCATATTAAAACAAGTCCCATTGCATAAGCATCACTTCTGAAAAGGAGGAAGTCAAGTCGTTCTGACTCTAAAACACTAGAAGCTGAGACACACCTCCCTACATCACTTCGAGGGGGTGGGGTGAGAAATCAATTGATGCTGTGGCTTTGTGAGCGGAGGGCCCTGCAGAACAGCAGATAGATATTCTCCCGCTCCCTTTCCCTCCCGTCATCCCAGCATGCGCCTGCGGTTGCTTGGCAACCCACGGTCGCTCGCTCCCTCTGAAAGCAGACGTTCTCGACGACCAACTGCTCGGCTTGGGAGAGAAGTCCTCATGAAACATAACACACATAATCATATTGAGTAACACGGTTCCCAAAAAATACATGTGTTGCTATGGTGATCCCAGTCTCTCTCTCTGCTGTAAGTGGTTCCTAGAGTGTAGGCAGGAGTGGGCGGTAGAGAGGGTTGGCCGGGAAGCGAAGCATGCTCCGCTCAGGATCGTTGGGTTGGCCGGGAAGGGAAGCGTGCTCCGCTCAGGATCGTTGGGTTGACTGGGAAGGGAAGCGTGCTCTGCTCAGGATCGTTGGGTTGACTGGGAAGGGAAGCATGCTCTGCTCAGGATCGTTGGGTTGACTGGGAAGGGAAGCATGCTCCGCTCAGGATCGTTGGGTTGACTGGGAAGGGAAGCATGCTCCGCTCAGGATCGTTGGGTGGACTGGGAAGGGAAGCATGCTCCGCTCAGGATCGTTGGGTTGACTGGGAAGGGAAGCATGCTCCGCTCAGGATCGTTGGGTTGACTGGGAGGGAAGCATGCTCCGCTCAGGATCGTTGGTTTGACTGGGAAGGTAAGCATGCTCCGCTCAGGATCGTTGCTAGACTTTGAGCACAGCCATTAGTTTCAAGCTAACGTGTCACCATCTGGTATAGGATGGAGGGGGACGAGGGGGTTCACACCAATCCATTCAGCCACTGTTAACTGCCTGGATAGTGATCTCCTTCTGGTATAACACGATGAAACGTGGGCTGTATCTTTTTATCTAAAATTAGATGAGTCATCAAATCATAGGCCTGGCAATTATCCGAATGGGGTAATTAAATATCAGTGAAGAGGTAGGTTGAGCATTAATCCCGAGTGGTGCAGCGGTCTAAGGCACTGCATCTCAATGCTAGAGGTGTCACTACAGACCCTGGTTCGATCTCGGGCTGTATCACACCTGGCCGTGATTGGGAATCCCATAGGGCGGCGCACAATTCGCCCAGCGTCTTCCGGGTGAGGGGAGGGTTTGGCCAGGGTTGGCCGTCATCGTAAAATATTGAATTTGTTCTTAACGGACTTTCCTAGTTAAATAAAGGTTAAATAAAAATAAATCCCTAAGAGTCTATTGAATCTAAGTAACATAAAAAAAAAAAAATTATCTTCAGTTTAATGTTTTTTTGTTGCATCTCAATCCACCGCATCTGCCCACGTCGGCCTTCCGCATCTGTGGTGGAAGGTGGCCGAGCGGTTCCACTGGACTCGTCTGAAGCCCGTAACGCTGATGTGCCAACTTCTGTCTGTAGCATCCGAATCGTTTGGGCTACAAACTAATATCACCCCACTCAGTTTTGCTCTACGACCCCCACAAGTGTCACGGGACTCATCTGAAGGTAACCCATACAAAACAAATGGAAGTATGGAGGTAGGTTTATCCCAACAAAAATAAGGGTTAAATAGGTGTCAAAAAATAATAATAACAACATTTCCTGAGCTTTCTTAGATCTCCTAGATATAGGCCAGACACCTCAAAACCTTATGATACATTTTTGACATTAAAGAATCTGTTATTCAATGCGTTTCTATGGAATCTTCAAGGAGAGACATTTGGATTATCAAACCTGTCCTATTCTAATGTAATACAAATTCACTCAGTATCGCAACCAACAGATGTGCATGCACAAAGCACACAAAGTAAAGGGTGGGAGGGTTAAGTTCATGGTATTTTATTGAAAAAAAAATTATAATCAAAGACTAGCATGTACAACTTGGAATGAAGGTAAACTGAACTCAAGATGAACAGTCTAGAGAAGACTCTGGTGTTGAAGACCCTATGATGCGCTGTAGGTCACTCAAAACCCACACACAACCATGGACAGAGTCGAGGAACATTGACAGTACATCCGCATTCCCTTGCCAAAAAACAAAGACTTCCCCTAGCAGGTAAAAAGATCTCCAGCCCGCCTCCCACCCTTGAATCCTACCCAAAGTTTCACGCACAACAAGGAAACAGAACTCCAAATATTCCCAACATGCCAAACATAGTTCTAAATGTATTTATTTTGTAAATGTTCATCATCTTAAAAATATTTTTTGTAATGAATTAAGCAAACTGCAAAGGTCCCATTAATTCCATCTCTATGTGAGTTTAGTACAGTGGAGGCTGCTGAGGGGAGGACGGCCCATAATAATGGCTGGAATGGAGTGAATGGAATGGCATCAAAGACATGGAAACCACGTGTTTGAGCCATTTGATACCATTCCACATATCCCGGTCCAGCCATTATCACAAGCCCATCCTCCCCAATTAAGGTACACCAACCTCCGGTGGTTTAGTATGACTCCCCATCCCTATCTCTTGTGAGCTCGTCTCGCAATATAGACTGCACCAAAACCCACCAACGGTACCCACGGCACCGCTGTGGAATCAGAGTGAACCCATTGGCCAGACTGCGGCACCAGTCTCAAGCTGCATGCATGAAGAACAGAAACAGAGAAAAATATAAAATGGCCAGCCCAAACATTACCACTAGCAACTGGAAACAATAGGCAGTTCACCAAGTGCTTTCTTTAGTTGTTGACATTTTGTTTACAGGTATTATTTATCTTATTACTGATGTCTAAACTCATCTTTGGGGACAGGACCACTAACCAGTACATGCAGATCATTTGTTTTTGCTTAATTTTTTAAACTTATTTTATGTGGACAGATTTGTCATTTTTCAACATTCAGTTATGTTTTCTATACAGAAACAGTATGATTTTTGCAAGAGGTAAGTAAAACATGTGACTGATTTTTTTTTTGTCTTCTAAGGAGGCCAGGAGAAGGGTAGGAGAGCTTCATTTTGCTGTCATCATTTGTACAAATTCTGTGGACAAAAGAGCAAAGCAAAAACAAAATAGACATGAGAACGAACAGAAACCAACCAACCACTGATCAAACCAGCAATTACACTTCACAGATCCAGACATAATTAAATAAAACATGTCTGTCACAGACAAATCAAGACATACAGATCATAAAACAAATTAAACTGTTATCGGTCATGGAGACTGTTTACGTAAGTCCAATATCCCATTACAGAGAGATGGACCAATTATATAAGAAAGAACAGGGGGCTCAGGATGGTAGAAAGGGATGAGAGTGAAGAGGGGGATCAGGCAGTACAAAGTGATGAGAGAAGAGGTGGATTGGAGCTATAGAGAAGGGATGCGGGGAGCAGTAGAAACAAAAGACTGGCTCTACTGTACAGTAGCATGGTGAAGATGACTGAGTGGGTGACAGCTGTCCTGAATCAAGGCCCCCAATAGGGACACTGCTGAGAACTACTGTACACTCCCTCACAGCAGAACAAGATAGGGAGAGAGAAAAGTTCCATTGTCCTCTTCTTACCTTCATAGTTGACCTGTCCGTCTCCGTCGATGTCGGCTTCTCTGATCATCTCATCGACCTCCTCGTCTGTTAACTTCTCTCCCAGGTTTGTCATGACATGACGGAGCTCTGCTGCACTAATGTAACCATTCCCATCCTGCAGGGGAGACGATGTGAGGTGTGTGAGTGTGTGACCTCACAGTAAACACACCTGCCTTTTACAAAGGGACTATCACTGACCATATACTGCTTGACAAACAAAGTGGCAATGTATACATGAGGTGAATAAATAAAATAAAAATCACACACACACACACTCCTTACCTTGTCGAATACCCGGAACGCCTCGCGAATCTCCTCCTCGCTGTCTGTGTCCTTCATTTTCCTGGCCATCATTGTAAGGAACTCTGGGAAGTCAATGGTTCCATTGCCTGGGAGATGGAGAGAGGAAGTGGAGAGAGAGGGTTTAGCTTGCTTTTTGTAGACCGTTGGAAAGGGGGAGACCAGTAGAAGTGGATAGGCAGAATTGATAGTTACTTATCTGGGATTAAAACCCCAGTTGCAATGGGCCATGCGTTGTCTAGAGTGGGCTGTGTACTGTAGACCACTACAACAGTGTAATAGGAGGGTCTCCAGGTACAGTCGAGGGATTTTTCTGGATAACTTTATTATTTTTTTAAAGGGGCGTAGGAAGGGTTTTTTATTGATCAAAAAGGGGCTTAGGTGGTGGGCGTGGCAGGGGGCATGCCAATGGGCGCAGTCAGCGCGGCAGAATTTGAGAACATTTGAGGCCCCCCCATCTTGGTAGTGTAGAGACATTTAGGCATGTTTAAGCAAATTTCCTGCAATTCTATGCATTTTGCCATGGCTAATGCGGTGTTATTTTGCTCAAACATAAAAATCAATACTTCTAAATTCATTGTTTTTGGAATTTTTCTAATTCTCACTGACTAGATTTTATTTAAGTGATTGTTACTTCTCAAAGGTTATATTATAAAAAACTAAGTCCATTATCTTTTCTACATACTTTATATCTGGTTTTAGCCGTTTACATTGAAACGTTTTTCTATCCCCCCCCCCACTTTTAATTTTTTTTTATACATTGTTTCGACTTAAGCGTCCCAAAACAAAACTATTAGGCCCAAGTATTCCAATGGCTGAAAAATCCCTGCAGCCCTCAGCTGTTTAAGTGTGTGATCATGTGTGTGATTCCTGGGGAAGATTGATCTCCTGAGCACACAGCTGTCCCCTCCCCTGGTGGTACATGGCTGACATACAGTTCCCCAGTGAATCAATGCAAGTCTGTTCTGTTCTGTTCTGTTCTCCACTCTGCATGTCCCTAGTATGTGTGTGTGACTATTCCATTACATATACAGGGCAATACCCCAGTATATGGTATTTACACGTAAACAGTATGATTATCAATACTGTAAAAAAAAATAATGATTATAATATTTTGAGTTTGGGGGACTCCCTCGCCTTGCGGAGGCTGCGGGATGCGTGCGACGCCACTGCTTATAACTCTAAGTTAACTACCTTAAGATGTGCCAAATAACTTATACTCAGCTCAGGGCACTAGCTATGCAGTTGGTTTGCTAACTTGCTAGCCAAGTGGCTAGATGGCATGATCAAGCTTCTTAGTTACAGCAGAGACAATCAATTTCCCGTTTGCATCGAGATCCATGCTGCCTAAATTGTTTTGTGTGAAACCCCCCCCCCCAGAAAAATAGCACACCTTGTGTGTATTTCCAGGGCCTGGCTAAACCCTTTGGAGAAGACACTCACACCGATCATAATTAACCTGGATTAGTCTGGGCTCGTCAGGAGGGTGTGTGTGTGTAACCAAGAGGTCTCCAGGTACAGCCCTCAGCTGTTTAAGTGTGAGACCATGTGTGTGATTCCTGGGGAAGACTGATCTCCTGAGCACACAGCTGTCCCCTCCCCTGGTGGTACATGGCTGACATACAGTTCCCCAGTGAATCAATGCACGTCTGTTCTGTTCTCCACTCTGCATGTCCCTAGTGTGTGTGTGTCTGACTATTCCATTACTTACATACGGCCGTATAATGCACAGACTGGCTGTTCCACCTTCCCCAGTGTGTGAATAAATGGACTGCTACTGTTGTTTGTGTGTAGGCAGGGTCTACCACAGCTGATGTGAACTATTTCCCTGGGCCGTGGGGCCTCAGAGAATGTACAGCCCAGCAGAGCAGAGCTCAGAGTGGATTATGTCATGGATTTCACTAGGCCATTATTACCTACTGCGGTTATTTAACTGGCTTTGTTGCAGCCAGTCGCTCGGTCTGCCTGACCTAGATAGTGACAGACAGTCAGAGAGGAGACATGGTGTTCAATGAGAACACTTCCAGTCCAAGCACTAACACAGGTTAGGCCGTGGATAAACGCATCAAGAACTCTATCAATAACTGCTCAATAAGAATCACTACTCATCACCATCAGGTTGACTTCCAGAAGGGATAGTAGTATAGAGAGCAATAGTAATGACATCTTTTTGTAGGCACCAACTCCACCATGGTTTGTTGGATAAAACCTATGGGAAAGTTTAGTTTTTGTAGGGTTTTTGGATACACTGCGAAAATAAGGTCTGTGTTAATCACAGGCTTAGGAGAGCTTATAAAATTTGATCAATGAGATAATCTTCATCAGCTAAAGTAACTTAGTGAATTTTGAAAGATTTATGTAATCAAAAAAAGCACATAAAAGGCCTCATAATTCATAAAAGGTCATGTTGACTGATATCTCAGAGAAAAACGTATAAGATCTCCTAAGCCTGTGTTAACCTCAGACCTTATTTTCAGCGTTTAACCCAAAACCCTATTCTTTCACCATAGGAATGGCTGAACGAACCAGAGGTTATGTTTTTTTTTAGGACTACATGCTGGTTAACTCTATAGTGACTGAACCGACACACAGCCCAAGGAAATAGAGTAGTACTTCTGCCACTCCTTACTTACATTCCCAGCTTCTCCAGAAATCCCAGTTGGAGGATTCCCACCCTATTCCAGGAATCCACCACCTAGGATTTCTGTAAAACCTAATAACTTTACAACCCTAGTTGGACACACTCCAGGGTGAAGTTTCCCCATAGGTATAGACTTAGGATCAGCTTCCCCTCCCCCAATCCTAACCATTACAGGTGAAAATGATAAATTGAACCAAGATCAGCATCTGGGGCAACTTCACCCTACACTGCTGGACCCCAGCAGGCGGAACTCACCATCAGCATCGACCTCGTTGATCATGTCCTGCAGCTCAGCCTCTGTGGGGTTCTGTCCCAGCGACCTCATCACAGTGCCCAGCTCTTTGGTTGTGATGGTGCCGTCGCCGTCCTTATCGAACAAGGAGAATGCCTCCTTGAACTCTGCAGAAAATAAGATAGCAACAGTTAGCCTATTTGTGTGTCCAAAATAAATACAAGGAAAAATATCACATCTGAGCTACAGTAAAAACTTGATTAGACAATTAGTCACCGGCCCGTAGCACTCACGTCTGTAGCCATGAAGTGCTTTGAAAGGCTGGTCATTGCTCACATCAACATCATTATCCCAGAAACCCTAGACCCACTCCAATTTGCATACCGCCCCAACAGATCCACAGATGATGCAGTCTCTATTGCACTCCACACTGCCCTTTCCCACCTGGACAAAAGGAACACCTACGTGAGAGTGCTTTTCATTGACTACAGCTCAGCATTCAACACCATAGTGCCCTCAAAGCACATCACTAAGCTAAGGACCCTGGGACTATACACCTCCCTCTGCAACTGGATCCTGGACTTCCCGTCGGGCCGCCCCCAGGTGGTAAGGGTAGGCAACAACACATCCGCCACACTGATCTTCAACACGAGGGTCCCTCAGGGGTGCGTGCTCAGTCTCCTCCTGTACTCCCTGTTCACGCATGACTGCACAGCCAGGCACGACTCCAACACCATCATTAAGTTTGCCGATGACACAAGTGGTAGGCCTGATCACCGACAACAATGAGACAGCCTAAAGGGAGGTCAGAGACCTGGCCGTGTGATGCCAGGACAACAACCTCTCCCTCGACGTGATCAAGACAAAGGAGATGATTGTGGACTACAGGAAAAGGAGGACCGAGCACACCCCATTCTCATCGACGAAGCTGTAGTGGAGCAAGTTGAGAGCTTCACGTTCCTTGGTGTCCACATCACCAACAAACTAATCATGGTCCAAACACTGATCCAAGACTGAAAAGGCTTGGCATGGGTCCCCAGATCCTCAAAAGGTTTTACAGCTGCACCATCGAGAGCATCCTAACTGGTTGCATCACTGCCTGGTATGGCAACTGCTCGGCCTCCGACCGCGAGGCACTACAGAGGGTAGTGCGTACGGCCCAGTACATCACTGGGGCCAAGCTTCCTGCCATCCAGGACCTCTATACCAGACAGTGTCAGAGGAAGGCCCTAAAAATTGTCAAAGACTCCAGCCACCCTAGTTCTCTCTGCTACCGCACAGCAAGTGGTACCGGAGGGCCAAGTCTAGGTCCAAAAGGCTTCTTAACAGCTTCTACCCCCAAGCTTTAAGACAACTAATCAAATGGCTTCCCAGACTATTTGCATTGCCTGTCCCCCTTTTTTATGCTGCTGCTACTCTGTTTATTATCTATGCATAATCACTTTAACACTACCTACATGTACATATTATCTCAATTACCTTGACTAAATAGTGCCCCTGTACCTCCTGTATATAGCCTCGCTATTGTTATTGTTCTGCTGCTCTTTAATCATTTGTTACTTTACACATATTTTTCTGAAAACTGCATTCTTGGTTAAGGGCTTGTAAGTAAGCATACCTGTTGTATTTGGCGCATGTGCATTTTGATTTGACTTTTATCTTATCTATACTCTGAAAAAAAGGGTTCTTTGGGGTTGTACAGTGCACTTGGAAAGTATTCAGACCACGTCACATTTTTTCACATTTTGTTAGGTTACAGCCTTATTCTAAAATGGATTAAATAGTTTTGTTCCATCAATCTACACACAATACCCCATAATGACAAATCAAAATCGGAATTTTAGACATTTTTTCAAATTTGACAAACTGAGCTCTTCAGTAAGGCCATTCCAATGCCAATGTTTTTCTATGGACATTGCATGGCTGTGAAATCAATTGTCTACACCTGTCAGCAACGGGTGTGGCTGAAATAGCCAAATCCACTAATTTGAAGGGGTGTCCACATTCTAGATGATTCTGTGCTTTCAACTTTGTGGCAACAGTATGGGGAAGGCCCTTTCTCATTTCAGCATGACAATGCCCCCATGCACAAAGCGAGGTCCATACAGAGATGGTTTGTCAAGATCAGTGTGAAAGAACTTGACTGGCCTGCACAGAGCCTTGACCTCAACCCCATCAAACACCTTTGGGATGAATTGGAATGCCGACTGCGAGCCAGGCCTTGTGGATGAATGGAAGCAAGTCCCCAACATCTACTGGAAAGCATTCCTAGAAGAGTGGAGGCTGTTATAGCAGCAAAAGGGGGGGGGGGACCAACGCCATATCAATGCCTACGATATTGGAATGAGATTTTTGATGAGTGTCCACATACTTTCGGTCATGTAGTGTAGCTTACAAATAAGCACATTATTTTTTACATTTATTAAAAAGGGTAAGCAAAGTTTATGATTTCATTCAAATACATGAAGCTTAAGTCACATGATAAGCTATAGCTAGATAACTAAAGTTATTAGAATTTGAGCACTGTATGTAAGCTAGCCATCTAGCCAGACAGGAAAAAGCTAGGCTACTTTTATTAGCCACTTTACAAGCTAGCGAGCTAACGCTTGCAAATAAACATTATGGAATAAGCCAAATAGAGCTACAGACCTAGCCTGACATTGGCAATTAGCTAAATGTTACTTTATTTCAGTATGGAGTCAAATGAGGGGACTGTGTTTCATGAAGCCATCTGAAGACTGCTGATGACCCTTGTTGAATGCAGGTGATGGGCTGTGGGCTGACTGAGAAGAGGTATGTATCTAAATTATTTATAATAAGTCTTGGTGATTCAATAGCCTAGTTAATCATGACATGACTTTTAACACACCATGTTTTGCTCTTTTGCTGCTGCTGACAACTGCATGTAAATTGTTCTTCTAATCTACATCAGAAAAATTATGTCTGCATAGCATTTTGTCTACATTTTGGTAGATTAACTCATGTTTTTGCTACTTTTTTCTTCTTCCCAGGAGCCCGCCAGGCAACAACCAATACATATTGTGCTGTTCCATAAAGGAGTCAGCTAAAGTTGGTACCAAGACTGACGTGGGCAATCGTTCAAACAAAGAGACTGGCTACCAGTGCATATTTCCAAAGTATGTTTGCATATAACGACAAAATCTAAAAATTATGCTGGTCTTTTGTCCATTATTTAATTGTTTATTATATTATATTCTTAGCTAAAATTATTACCATTTACAAGTAGTAGCCATAATTGTCACCATACAGGGTTCTGTATTCCAATTTTGGTTCAGTCAAGAAGAACCCGTCGGGTTACGATCAAAGAACCCTATAAAAGGGTTCTATGTATATACACTTTTAGGGGTTCCATAGATGAAAGCAACAGAACCCTTTTTGGTTCCAAAATATATATTTTTTTCCTAAGAGTGTATTTTTTCCTAAGAGTGTAGGCTACTTAATTAGGTTAAGGTTTCAACCAGTAATAATCACACCTAAGCTTGACCTCCTGGGCTATGGAATGACTTGAAAGGATTACATGTGTTAATTGTAAAGGTGAGCGGATAAAAGTCTTGTCAACAACAGGTATGTCTGCTAGGTCTCTGTCTGCCATTGGTGAGGCATCTGCCCATTATTAGGGCCGTATAAAATCTGCGTTGTGGAGAACGCGGCTGGAATCATGAAATCCAGACATTAAAACGCAATTCAACAATGTTAAAAAATGTCTTTAACTTGGTAGGAAATTAACTAAATGTATTGAACTTATTACAAAATAATTACCATAAGATATGAACAAAATGCATAAGTGATTTGTATATTCCGTCAACTTTTTGAAGAGGCAACAGCACAGGAATGTCCCTCTGTGTGCGCGCGTTGGTCTACCACTGTGTAGCCGTTAGTGATGATGCTAATGTCATGTTTTCATCAGTGGTCAGGAGCTAGCAGACATGCCTCACTCACATTAAATATTCATACACAGCTCAAATGTGTGTGTG